>NW_006796247.1:122370-191283 GCF_000442215.2 Lipotes vexillifer
AGCTCTGGCACAAGAATGAGCAATGAAAAAGAAATGAGAAAGATAAGTTAAAAGTCGGTGCCACTTGTTACTTGTTTTTAATTAAGCTTTTTAGATACAGCATATTCCGTTGCTGCTGTTGTTAACATCTTGAGATTGGGATAGATGGTGATTTTATTTTATTTTTCTTCTTTAGAATGCGTATCACAATGTGACTGCAGAGCAGCTCTTTCTGAAGGACATTATAGAAAAAAACTTTGTAATCGACTTGACTCAAGATTGACCCTACAGACTCAGGAGATGATGCTAACAGTATTAGTTTTATTTTTACACTGCAATTTTTAGTTTATTTTTAAATATGTTGGATGTACTTGTCAAGAAATTATATTAAGTCTGTTGCTGCCTGGTGCTTCATAACCACCAGCTTAATTTCTGTGAATATATTTAATTTATGGAAACCAAGACATGCCAAGATATCAGGGAGAGTGAATTTTTCATTGCATTGTTTTAAAAATAAGCTAGTTTTCTGAGGTGTTTTTAAGCATCTTTTTATAGTTACGTCATCTTAGACTTTTGAAGGGATGTGACTTCCTAATAAGTAAGGG
Organism: Lipotes vexillifer; assembly: GCF_000442215.2. Taxonomy (NCBI): domain Eukaryota; kingdom Metazoa; phylum Chordata; class Mammalia; order Artiodactyla; family Lipotidae; genus Lipotes; species Lipotes vexillifer. The sequence goes on from NW_006796247.1 coordinate 122,955, forward strand.
GATTTAGTTTACCACAGCAGATTTTGAATGTAACGTGACATTTTGAGAGGTTTAGCTGCCTCCTGTATATTGGTGGGGAGCTGGCATGCAGCAGTGCCTTTTGAATGTGGCATACTGGAACCACTTCAGGCCTCTGTATCTCTCTCTCTCTGGATGATTGACTGATTGTTTGTTTGGTTCCTTTTTGTTCTACCTGAGGAACCTGACCGGAATCTTAAACCAGACCCTAAGCATGGATGATTAGGGAAACCTAAGATCATACTGGCTTAATTAAGCATTTTTTTCCTACAGTTAAGGTAAACCATGATTATGATGAGTAGTTTGGTAGAATGAAGATGTTTTTTAAGTCGAAAGAAATAGGATAAATATGAAACTCTGGATAAGTAAATAACCAAAGAAAGAATGCAATTCCTAAAGTCTGGTGACTGCATTATTTTAAAGAAATAAAGTTTATACAAACAAGCTGAACTAGGCAAGCTCAAGAAGGAGAAAATTCTTAAAACATTTTCTGCCTGGTTTAATTTATTCATTAAAATTCCAAAGTTTATTGGAAGTAAATTAGGAAAGACATGAATGAGTAAACCTTTAAGAAGAGTCAAGCTTTTTCTGGATTTAAATGTCATTTTCATGAAAAACCAATTGTCCACATGATTAAATCGCATCTTCAAATGGAAAGCTTACCTAGGGTGCACCAGAGAAGACTGTTGTGGGATGCAAACAAGCCAGCTGGACAAAAGTGGTGAGCTAGTCGTCTCCCTTTTCATTTTAATGTCTGACTATAACCAAAGGCTATGGGGAGGGAGGGGGACAAGGGGTGAAGAGAACAGTGGAGGTTATAAGGCTGGAATCAAAAGCTGTCAGAAGAGGTAGGAGTGGAAAGAACTGGCATCTTTTGAACAATAATTATCACTGGGAGACAGTGATAATTATCACTAACTAGCCTGCATCTCTAAAGAGAGTGGTATAAATACTATTAGATCAGAAACAGAAATAAGTGACTGACATACTTGAAAGTGGTGTAAGGGGGACAAAACTAGTAGCTGACTTAACCCAGACCTAGGCAATAAATATGGACTCTGTTCTGTTAATCCCAGCATATGTTTGCACCGTACCAGTCTCATTTGATTTTTCTGGTAACTTCTTTCTTTGAGGTGGAAAAGGCACTGCTGTTCAATGTGATCTTTCCCTCATACCACACAGCCATAGGCTGCAGCTGGGCTGCTGAAGCTGAGTTTGATGTAAAGTAATTTGGGCTTCAGAAAGGATGGCGCTGGCTACAGAAAAAGTCAATGTCAAAAACCAACGGTAGGCACTTCCCTGGTGGTGCAGTGCGTAAGAATCCGCCTGCCAATGCAGGTAACACGGGTTCGAGCTCTGTTCCGGGAAGGATCCCACAAGACGCGGAGCAACTAGGCCCATGTGCCACAACTACTGAGCATGTGCGCCACAACTACTGAAGCCCACGCGCCTAGAGTCCGTGCTCTGCAACGAGAAGCCACCGCAATTAGAAGCCCACGCACCGCATCCAAGACTAACCCCTGCTCACTGCAACTAGAGAAAAGCCCCCGCACAGCAACGAAGACCTAACACAGCCAAAAATAAATTTATAAAAACAACAACAAAAAAACCCAACCCCCCAATGGTGGCATTTTCAAATGTTACTGTAAGTACTATAATATTGGCCATAAAAACCTGATCTTAAAATTGAGGGATCTGGCATTTTGCATGGTATGAGAAAGGTTACAAACCTCAAGGTTGTTTTTATTTAAGCAAAAAACAAAAAACCTGAACAAGACATATATACAATTTATTAAAAACACATGAACACATTAAAATCTCACTATTTATACAGTCTAAATTCTAGCAACATATACAAATACTGAGTGACTACAGTACATGCCGAGGTAAGAAAAGTACATTCTGGGAGAATATCACTGACACTCAAGCCATTTTTATTTCCAATACGTATTTCAATACATGTTTTGTTTCTACCTTTCCCAGTGCCAAAAAAAGAAGAGGAGGAGATGAGAAGAAACTAGTCACAAGTTGGATTAAATGAGAACTGGTGCCACAATTGACCTAAAAGTATCCAACTCTTCCTTAGATTTTGCAGTTTAGGGACTTCAAGTTCAGAACTGAAAGGCAGAGCCAGTAGGTAATTTTTTTTTTTTTTTTTAATAAGCAGAGCTTCATTGATTTCTCTTAAGAGGGGCTGAAAAGCTTTTATTGTCCCACCTAATCTATTCATTCTTTCGAATTGTATTATCTGACATGGTGTTTCTGTAACCCTCTTGCTCTCCAGGTAACGATGTGGAGCCCAGGGAAAGAAGTTCAAGCTTTATCACATTCCATAGAATTACAACCACATTCATATTTAAACGAGCTCATTTTCTGCTCCCTCCAGTGCGGGGGAGGGGGCGGGGTGTAGGGGGGGAGGGCAAGTGTATAGTAACATCCTAATTTCAGTTACTGAATAAATCCTCTGCTCGAACCATTTCAACAGCGAATAAACCCATTGTTCAATACAAAGTGCAAACAGTGAAACGTGAACTTAAATAACTGGGCTAGACCCTGCATACGCAATAGGATCTATTTAGATTTACAGTTTTCAATAAAATATAAATCAGCATTCACAATATCTTCCCTTTAACTGTGCCGGTTCCCAAGGTCAAGTAACAGCGAAGCCAGTGTCATTTTATGAAACCTTAAGGGCCACATTTCCTGCACCACTGTCTGATTCTACTTTTACAACTGCATTAACAGGAAAGAATTTAAGCCAATAAGCCACAGTGAGTTAAATCTTTTACATGTTTCAAGCAAAGAATAAAAATTCCAAGGGAATTTTGTAAAAAATGGTTACTTTCACATTTTCAGTTGTTACTTGATTGTCTCCAAAGCTGTATATATATAGCAGACATAGTAACATTAGGAAAAAAAAACAAAACCCAAAACAAAACTCTAATATGAAAATATACGAATTAAAAGAAAAAGTACAAACCAGTACAACCCTTTGTATCAGGCTCAGCTCTTCATTTGGAAAGTAAAATATATAATAGTAGTAAAAACTAGGTATTTTATAAAAATTATTGGTAGTTCAAAAACAGCACAGTGGCAATATATGAATCAAGTCTTAAAACATGCATTATTTAAGAAAACATTTGCTTCTCAAAAAAAAAATTCTATGGGAAAACAATCAGGCACACACAAAAATAGCAAGCATCTTTGGAAAAATGAAATAGTTACTGAAATCATTTCTCTTAAAGCTTCAAACAGGCATATGATTTGAGAAAAAGTATATTTTTGTATACTAAGGACGAATAAAAAAATAAAGCAATTGGTTTACTCTCTTCCCACCTGAAAGGGGATGGCTGCATTAATACATGTGCTTCACACATTCATAGGTTTTAATAAAAGTTCAACATCTGTGCTTTTTGTTTCAAATATTTTGAAACAAAATGTGTATTGGTTTTTCAGTGAATAAAATTATGCCTCAAAAGTCTGCTGGAAAAAGGAAAAGCCACTGAAAATAAGACCAACAAAATCATACAACTAGAAGGCAGAGAGGCTGTAGAAATAGGCAGTTCTGTTTTGAAGCAACGTTTTACAAGACTGATAGACTCATGGAAGCAAGCAAAATGAACACTGTACATCATTAGTCAAATTTAGCATATTCTGCCATCATCTGGTGGCACAGGCTAAAAGAAACAACTAGAACCTGATGGGGAAGTATATTTCAATATTAAGTCTGCAAACTAAGGTTTATATTGATAGAAGACGGGATGCCAAGTTTCTATATTTTAATCATATGGTCAGCTTCCATATCATCTTACCAGTCTAAAAACTTTTAAAGATGGTTTCTACACTAACACTAATAAACTGCACATGGTTTCTATTTCAGTCATTTAAACTAGTTCTGGGCAAATGGTGACAAAGAAGTTGCCCAGAGGTATCAAAAACAAGACAGGAATTTTCCCTTGCTAGGATGCTGAAACATTCGTTCCCTAGGTATAATATAAAGGACTGCACCCCCTACCACATAGATGGCATAATCACACAGAGCTGAAGAATACACGCTGGGTTTACATTTCTTATAGTAGTTTACTGTGGAAAACAAGTGTTTCTTTATTCAACTAAAAACAACAAATTACCTTGAGATTCAAAGAATAACCTGTATACATAAAACCAAAGAGGACAAATTCGGTTACTTTTTTTGGCGGCGGGGAGTGGTAATTTATATGACTCCCGAGGAGTCATGATTTTGCCTTTCACCATGATAAATATAAGTGGGTATTGTTTAGTGTTCACTTTTAGAAACCCTCAACTTTTCACAACTCTCCTAGGAAAAATTCCATTGCAAGTAAAGTTCGGGGCGAAGAATCTCCTTTACAGCTTTTTTAATTTGTAAAGTTGTTCCTGTTTCCACATGGAAACATTAGGGGATCTGAAATAATGAGGTTGATAAAGCAAGCATCACCCACTGAAAAAACTCAAGCATTTATAAACACAAGAACGGGGCTGGCCACCAAGGGCCCCAGGTGGAGCAAGCAGGGATGAGGCCAAGTTATGAACTATGAAATGTTAAAGCTCGTTAGAGTGTCAGAAAGTGAAAAATCACTCTGCTCACTACAGGTCAGTTTCCCAGCTATAGCTCCTCCTAAGGAAAGATGGATAAGTATATATGACTGCAATCAAAACAAGGATTATGCCACTATTTTTAAAAAAAATTCAGAAAGCAATATAGGAATAGAAGAGGAAGAAGTCATGATAGTACCCACCTTTCACAAAGAGCAGAATTTCAAGCCATCAGACATTTTATAACAGTACCGTGCGTTATTGCCAGAAAGGCTTACAGAGCCATCTCGAGTTCATCAATGTAACTGCAGCATTGGTAATAAATACTCTCAGTGATTTTTAGTTTCTTTGAAGTGCATAGTAGGGAGCTTTTTCTGTATAAAATAGTGTTTTACAGTAGTAACAAACAGGATATTTGAAATTTAATAGGCAAGCAGTAACTGTGCTACAGTAACACTTTTAAAGCAAGATGGCAAGATTAGTAGTTTCCTGTACCTCGGTCATCACATTTCCCCCAACCACGTCCGTGACAGATATGTAATACGTTCTATATATTACTACCACTAATACAATTTAAAAAAGGCCATGTGCTTTAAAATGATGCTTTGTAAAAGGCAGCATCACCTTCAAAGGGTTTCTTTAGAAACACCACACTCGCCAGCCCTCCCTGCTCCTGATACCCCCTGTGTGCTCTGTGGCACTTGGTATACCAACTCGTCTGGGGCACTTGGAGCCGGCTTCCCACCTTTCGGCGTATCATACTGGGCCTGGGCTGAGGAGCAGCTGTCAGTCCTGGAGAGAAGAGTGTTGTATGTTCCCACCAGAGGGGGAGGTTGGTTCCCTGCAGCTTTGAAAGTGGACGCTGAGGGCAGGCCAACCGAAGCTGTGGGGTGCCCGGACATATCCATGACAATTGGGGTTGCGTACTCGGGCCCAGTAACTGGGAGTGGTTCAGCATAGGCATGATAGACTTCCTGCACAGGGGAGCTGTAAGGGTCTAGGTCAGCATAGCCTGCTTCTTTGCCTTCCTCTGGTTTAAAGGTAGATCTCTGATGGAGTGTGCCAACAATTCCTCCCACAAGTGGCTGTGCATACTCTGTGGGTATCGCAAAACACAGACAACAGAAAAGTTATCTCATTAAGGCAGGGATCCTATAATTCAGGGTGGCAGCTGCAGGCTTGCACCGAAAACAAACACCTCTTTATGCCACGTTTGTTATCAACGGAGACTGATGGATCTTCCCACAACAACTAACTTCAAAAATTAAAACTAAAGATGTTACCCTATATCTCATGGTAATAAACCGATGTGCCAGAAAGCTTCTTTCATGGAAGTCTGCAGAGTGTGTATGTTCTTCAGATTTATAGACAGTACTTCATTGGAGAATAAATATTCCATTACTGAAATAATATTCGTCTCGGAAAATAATTTCATAGATTTTTTTTTTCTCTTTCAAATATTAGGAAATGTTGAAAATATATTCTAGGTTAATAGGATAAATACTGTGAGGGCACTGTGTCTTTCCTGCTCTCCTTTTAAAACTCCCAAATGCCCAATAAAACCAAACGGAATTTCAGGTAAGCAGACAAAATGCCCAAAGGTTTTAGAAATGAGTACCCCAATTTTATGGATAGAACATCTAAGACACAGAAATGACTCTCTCGAGCTCTTTTTTTTTTTTTTTGTGGTACGCGGGCCTCTCACTGTTGTGGCCTCTCCCGTTGCGGAGCACAGGCTCCGGACGCGCAGGCTCAGCGGCCATGGCTCACGGGCCCAGCCGCTCCGCAGCATGTGGGATCTTCCCAGACCGGGGCACGAACCCGTGTCCCCTGCATCCGCAGGCGGACTCTCAACCACTGCGCCACCAGGGAAGCCCTCTCGAGCTCTTTTTAAAAAGTGGTTCTATATTTGGAAACTAGCTTATCTCCTATACATGAAACAGATAAAGGGTACTGCAAATCTCACAGCACTTTACAGTGAGTGCGGCAGCTTCTCCTTCCCATGGTGGCTGCATTAGTTACCTGCAGAGTCAGCCTGCAGCACCGTGGTGACTTCTCTAGGACTCAAGTGATTCACTTCACTACTGCTGTAGCGAACTGGGGTTTCCTCGTGCTCCACTGATTTGGCAGGAAGAAACTGCTTCATTCCTTTCCACCAACCTTCATTGTGATCGTAAGCAAAAGAGACCATTACATAGAAAGCTATGTTTGAAATGATAACAGTATATGAAGGGAGAAATCCTGTTGCATTTAAGCCATTTCTATAACAAATATTTATACAAACCAGCCTTTGTGTTCAAGGTTTTTTGGTTTCTTTGGTGGTGGTTCTGGTGGTAAAATACACACAACATAAAATTTCCTATCTTAACCGTTTTTTTTGGCCACGCTGCATGGCTTGCAGGATCTCAGTTCCCTGACCGGGGATGGAACCGGGGCCACAGCAGTGAAAGCCTGGAGTCCTAACCGCTAGGTCGCCAAGGAACACCCTGAACCATTTTCAGTTGAACAGCTCAGTGTTATTAAACACATATTCACGCTGTTGTGCAAGCCTCCCCACCGTCCATCTCCAGAACTTTGTCTTGTGAAACTGAAATTCCATACCTAGTAAACCGTAATTCCTGATTCTTCCCCTCAGCCCCTGGCAAGCACCACTCTACTTTCTGTCTTTATAATTTTGAGTACTCTAAGTACCTCGTATGAATGGAATCATATGCTATTTTTCTTTTTGCGACTGGCTTATTTCATTTAGCATAATCGCCTCAAGGTTCATCCACGATGTAGTATATATTGCAGAATTTCCTTTCTTTTTAAGGCTTAATATTCCATTTTATGTGTATAACCACATTTTGCTTATCCATTTATTGGTGAATAGATACCCGGATTGCTTCCATGTTTTAACTATTCTGAATAACGCTGCTATGAACATGGATGTAAAAATATCTTTTCAAGACTCTGCTTTCAATGTTTTTGGGTATATACCTAGAAGTGGAATTGCTGGTTCATATGGTAATTCTATTTTTAATTTTTTGAGGAACTGACAAAAAATTCTGTTTTCCACAGAAGCTGTACCATTTTACATTCCCGCCAACAGTGCACAAGGGTTCCAGTTTCTCCACATTCTTGCCAACACTTGCTGTTTTCTGTTTCTTCCTATTCTCTATTTTGTTCCTCTCTTCTCTAATCTTTATTATTTCCTTCTTCCCTATAGCTTTGGGTTTAATTTGTTCTTCTTTTTCTAGTTCCTTAAGTTGTTCAAACTTATTTTTTGCTTTGATAAGACTATCCAGTGCAAAGCAGAACACAGTAGAAATCTCTATCAAAAGCATATATTGAAGCAAATCACGGCTACTATAGTGCAGCCAGATATAGTTTGTTATAGCAGTGGTCTTTAATAAGTTTTAATAAGCTTAAAAATTTCTAAGATCAACTCTGCGGGGGGCGGGGGGACGACGGTGAGTAGTAGCAGCCCAAGACCTGCCCCCATCACTGCTCTTTTCTACCCTCGTCACAGTGAATTCTTTTGACCCCTAACAGTCATTCCAGTGGTGAGACTGGGAAGTGGGAGGCCTGCCCGCAGAAGACCCCTGGTGTCACCTGCAGCAACCTGTCACCTGCCACAGAGAGTAGGAATTCGGAAGATGACAACTCCTGGCAGAGAGAGCAGACCTCACTGCCTCGTAAAACGCTGAACTCCACTGCGGTAAATATCCACAGCAGAGTGACATACACATACACACACACTGTGTCACCAGGACTGCAATCCTCTGCTTCTTACCTAGTGTTCACGTACACCACACAGAAAGCTGGTCTCCTCAAGACCGATACATACATGGGACAAACCAGACAAGTTTTCCAAAAGGAAAAGAACAGAGCATGTGTTATGAGAAATTCTTACTTCCCATTTCATTACTTACAGACTAGAGATTTTACAGAAAAGTAAAAATGATCAGAACAGAAGAGGAATGCCATTTTTCTAACAGTGCTAGGGAGTTTATGTGGGCCTGAAAATGGCTTTCCTCTTTCACTGCTGCCAGCTGGAGGGCAGGGGCTTCCCTCTGATGGAAAGAGATGTAAAGCCACAAATTACCTGCGCGGTCCCAGTAAGGTAAGTCATAGGTGCCTTCAGCTTTTTTCTTTCTGGAAAAATACAGGAAAAAAAAAAAGTTAGCAAATAGAGTGAATTCACTAGTAAGAAAGTTCTGAAACTGCAGTATAAACACCAAAGCTAATAATTAGTCAAGAGTACACATTTCTACTTGCTGATTTCCCTGGGAGACCTCTTTCACTTGACTTTTGAAGTTGCCACTGCTGAGGCTCATGAATTCTGGACTCTCAATAAATATTAAACAACTATCTCCTGAGACAGTTATCTTGTTACCCAACTATTTTCCACTCAAATGGATAAAGGGATAAAAAAAAAAAAAAGACTACGTAGATAAAAACCTTGAATCAAATCAAAGACCCAACCCTGACAGGTGGATTATTATGGGGAAATCATGTTAGGTTTGTTTTGGTTTCAAATACAGATTTCACAAATCAGTCAGTTCACAAAGTTCACAGGACACAACAAGAACAACAAAACCCCCATATTTTCTTCTGCATTGTTACTTTTTTTTTCAACTTACTTTTTTTCTACAGTCCTTTGCCCCTGAAAAGTTTAAAGTGTCACACACCCTTAACTGCACAGACCTGATTCCTCCACCCTGCGCAAGATAAGCCAACGCTGTCACTAACAGTGAGGGGACCGAGGGCCACGTGTGCAACGAAGAACGTTCTTCCCCAGCCTGCTCCTCAGAATTCTGACACATCCTCCCCTGGAGAAACTTCTGTCCCTCCCCAACATTAAGAATTGCTATCTACCGTGAGCCTTTTAAAAAGAAAAAAATCAAGCACACAAAAGGACATTTTCTGATGTACACCTAATTAAAATAATGCTCTGCAAGCTAAAGAGAAAGTTCTAGTGCTGTGAATGAGGAAAAGATGGTTATGTGACTTGCTGAAGATCACAAATGGGGCTTTCTCAAAGAGCCCAAGCTATGTGCTTTTCTTACTTCGAAACATTCTTCTCTAGTATAAGACTATGTTTTTATTATTGATACTAAAAGCTCCCTCATTTTAAAGTCTAGCTGTATTTAAAATATAATACTTCATTATTTCAAAGTAAGGTATAGCGTAAAATTTGTGGACGAGATGGTAGGTGCTGAAGCTGTCCAAGGGTTGTACTATAAAGGATTTCATATTCTTGATCTCCAGTGACAAAGCTGCAGGTGATTTATTCGTTACATGTAAAGTACTTAGAACAGTGCCCCGCATGGGTTAGGGATTCAGTAACTTGCAGCTGTTTTTATTATTACTTTTCTCCTGGCTATTTTCCATAAGCCCTTTAACGGCGCTTCCTCTTTACTCCTTGTCACAAAGCCAGTCGTCAGCAATTTCATCCACTACGTTTGTAGAAGTAACCTCAATTCTGCAGCTCAGACCTTCTGTCCTGAACAGGCTTGTGTTCCATCTTGCCTCTTGGGAGTCTGAATGCCCAGAGTCCTTTAAATGCCATCCCAAACTGATCTCAGGACTTGCCTCCTGCCTCTCAACAGCTGTACTCCTCTGTCCTCACCCCCACGCCCTGAGGCTTTAACCACAGAGTAGTTAGACTTGAACTGCCGATTGATCAGAGGCTGCAGCGGCTAACAGCACGGGCTCTGAAGCCTGGACCAAATCTCCACCCTGCCATGTGCTGACCAGGTGACCTCGGACAAGTTACCTGTGCTCTCTCAGTCTCACTTTCCTCTTCTATAAAATGGGATTTATAACAACACCTGCTTCACAGGTTGTTTTAAGGAGTAAATGAGTTAAAACATGTAAGGCATTTAGAAAAACGTGTAAAACCAGCATTTTATTTTCTATGAAACTGCCGTTGCTACTGTTCTCACCACTACTACTGTTGCTGTCCGGTTCCCTGAAAGCATCGTGAACTTTCCTTCCTGGACCCTCCCAGAGCCCTGTTCCCTCCTCCCCTGCCTCATGCCCTCATGCTAAGTTGTCAGTTCTGTACAGACAGCCCCCCAACACCAGGAATCCGGGACCCCCGCCTCCTCCAGCTTCCTTCCACCCGTGGAACAAACTGTGGTTGGTACGGTTATGATTCCTACTCATCTTGGGTGAAATTTAGAGGATTTAAGCTATTTAAGACATGTTACGTAGTTCAAAATGGAGTCCCAGTGGCCAAGACGAACTTGCCTATGAGTTGTTTTGAAACATCCACTGTAGGACTGCCAGTGTCCTCGAATGATAAACTGAGAATATTACATTAGACAAGAAGTTTGATGGGCCATGTATGGCATGGGAACAGACAGCAACTGAAGGAGTCCAGACTCTTCCCCAGGGGTAACAGTTACTCCTTAAGAGGAGACCATTGAACAGAGTGACCTGAAGGATCTTGGCTGGAGGCCCCCATGCTGCTGAGAGCTGTTCCAGATGGAGGCCGCCTACGGCCCTGCTGGAGCCGGGGTGACTTCCCACTCTCACTTGTCATGTGCTGCTGTTGGTGCTGAGATGCCTCCTTCAAGGATTCTCCTTGGAGTGGTTCGTTTACACCCTCCTCCCCCACCCACCCCCCCACACTTTGCCTAACCTGTGTTGTGCGCTAATTATGTATAGTAAACCGAGTGAGTGGTGAGTTGAATATTGGCTACTGTTTTATCTCCAATCCCGTGATCCCTACCTGCCCTTACTGCTGGGCCCTGCAACAAACAGGTTCCATGGTGGAAGGTTTTCTGCAAAGTATCCTCTCCCATCCATAGACTCTGGGGTTCACCACTGGACTCCCAACACACGGCTCAATACTTGGCAGGGAGTATGAGGCTCAAATATCTGTTGGATGGCTAGACAAATGAAGTCCCTCCAAAGCTGTCAGTCACCAACTCTGTCCCTCCTGTTACCTCTACTCACGACATCTCTACCGGTTAACTGCACAAGCCAGAAACGTGAGAGAAACTTAGATCCTCCTCCTTCCTTAGCAAGTAGCCAGTCAAGCCCCCCACTGACGCCTCTGGGAAACCTCTCCCCCTCCATGTCTCTCCCTTTCCTAGAATTGCTGTATCATGTTCCTGTGTGGCTTTAATAGTTTCCTAACTCATCTCTCTGCCTCTTCTAGTCTCTCTCTCCTCTTCAATCCACCCTCCTGCCACCATTTTCCTACAATCATCTGATAATATCACCTGTCTGCTGACCCCTGCTCAATGATTTCCCCATCTACAGAAAGTCCTTCCTGGTCCCAGGCCCAGGCTGCATTTCTATGGGTCTCCTAGCGCTCCCGCACGCCAAGCCCCTGTAGGATGACTCACTGTTCTGCCTACATTCCACAGCTCTGTGCCTTCCTGCAAGCCATCCCATCCATCTGGGCCATTCTCTCTTCCTCTATCTCGCCAAATCTAATCCTTCCTTTAAGGCAAACCATGCCAAATTTGAGGAACACTCTTTTCTGAAAAAAAGGTTTCAGGTAATTCTCATGGTTCTTACGTCTGTGTTCCCCAGCACTTCACATACAACTCATCATGCCAAAGTATAGTGGTCAACCCTGCTAAACAATCTGGAGATAATAATTGTGTCTCATTCTTTCAAAGTACTACTAAGTATCTATTATATCTTACTGATGTGTATAACCCATTGTATAATACAAAATTTGATATAATAAAGGTACTCAGTAACTGATTATGGAATTGAACTTACTCATTTTTTACAGGAATAAAGGAGAAGTATATATATTTTTATTCTAATGACTATCTTAACTCTCCCTCTCAAAGAAGTTCATCTTCTATATTTAGTTTCTATTTCACATTTGGAAACATCCCCTCTAGGACCAGTTAGGTGAACTAGTTTTGTACGAACCTGTTTCTCCAATGCCAAGCACACACTAGTATGAGAATGAGAGTGGTAAGGACCATGACCAGCACAGGGACAAGGACGGCGGCCAAGGCTACATCTGAAAAACAAAAACAAACAAACAAAAACACACACTGATACCAAAGGCATCATTAAGGAGAAGAGTACAGATTAACCATATCACCATTCAAAGCTTTTCTATCTCAAAAAACTACCATAAACATAATTTATGCAATGAGAGTGGGCACGAGTGGTAATTGCAGAGGCCTTCATGGATACACGGAAGTGCGTCACATTATTTGCTCCACCTTTGCAGTTTTTAAATCACCAAGACAAATGATAAACTGGGAAAATGTATTTTCTGCAAACGTGATAAAAGGTTAATATAGTTAATCTATTACAGAATTTACAAGTAAAAAATAAACAACAGAAAAATCAGCAGAGATGAAAGAGCAACGCATTAAGAGCACAAGTGACCATTAAGCATGTTCACCTCACTAGTAATCAGAAAGATGCTATTTTTGCTTATCAAATTGGCAAATATTTAAAAGAACAACTAACTGTTGAAGAGGGTATCAGGAAACAGGGATTTTGATGGGACTATAAATTGAAACTACCTTTCTGATTGCCATTTTGCGGCAATATCTATAAAAACCTATTACTTGGCAATTCTCTATGGAATTTATTCTTAGGAAAAACTTAAGATGGGATTCAAAGATGTATCTTTAAATACGTTTGCTTCTGTATCTGCAGAAGACTGTAAAACTGGAAGTAATCCAAATGCCCAACAATGAAAGGGAATAAGTAAATCATGGTCTCCTCCTTATAATAAAATATTATCCTTATAATATAATATTAAAATATCATCCAGCAATTGGAAGTGATGGCAAAATATTTATAGATGCAGGAAGATAATAATATAGGATTAAGTATAGAAATCAAATGTGTGTACGAACAAGGCAGAAACCAACACAATGCTGGAGCCTGCAGGGACTTGGAGATCACTTAATCCCCTTATCTCACTCCACATATAAAGAATCCTGGGCAGAAATGCCCTGCTTAAGGTCAGTTGGGACACTAGTTTCTTCCTCCACCTCTCAACCTTCTCCTGGCCATGAGAGTGATAACAGCAACAACTGCTGCTATTTACTGGGTGCTAAGCACCAGACCTGCATCTTATTTACTCCTTATAATCCCACCCAAAGAGAAAAAGAAGCTGAAGATACAGGGAGGGAGAGGATAATCAATAACAACCAGGCCTCTGAGAAGCTGTATGGATGGGAACTAGGTGAGTATGCAGACTCCACAAAAAGGAAGTGCCCTTCGAATGGCTTCTACTTTGGGAAGCTGAAGATGTAACTGAGAGTGACTGAGGATCTCTGGGTCAAGGGTTTGAAAAATACAGAGAATGTTTCAAACAGCTACTGTTGAGAACAGACAAAAGAGCTAACCAGGGAAACAGAAAGACCACCAGCTGCTACTGAGGGCTCCACTGAGGGAGGATCTGGACATTACAGTGGCACAGATCTGACCATGACATGATTTGCACGAGCATCACTCTCAGCCTGGATGTAAAAATGGAGAAAGGAGAAGTGAATAAAACAGAAATCATGACTCAGGATAGAAAGGACTAAGAAATTAGAAAAGCAAATGTGCTTTATCCCTAAAATTTGTGAAATTGTAGAGAGAACAATCAGGTTCAGATGGATACAGTCTGACTTAATCAGAGGCATTAAAATATACGCTTAGGTTCAAAAAAACAATAAAAAGTTTTTATACTACTGTTCCAAAGAAAAGGAGACAGGAGGTCTTCAACCAAAAAGACCTAGATGTTCTTTGTTATTTTAAAGATTACAGGGATCCTAGTTCTGGAAGAAAATGCTTTAAGAACCCTTTTAGTCCTAAGATTTTAAAATTCTATAATCAGATTTTAAGATGAACAACACTTTTAAATGACTGTTTTTCCATCCGGGTATGTGGTCTGGGATTCCACCTGAACGCATGCTTTCTGTAAACGGATGAGAAGCTCTTTGTGGGATGCTGAAATTTCTTGTCTCTGTCAACTCTTGCTTCTCTCTAGACTGGACAAAATAAATGTTGCCCCTGCCATTTCAAAGAGTTGCCACCAAGTCCTCAGCCACTACTCCCACCCCATGACTGTGTGCCCTGAGGGGAATTCAGGATGGAGAAAAACAGAATACTGGCTCTAAACAGTTAAGATACATATCAATGAATAATTTCAATGAGCTCAGACTCTTGCATCTTCCCACACATAGAAAAGCACTAAAATCATTAACTTGAGACGTCTGGTTTTTGTGATTAGCAGTAAGTTTTTGATGTTTGACTACATTTTTTCCAGTATAAACCCCTATAAATCCTGGCTCCTTCCTCTTTGGAACAGTTTCTCAGAACTATCTGAGAGGCTGTATCCCAGGCTACTGTCCCCAGTAAGAACCTGAATAAAACATAATTCTCAGCTTTTAGGTTGTAAGTTTTTTTTTGTTTTTCAGTCAACACTAGCTTTTCCTGCAGCATGAGAAAGAAATTGGTCTCTCTGGGAATACTTCAGACGATAGGAAGGAAACTGACATGTAGGAAGTTGTAGAAAGTTATCTGAATCCAGGCAAATTTTCAGAAAATGAGAATGATTAAGTGCTATGTGGCACAAGTTACTCTGAATGAACTGCTTTCTCTTCTCTGCACTGCCCTGAAAATTAGTGTGCTTTTTATCTGTCAACACTGAAATTAATTCCTCCATGGCACTGATGCTTTTTGTTCTTAAATTCAACAGAAATTTTGTTTTCAAACTAGTAAAATAAAAAAACTACTGTTTTATATATGTTAACACCTTATATACTAATAATTAAAAGCAAAATTTGAAAGTAAATTGAAAAACATTATTTATAATCTGAAAAACTGTAAACATTTAAAAAACAGAGACCAAATTTTTAAAATAAATGTTAACAGAGTATCTTTTTTTAAAAAAAGTATTTATTTTCACCAAAACTTTTTTTTCCTTCTTCCCTTTTTCCTACCAAGTTCCCTATCCAGCAAATTAATGTATAATCAGAAAAAAAGTTTGTTTCCTGCTATAGTTTTAGTTATTTCTAGAAAAATTATCTTCCTAAGCCTGAGACTCCACATATTTAGCTATAGAGGGAAAAAAGTCATAAGAGGAAGCCTAGAATACAGCAGCCATCTCTAAATATTTAAAGAACCATTTTACATGGCACCAGATAATAGAACTTAGAGCAATGCAGCCAGCTTTTTCTATAAGGTAAGGAATCAATTTTTTGGCTATACTTAAACAGAGGGAAAAAATTCTGAGCATTTAAAAGCTGGAAATGTTTCTGAAAACTTAAGTTAAAAACAAAAAAACTCACTACTATGAACAGGTATTAATTTTTGGGTTTGCATACCTTTGGTTACATTTGGAGTTATGGTGGTATTTTTGATTTCAGGAGTGGCAGTTGTTTGCTCTGTGTGTGCAGGAAATTCATTGCTACTTCGAGGTTGTAGTGGTTGAGTAAATTTGGGGGCACGACCTTGAAAAAAGTTTTAAAAACCTTTTATTCTTTAATCTATACCAGCTTGATTAAAATAGTTACTTTATAATGCTTTTAATATGTTTATGGAAAATTATACCACAAATCCAGGGAACATCAAATTCTCACATTTAAAGTAGGCATACCTTTGGCTATTTTTGGAGGGGCTGTAGTGTTTTTGAGGTCACTGCTGCTCCGAGGAGGTGGAGGCTGAGTAAGTTTTGGAGGACGACCTTGAAAAATGGTTTAGAAAAGTTTATACATTTTGCTTATAAAAATCATAGTTAAATATAGTAATTTTAAATGTCTTTAACATTTCCCAGAGTACTTAATTCTGCACAGTAATTTTAAATCTCAGAGAGAAATACGTCAGAAGGATAAATATACTCTGCATGAAATGCACAAATATATTGGGATTTCTGAGTTTTTAAATAATTAAATTGTCCGAAAAGAATCTTCTTAGGAAGGAGAATACCAGGGAGTCAGATGATGTTGAATGATAAAGCTATAAAAATGTCATCACAGTATAATATACTACTCATTCAATTCATTTCATAAATACTTGTGGAGGGCCCACTATGTGTCAGGCACTATGGTAGTTTGGGGGGATACAACAGTAAACAAAGTATTAAAATATTATATAATTTTGAAGGAAGTCATTCCCATTTTTAATTTATTCAAAGTAAAAGGCACTTAGGCTAAGGTGACTTACAATCACCAGTGCTTATATGATACAAATATTCTACTACACGAGACCTGATTAAAAATTATTAAGGTTGAGACTACATTTGGAAAGCAATCTCATTGCATTATGTCATCAGTGACACCCTCTCTTTCTTCTTCCACTTGTAATTTTGGAAACCAGTTTGATATCTAATATGATATTTAACAGGGATAACTATTTCTTTTTAAAAATCCCTTTAAGAACATACTGTAGAGTATAAACACTTACATTATTATTAATTAATTTCTCGGAGAACAGCACAGTCATTTTTAATTAATCCAGTGAAAACCACATGCCTTAAACATACTGTTGCTTTACCTTTAGGAATAAACTGACATCCAAGCAGTTCCACTTTCATGGCAATTTTCTGCTGCCATTGGGTAGGATTCACTCTAATAAAACGTGCAATAATTGGTGGCAAAAAGTTATTACGCACATCCTGGTGATAATCTTTGTTTCCTTGAAATATCTTTAAAAAACAACAAAAATTGGTACTTTACATCAACAGAGGCCAGGGCTAAACTGCTCCACTGAAACATGTTTTTGGTTTTTGCTCTGGGCCTTAAATGCGTTCTGCAAAATGTGACATTAAGCATTAATTTCTAAGAAAATAATCATAATTTGGTAAAACTATTAAGAAGCTACACACTCTTCATAAAAATTTCATAGGAGGAAAATACTGAATATAGAAATGATTTTAAGATGACTTAAACATAACAAAAGTTCTAACTTGGCAATTTGGGAAGAAGGTTTCGATTGCAGTGCACAGTACCTTGTATTAATAAATTAGTAACTCTAGTCCTGTGGAATCACCAACTATTTAAATATATTAATTTTATTTTCAAAGTAAAGCATAATTGAACATTTGAGGTCTTAGAGGAAATGCTGTACTGTGCACTTTTCATAATTTTTCTCTCAATAAACAGACTGAAAGTGAACATACACTAACAAACACATAACAGATACATAGCTCTGCCTACTGGAGAAACTATATAAACACAGTTCCCATATCATACATTTTCATTTCCCGCTATTTGAACCAGAAAAGTGACGCTGCCCACTGCCTAATTTAATAATCATAACTAAATAGCCACAAATGCATCACATGAATAATCCTTAGGTAAAAATATAATTTCAGGTGACTATTTCATTCCCTCAACTATTTCAAGCAAATAATAATAGTATCTCACACTGGAACACTCTTAATTATTTACAAAGCATCTTCATATAATTAACTCGGATGTTCTTCATGACAAGCCTACAAAATAGGCAGAACCCAGAACACTGCGGTTTATACAATGTAAGTGGACTACATAGCCAGTCAGTTTACAGCAGTGATTTGAATCTGTGTCTTCTGACTTAACCATAGGGCTCCACTAAGCAAAAAAGAGCCCTCCTCATTTCTTCAGGCCAAATTACCTAGGCAGTTTCTAAAGACCATCAATAAACAGATGCCTGCCTAAAATCCAAGTGGTTTTTTGTCAGTTAATGTGAGAACAAGTAAATGTTTAACTCCTCAATCAAGTTTTTTCCGAATATTATAGCTATTTTCTTCCTGGCTGATTCAAATGGCATTCGACTATAAACTTCTAAGATGATTTAATATCCTTCATTTTTAAAGAGGTCTGAAGTTACAATAATCTCTGAACTAGTAAGCTTCCATTATTTCCTCAGATATTACTCTCAAGTAAAATGAAGGCAATTCTTTGCAGTCTATTATATTAGTGGAACAGGAACAATAACTAAACATCATCATCTTAGGACATAAAAACTATCCCTGAAATTTTACTCCATACTGCCATCTCATCTTCATAAAAAACTTAAAGGAAAAAGATTTCATAAAAACTAAGTAAAAAGGATTTACATTTAATGTACAAGCATTTATTATGACCCCCCGTGTAATGTGGAGGCTCACAAGGTGCCACGAGGGTGAAATGGAAATGGAAGTCAAAGTTTTCACCCTCAAGGAACTTACATTTTATTGGATATTACCAAACACAAAAATGGCATACTATTAAAAAGCAATATATTATGAAAACAACTTGTATATACATTCCCATTTTCTGAAAACAAAACCAAAAGCAGCCTGAATCTTTGTGTATGTGCTCATGCATGTGTGCGTGCTTAGAAAGGGTATGAAAATGAATACATCAATTACCCCTGAGTTGGGAGTAGATGAGAGAGCAGATGAACAAACATAAGTGAGGCAAAAAAGACTGTTATTTCATATAATTCAATGTAAGGACTTCCACTTCTACCTACGACAGACTACCAGGGACTGGATTTATCCTTCTGCCTTAAAGATCAGATAAAATATATGAAACAATGGTTTTCAGAGGCTGGTAACAGGCAGCATAGGGCAATACTCCCCAAGTGGAGGAAAACAAATGAGGTGAGCCCTTCTATTGCACCAGTATTGCCTGGAAAGAGCGTGGTGGTCTCCCTGAATTGAGGGAGAGCTCAGAGATGGAGAGGCTAAGGCAGCTAGAATATGCAGGGCAGAGTGTGGGAGAGACAAGAATTACACAGAGACTTCTAGGGTCTGTTGGGGTTTCCCCTTACACCTTTAACTAAACTATCTGCGGATGGAAAAAAAACCACTAGAAAGAAGCAGGAGAACAATTCTCAGGGCCATACAGGGCTGGGCCAGCTTATGTTGCCAACAGAGACTGGAGAAACCTCATATACATGGGACATTGGATTGAGTTCTTAGAACAGTATTGTCTCAGTACCGGGGAAAAATTAGAACTAAAACTGCTCAGGTGCTGCCTAACAAACCTAAAATGTAAGCTTTGAAAAGATCACATGATTTCCAAGGAACCTAACTGCATCCCAGAATAAAGCTCAAAAATATTTAAAGGAGCAATAATAAAAAAAAGAAATCGAACACCAAGCAATGTCTGGTAACCAATCAAAAATTACCAGGCATGTAAAATAGGACCCATATTATCTAACAATATATAAAGACCCAGATATGACATGTTAGTATATAGTACTAGTAGACAAGGGCATTAAAAGGGTTATTATATACTCCATATGTTTTAGAGGTAAAGAAAAGCATGAGCATGTTAAGGAGAGACACGGAAGAAATTTTAAAAGCCAAAAACTGAATATCTAGAAGTGAAAAATACAATGTTGGAGATAAAATACACCAGATAGGATTAATAGCAGATCAGACACTGAAGAGGAATAGATTAGTGAACTTAAAGATAAAACAATACAAATTTTCCAAACTGGAACATGGAAAGAAAAAGACTGGAAAAAAAATGAACAGAGCATCAATGAACTGATACATCTTCAAGATTCATAATCTTCACGTAGTTAGAATTGAGGAGGCAACATATTCAAGAAAAAAGGGCCTATAATTTTCCAAATCTGATAGAAATTATAACCCACAGATCCAAGAAGCTCAAAGAAATCCAAGCAGAAGAAACATGAAGACAACTACACAAAGGTACATCATAATCAAATTGCTTAAAATAAATTCTTGCTGAAAACAATGCAGACTAGAAAGCAATGGACCAGCATATTTAAAGTATTGAAAGAAAAAACTGTCAACCTAGTATTCTACACCCAGTGAAATTATCTTTCAAAAAGGAAGCCAAAAAAAGTTTTTCAGAAATATAATTCAGTGTTGTTAGATGTTTTAATAATATAAGCATGGATAATACTTATAATTTCAAAAAATTATATTCTACAAGTAATACAAATATTATTGTACAAATAAATATGTATGTGCTAATAGTAAAAAGTAAGTTTGGGGGCATTAGGCAGAAGTAAGTTAGATTCAGAGACAATATTTTTATCTGCTTCAAGGGGTGGAGGCTCACCAAAGATTGAAGTTCATGTGATATCAAGCAGAAGAGAGGAAAGAAGGCCTTGAGTAACAGCTGAAGAGTTTAGATCCATATGAAAGATTAAAGGGAATCCCTGGAGTTTTTTGAACAGAGATGAGAAAAGTGGCAAGTGAAAATATATTAGCATATCAAGTATATGAAAGAGAACTGAGAGTATCATAAAATTGAAACAAAACTCACAGGGAGGTTTCATTGAAAAAAATGTGCTCATAATTTCAATTCTAGATGAGAGGCATCCACCTTCCTTGGGGACATGGACCCCTTGTGGTGGGTGGATCAAGGTCCAGGAGCCCAGGTGAAAGTAACAAACCTCTAGTTGATAGCCACCTCTACCTACTTTCTCTCTACCCCTAAGCATTGTCATTTTTTGCTAACTAGAACAACAGTTCATTATTACCACAGAAGTTAAGGAAATTCTTCAGGTGGAAAAAAAGTTGTTTTCTACGACAAAAGTTGGTGAGGTGATCTTGACATGACCTTTCTATAATATCCTACAATTTAATGCCCTTCTACCTTTAGCTCTTTTGTCCCCACCCCTGGTGGCCTAGAGTAGAAATCTAGGAACAAGTTAGGCTCTCCATCATTCTGTGGATTGATAAGAAAAGCTTTTTAAGGACAAGAAATTAAAGTTCCTTTTTATTATTTCTTAATGAATTATTTAAACAAGTGAATTAAAATGTACTGGAAAAAAAAAATCAGGCAAGTACTTACCCTTACAATCATCAAAAGGGACCTAGAAGCACTGAGAATTTCCTAACCACAGGTAGAAGGGTTAAGGCCAATAACTAACACTACCTAAAATAACCAGAAGAGGGCAGAGTAAGACCAAATGATATTTAATTTTTATATCACACAGGAAGAGCTTCTGTGGCGTTTGGCAAAGGCCACCTACCCCCATCCCCCCTTTTTAATGTTCTTTAAAAATACTCTGGTAATCATTTTACCTTATCCTGCTCCACACCAGGCTCTCTGTACACAGTCCATCTCTGCCCATCATCACTGTACAGAATTCTGTAGGCTGACACATAGTAATTGTGCTCCACCATGGTGGAGCCGGTGGTTACAATGCCTGGGAATGGAGAGGTCCTTTTGTTAGTGCTCATGGTCTGATCTTTGAAGTTTGTTCATCACTGAAGTATTAACACCTAAAATGTACTGTTGAAACATTTTTGTCTCTGGCACATTACCATATCTAAGTGCACGTTTTCATTCTAATGGTAACTAAATCCTTGGCTTTGCTCCCTTGTAGAGACAAGAAGAATGATGGGCACACGTAAGGAAAGGACTATTGTATTTTGGCAGCTTGTGTTCACGACACTGCAAAATACAGTTCACCTACTGAGAAGGAATGACTTCCTGGGAATGAATAGATTAAAGAAGATTACTGGTATTATTTTTAGAACCAAAGCAAAATAAATCTTTAACAAAATTATCTAAACCAATCCTAACCAATTATTCTGACCATTTGTTAAGTTGCTCTAAATAATTAAATTTATACTTGGCACATATGGAATATTATTTGTAGCACTTAAAATGGACTCCTTGAACACAAATTTCTCTTCGTGACTATAGGAGATGGTTATTTCAGATGTCGCAAGATCCCTTTACTGAAACAAGAATCTCTTTACAATGAAAAGAAACGCTAGTAAGAATCAAATACCAACTCCTTTCCTTTGCCATGCTTTATAAAACCAACTTCGGTCATATTAACACCAGTACACTAAACTTAAAACCATATAATTAAATCTGCAGTGACCTAATTTTCTATGAAATTCTTAGATGTCACCAGGTTTCCAAATGAAATTAGTATTATAAATCATCTAGAAAATTGTGTCTCTTAACCTGTGATCTTCTTTTCCTTATTCAGATCTATTTGCAACCACTGATACTCATCAGTGGCAAAAGCGGCCCAAGGAGGTCCAGGTTTTTTCAGCCTGGCCTTTTCGGGTTTCCAGCTGTTCTCTTGCCCTGTGTGGTCCGTCCACTCCAGCACAGATGATGCCGTTATTTGAGCATCGGCGATCACGCCAGATTCCATGCCCAGTGTTCCATAACAACCTGAAACAAAGAAGAAAGTAATTTGGTTTCCAGATATAAACTCAAAAATCTCTAAACACTTGCTCATTGGAAACTCTAATTGTTCCTTTAATTAACATACACTATGCTGACAATATACTGTACTAGAGGGTTTCAAAAGTATGCAAATGTTTCTTGGGTCTATGTCTTCGAGTCTCATCAGAGAACGTACAGACGTATTTATTCACAGCAGTAATCACCAGCTGAATGGCAACACATTACCCTCTCCCTGGGATACTCTCCCCAGAGGGCAACTTGCTCCCTTACCTCCTCCAGGTGTTTGCTCAGATGTCACATTCTCCATGAGGCCTGCCCCAACCCACATTAAACTTCGAACCTGTCCCTTCTGAACTGCCTGTCCTCTTTCCTTGCCTTATTTTCTACATCTTTTATAATATTGTAAACAGGACGTTATAAACATTCATTTACTTATCCGCTGTTTATTGTCAATCTCTCACTTCCAGAATGTAAGCTCCAGGAAAGCACAATTTTGTTTATTCTGCTCACTTTTGTTTCACTAGCACCAGAACAGTGCCTGACAAATGAAAAAAGGCACTCAATATTTTCTGTTGATTGAGTTAATTACTTCAGACATATTCAAAATTCCCTTTTTCTAAGGTAACTTCCATGCTTACATGATCATTTCCCTATTAATCTAAAACCTCC
Organism: Lipotes vexillifer; assembly: GCF_000442215.2. Lineage (NCBI taxonomy): Eukaryota > Metazoa > Chordata > Mammalia > Artiodactyla > Lipotidae > Lipotes > Lipotes vexillifer. The sequence continues at coordinate 146,276 of NW_006796247.1, forward strand.
AGTTTATTCCATTCATTAAATTATTAAGCACGTATTTTACCTCATAGAGTTATTCGTGATAACTAAATGAGAAAGTGCAAAAAAACCCCAAAACCCAACTTAACAATTGGCAAAGTACCTGATGTACAGTGTTCAAAAAATACTGGCTATTATACAAATTATGATAAGTTATAAAGTCCATGAGAGGCTTACCACTTGTCTTAAATGTAAAAAGACTTGTAGATAAGTGTCCCCTGAAAGAGAGAAAGACTTTTTTGGTGACACTCATATAACCACATGATTTCCTCATATTTGTCTTAGCAAAGCTTTCTTCTGTTTTTATTTCACTAAGCACCGTCTATGGCTATCTATTAGACAGCATAATCAATTTTCTCTACAAGTGATTATGCAAGTGCATCCATGCAACCTTCAATATGTACTTATTTTATTTCTTTTTCATGAAATAAATTGATTCCTAAAGTGTTACTGTGGCAATTGCTTTTTGGGAATATATAATGAAAAGTGTAATTCTCATAGAAAGAGGCTCAAGCTTCCTGGGGCAAACAGAAGAAAAGCTGGCTACTACTAAGAGAGACTGCATTTGTTACAGGAAATCAATGTATCTAAGAAAAAGTTTCAGTGTTACAATGTAGCACTGCATTTGAATTTCAAAGTAACCGGCAGAATAGGTGCTTGGGGAGAGTGGAGGGGTGGGATTATTAGTTATTAGTTCACCATATGGCAGGTCAAAGGGCCCTAAGGAACTTGGAGGGATAAAATCATCAAAATCATCAGTGTATGCTCCTGCCTTTAGCACAACGCTCAAACCATCACAAATGGATGCAACCTGTCCATTTTTTTAAATATGAAAGAGAGAACACATGAAAAAAATTCTTTCTAAAGGTATAACAGTGGAAAGGAATGAAACAATCTGCATAAAATCATCCAGAAAAAACCAGAGGAAGGAAAGGTAGCTGACTCTAGGGCAGGGATGAGCAAATGACAGCCCATGCATGGCCTGTTTTGTATGGCCAGAAAGCTTAGAACAGTTTTTACATAGTTAAAAAGTTGTAAATAAAACAAAAAAGAATGAGTGACAGACATGTGGCCCATAAAGTCTGAAATATTTGTTAGCGGGCTCTCTACAGAAAAAGTTTGCTGCCTCCTGCTTTATACTGTCTTGAGTATGGATCACACTCTTGGCCTTCTGAATGAAACCGGCCTAGGACCTGAAGAGAAGCTGGCTTCAATTACGCTTATTGTCTGCAGGACCGAGCATGTCTAAGATACAAGATTTACAAACAGATCACTCATACTATGTTTCTATTCAATGTTTCAATTTCTCCTGCTTTTGATGCCTAGTCTATGTTTTGTAATACAGTAGATCATAAATACCATGAAAATACATTCTTAAAATATTCTCTTGGGATGAGAGGGATTCATAATACTATCTCTGATTTATGTCAAAATTTGATTTATATTCAAAGCGTTTCAATTATCCTAATCCATCATGGGCCACACAGGCTATAAGGAACAGAGTAGTTAGTTATGCCTTCTGATCTTTAAAATGAAGTAAGGATTTGGCAATATACTTCTAGACTCACTCTGGGCTCTTTCAACACTTAGAAAAGAAGAAACAAATCACTCTTCCAAATGACTACCAACCTTTCTGACAGAGAACAAGCCAAGATAGCAAGACCTTGCCTGCACTCGTCAATACACTCAGATATCGAGCACACAAAGGTTATTTCGTGAACACCATCAACGTCTGTCCTTATCACACAAAGGTTATTTCATGAACACCATTAACAGTGATACTGCTCAGGTCTAACTCATCCCTATCCCACCCCATGCAACACGCTTATTATAAACAGCATATATACTTACACCACAGACGTTACGTTGTTAGCCAAAGAACTTTCATAGTACGGGATGCCTTTACTAATTACGACACTAATCCGGCCACCCAAAATGTTTGACACTACGCCTGCATGCACACCAGCCATGCACAATGGTGAGGACTTCAGGGAGGAAAGATGAAAGATTAGTTTTAAATTTTCTTTTGATAATTCATAAACAGGACACTTATACTTCTTCCTCTAGAAATTAATTGATCTGGGCAGTTTTCTTAATAAACATGGGATAGATTATTGATAATACAACACAGAACAGGTTTTTAGCAGAAGAAAAACAAAATGTTACATATTACTAAAAAGAAGTAATTCCTAGAAAATAAAAATCAAGATAAAGATATACAATAGATTACATATCTATCTATGAAGGAGTTTAAAAAATGAAGTTTTATCATCACTTTAACATAAGTCTATATCCAACTTACATCTCTATATCCATGAGGGATTGTTCCAGATATCTCAGCAAAAGGAAGCAGACAACCAGCTGGGCAGTATTTGCTGTGAAATAAAAACAAGTTAAAGGGTATATAGTTCTGTACTTTCTGGGGAAAAAGACGAAAAAATTTCACTTACCCAGTTTTCAGTTCAATGTAAATACCATAATCTCACCACTCTGAGAGAACCACCACTTCTAAAAAGCCCTTAAAATTTTCTTCCAACCATTTACACGTCTTCACATACATATATACAAAAATTATTTCATATTCTACATACTGCTTTATTTTGCTTCATAATGAATGGCAGACATATTTCTACTGTAAGAGCTATTCATAATATTTAATAGCTACATTTGACTTTGTGGATGAGCCTCAATTTATTTCACCAACTCTCTACTGATCAAATTTAAGTCGATTTAAAAAAAATGTTTGGCATTCATTTATTTACTCACTCACTCATCCACCTACCCACTTATTAACACATTTACATGAATGTCTATTACATTGTCTGTTAAGTGCTGGGCTGTGCTAGGTACCGGGTTTACAAAGGTCAACCAAGCAAATATGGTGCCATCCTCACTGGGTTTACATTCCCGTGGTGGGAGAATACATTAAATGGATACTTTAGATTAATTAGATTATGATTAATTAGATTAGATTATGATTATGCTATAAAGAAAAGGCACTCTATGAAATAACCCGGAGGAATCTAACTTAATAAAAGTAATACAAACATTCAGCAAACTTACTATGTCCCAGGCAACATTCTATGTACACTTCAAGTCATCCACATAAGAACCCTATTATTATCCTCATTTTACAGATGAGGAAACTGATGAGCTGTGTGCCCAGGTCACACAGTTGTGTCGTGGTAGACGGGCTCCAGAGTTTGTGTTCATATGCAGGGCTCTGCACTGCCTCGGTCAGTGGATGGGGCTCTGAGGAAGGGAAGCCTCAGCGGAGAACCACCAGCTGTCATTGGAACAGTGCAGGGATGTGCACCGCAACCAGAAGGAAAAGCATGTCTCTGAGGTGGGATGGCCTGTGCGTGTCTGGAACCGAGGACAACCAGTGCAGGTAGAGTGCAGTGAGAAAGGTAAGGTTAGTCTGAGAGAAGCTTGGAACGGGGGACAGAGATCAGATCATGCAGAAGCCAGGGGGGCTGTGGTGAGGAGTCTTGGAGTATATTTCTAAGTAAAAAGAGGAAGTCAACAAAGGATTTTGATGGTCTATACATATCATCTGATTTTTATTTTTTAAAAAAGTTATTCTGGCTCCTGGAAAGAAAAGAGACTGTAAGGACCATGAGTGGAGGATAAGACACTGTTAGGCAGTCCTGGCGAGAAAGGACGGCAGCTTGCATGTGGGTGATGATGACGGAGCTGGAGAGTGGAGGGTCCAAGACAGCTGATCCTCTGGCAGGGCTGTGTGACATACACCGATGCCAGGGTTACCTCTGCTGGCCACAACCCCCGACGAGGGCTGAAGAGCCCCACCAGCCCACAGAGAGAGAACCATTCCTGAAGACAAAATGAAGGTTCTTTGGGGAGCAGTAGCAAGTTGGGGGAGGTGAGTGAGATGGGTCTTCAAAGATGAGAATGAATTTGCTAAACAGAGAAGAATAAAGTGATTCCAGACAAAAGTTCTGAGAGCTCAGAGCAGTATAAATAATCCAGGGACGTTTCAACAGGAGTACGTTAACGTGAGACTAGAAAAATGGCCCAAAGACTACTTGTGAAGGACCCTGAAAACCAGGCTAATGAATAGGGATGGCATTTTGTCATAATAAGTAGCTCCTGAAGATTTCAAAGCAGGGGAGTGATCGAATACAGATTTTAGAAAATAACTTGGCAGAATGTGAGTAGCAGAAAAAAGCCAGCAAAGGTTAGAAAAGGGAAACCAATTACAAGTTAATCCCAGTCCAAGCAAGAGACAAAGGTGTAAAGCAGGGAAATGGTAGCATTAATAAAAATGCCACCTGGATAAGAACAGTGAGGATTTCTCTAACAGCCTAAACCATCCTGTTACTTCTTTTTGAGCAAAGATAAATGGATCTTCTACCTTTATTAGGAGTTTTGCCAGATTTTGAAGAGTGACTAGTCCTACTTTTAAAGTATATCCAAATTACACTTCCATTGTGGAGGAGATTCGAATGCTCAAAGTTAAGGCAAAATTTAAACATGGCAACTCAGTGGTTTTACATAAGCTCTGGTTTACTGATGTCTCAGAACAATGACTATGAGTCACACCATGTACATTAATCTTAAGTACATAAGATGAGGATGAAGCAGATGAAGAGTAACATTTAAGAAAAAAAAGTCACAAATATGGTCATACCTGAACTCAGGTTCCAAAAAACTGGATGCAGTGTCTAAACAAGTAATTAGATCTAGAAAAATAAAAATAAAAAACGGATTCAATCATAATAGATTTATTCTTGCTGAAACACCAACTGTTTCCAAACCCAAATCATATTGTTCTAAATTTCAAAATCTTAACAGCTATCAAGGTAGTACTTTAACTTTTTATAAGGTTTTGGTAATCACAATTTCTTTGATTTTAAGTATCTGGACTTCTGGGGCTATGTCTGCCCAATATTGAATACACCACATCGCCTCATAGAATCACGTATCATACACATGGACGGCACACAGATAAGTATAATTTATAGCCCTGAAGTGCTTCTATAAAATATATTGACAGCTTCTGAAGCAAATATTTCTTGTTACTACATGACTAAAAATGATCCTTTGCTGGTTACGCATGAGGAAAACAATAACAAATGAAAGGTGAGTTAATTCTGTGGCTCTAACTAACTGCAACTCAAAATCTGGTCCAGGAGTAGGACCAGCAGCGGCAGTATCTTCTGGGAAGTTACTAGAAATTCAAAAGTTTGAACACCATCTAGACCTACAGCATCTCTTGGCAGTGGGGCCCAGAAAGCTATTTTAACAAGTCCTCCAGGTAATTCTAAAGCACACTCTGCATAAGACAGAACTTTAAAGTTTTAACATTTCCTATCTCAAAACAAATCTGTGTAAGAGCTAACCTTGTCTAGTTAAGACCTAGGTCACAGGCTTGTGTAAAAAGGTGACTTCTGGTTCAAACATTTCAGTGGTTTCTTTTTGCTCTTAGGACAAAGGGCAAAGTCTTCAACACAGCCCACAAGGTCCGACCTCAGTCTGGTTTTGCCCGTCTTGGCCTCTTGTCATACTAGCTTTCTTCCTCTTCCTTTGTGCTCTCGGCCAGGAAGGCGCTTCCACTATCCCTTCACCTGGCTCACTCCTCTCTAGATCTCAGCTTAGCTGTCACATCCCCTCAGAAGCTGTTCCTGATCTTCGCAAGTCAAACTGTGCTAGCACACAGTAGGCACTTAGGGCTTTTTGGTTTAACGAATGGATGACTATTAGATGTTCTCATAGTACCATGTGTCACATAAGAGTGATCTGTTGCAATTATTTTAGTGTTGATAAGCAACATCATTTTATGATGCCTAGCCCATGGGTAGTGACTGCAGCTGTCAGTCTTCACCTTTGTATCGCCAGCAGCAATCACAGCATATGGCATAACAGGAGGCTTTCTATCAACATTTATTGAATAAGTGGATGAATAAAAGCTTCTGATGGTTAGCATGTTTGGCTAAGTCCAATCATGGACTAACCTGTAGGGGGAAAACCTGGAAGAAGGTCCTAAGCCAATCACAAAGGTGAGTGATTTCACCTATAAATGCTAGCCAGACACTGTGCCAAGGGTTCCCAATACACTAACAGAGATAACACCTCGCATTCTTCCCAGCACACTGAAGGTGTACAAATATTTGTTAAATCAATGGCAAGCACAGAATTGATTATTTTATTTTACAATTCTGAAGAAAAATTATGTGTTTATTATCCAACTGGTATGTGTCTTGAAAGAACTAGAGCATAATAACTGTTAAACTAATAGGAAAGTGGTATTTTGAGAGAGATTACATGGATGAATATCTACATAGTACACGTACTTGAATGATGATTAAGTTAAATCTGTATTTTAGGAGTTTAAGAGGATACATGCTTGGATAGAGGTTCACTATCACCTGGTTAACTGACTAGGAAAAGCAGACAAACTGAATTACCTGTATATTCTATAGATATTCCTGGCAATCTTTACACAGCATCAATAAGAACTGATTTTCCACTTTCCTGTTCCACCAAAAGAGTTTCCAACTTCTAAGATTAGAAACTGAACTTCTAAGATTAATAGCCTGGGATGAAAAGGTACCTGTGTGGTCCAACATGGCATTCAAGCCATAAGAAGACTGCCAGCTGGCCCTATTACCTTCAGGCTACATGCCAGAATCTCCTAGACAACTATGGATATACTTGATTAGAACAGGGCTTTATTATAATAAAGCCCATGCAGTGCTGAAACTCCAGATTTTGCACAAATGTATGCAACTCACTTGACCTTGCTCTCAAATTCCATGGGGGCTCAAAACAGCTCCCTAAGAGGAAAATATGAATTCAAAATGGGAAGCTATAAGGAGAGCCAAGAAGACAAAAGAAAAAGAAAGTCACGATTAGAGATTTTGACCTTTACAACTCCATGAAGGCAAAGAAAGCACCAATTAAGCAGGGAATTGAGAAACTTTAAAATGTGTCTTTCTAGACAGCTTCTCCCAAGTAAACAGCCTTCCAGAAAATCACTATTACTATAAGGCGCCCAGTTAACAAGAACACAGCCTAGGCAAGACGAATGCAACTCAAAGGGAACCATCTGACTCAAACTTCTCACAGCAATGTATAAGTTATCATAATGAATGGAATAGAACTGAGAGTCCAGAAATAAATCCTCAAATTTACAGTCATTGATTTCAACAAGGGTGCCAAGACAATTTAATGGGGATAAAAATAGTCTTTTTAACAAATGATGCTGGGACAACTGGATATCCACATGCAAAAGAAAGAAACCGAACCCCTACCTCAGATCATATATAAAAGTTAACTCAGGGCTTCCCTGGTGGCGCAGTGGTTGAGAGTCCACCTGCCGATGCAGGGGACACGGGTTCGTGCCCCGGTCTGGGAAGATCCCACATGCCACGAAGCGGCTGGGCCCGTGAGCCATGGCCACTGAGCCTGCGCTCCGCAACGGGAGAGGTCACAACAGTGAGAGGCCCACGTACCGCAAAAACAGCAAAGAAACAAACAAACAAACAAACAAACAAAGTTAACTCAAGGTGAATCTAAATTCAAGAGCTAAAACTATAAAACAGAAGAAAATATAGGTATAAATCTTGACTTTGGATTAAGCAATAGTTTCTTAGATATGACACCAAAAGCATAAGCAAATACATAAAAACACATAAACTGATTTCATCAAAATTTGAAAATTGCCGTGCTTCAAAGAATGCTATCATGAAAGAGAAAGATAAGCCAAAGAATGACAGAAAATATTTGCAAAGCATATATCTGATAAGGATCTAGTATTCAGAATACATAAGGAATTATTACAACTAGACATTAAAAAGACAACCCAATTTTTAAAAAAAATATTTATTTATTTATTTGGCTGTGCCAAATCTTTAGTTGTAGCATGTGGGATCTAGTCCCTGACCAGGTCGAACCCAGGCCCCCTGCATTGGGAGCTCAGAGTCTTAACCACTGCCAGGGAAGTCCCTAACCCAATTTTAAAAGGAGCAAAGGCTCTGAATAGACAGTTCTCCAATGAAGATATACAAATGGCTAATAAGCACATGAAAAGATACTCAACATGATTAAGTATCAGGGAAATAATAATAAAAATTACAGTGAGATACCACTTTATACCCACTAGGATGACTAGAATCAAAAAAACAGGTAACAAGTGTTGGCAAGGATGTGGAGAAACTGGAACCCTCATATATTGCTAGTGGAATTGTGAAATGGTGCAACTGCTTTGGAAAAATGGTCTGTCAGTGCCTTAAAAGGGTAAATACAGAGGTACCATATGACCCAGCAATTCCACTACCAGGTATATACCCATGAAAATTTAAAACATGTGTCCATACAACACGTGTACACAAATGTTCATCAACTTATGAATGGGTAAACAAAATGTGAAAGAAGTGGTATATTCATAAAATGAAATATTACCTGGCCATAAAAAGTAAGTGCTCATACATGCTACAACATGGATCTACTTCGAAAACATGCTAAGTGAAAGAAGCCAGTCACAAAATAGCACATATTACATGATTTCATTTATATGAAATATCCAGAATAGGCAAATCTAGAGAGATGAAAGTAGATTAGTGGTAACCTAGGACTGGAGGCGGTTAAAGATTAGCGAATGGGTAGTGATTATTACTTGATTATTACTGACTACAGGGTTTCTTTTGTGGTGATGAAAACAGTCTAAAATTGACTGTGGTGATGACTACACAACCCTGAATAGACTGAAAATCAATGAACTGCATATTTTAAGTAGATGAATTGTATGGTATGCGAATTATCTCAATAAAACTATTATTAAAATCTTAAAAACAAGAAAGAAAAAGAAGCTATCATAGAAGTAGTAATAATTTCCTTTCATATACAGCACATTTGCATTGATGGATGAAATAAGCTTAGTAAAAGACAGAGCCAGGACTGGCAGTTTGTTTATTTATTCATTTGTTCATGCATTCAATAGTTTTTAATAAGTATGCATTATGATTAGGTGTTCTTCTAGGTGCTATAGATGGAGCAAAGAACAATCAGACAAAAATCCCTGCATATATGAAGTGTACCTCCTGTGGGGGTAAGAAAAAATAGACAATGTAAATAAGAAAAATATATAGTGTATTAGTCGGTAATAAATACACTAGAAAAATAAAGGAAGGAAGTTAGGGAAAGTTAAGGGGTTGCAATTTTAAAGAGTGGTCCGGGTAGGCCTTACTGAGAAGGAAGCATTTAAATAAAACTCTAAAATAGGTGAGGGAGTGAGGTATCAGGTATGTGGATAACGGAGAACAGTCAAAGGGAATCACAAAGGCCCTCAGGAGGAAGTGTGCCCAGCATTGTTGAGGCCAGAGTGAACAAGCGGAAGACAAGTAAGAGATGAAGCCAAACGAATCACGAGAAGCCATATCCTAATGGTGTCCTGGAGGTAAGGACACTGGGCAGAATGAGATGGGACCTTCGATTTAATAGGATCACACTGATCACTGGGTTGAGAGTACACTGAAGGGGAGAAAGGGCAGAAACAAAGGTCAGGGAGGAATCTCTTGCCATAACTGAGGTGAAAGTTGATGGTAACGTGAACTAGTGTAGCAGTAGAGGTCAAGAGATGTAGTCAAATTCTGATATACGTACATATATATTCAGAGAGGTGGTGATGGATGTGAAGTTTGAGACAAAGAGTCAAAAATAACTTGAAGGTTTCTGACCTGCGCTAATTAAAAGTATGCATTCCACGTAAAGTGCTTAGGGCAGTGATTATAATAATAGGTACTGATAAAGTACTCATTGTCAGCTCAATTATCAAGCTGGATCCACTTTAACACAATATTAGCACACAATACTAGAAAATCAGTGATGTATGTTCACAGTGAAGAGCAGTATATAATTCACTCAGTTCTCAACTAAGAGCTTCTGGATGGGAATTTTTTTTTTTTTTGGTAATTTTACTCCAATATTTAACACATACAAAAGAATACTTATAACATATACATTACTACACGAAACACCAAATATACTGTGAACTTCATTTGGGTGCTCTGGACAACAGGGAATGGCAGCAGTAGTAAGCAGAACGCCCTCAGGGATTCTGCTGAAGCTCACAGCACTCTATTCCCTCATCTCCCCCGCGCGGCCCAAAGAAGAGGTGGCATCTACAGTGCACATTCTACACTAGTTTTAGCAGCAGAGTCTAACCCAAAGTGAGTGTGATCATAATCCCTATAAAAAGAGCTGCTCTAACATTTGCCTTCCTTAACCTCAGAAGGCTTTAAAGAGGAGGCAGGCCTCCGTGGGGTTTTGAAGGCAGGATTATGTGACCATGAGGAAGAGCACAAGAAAAATACGAAAGCAAAGATGAGCCAATAATCAACAACAGGATGACAGATTTCAGGGTTTTCTTTTCTTTTCTTTTCTTTTTTTTTTTGCGGTACGTGGGCCTCTCACTGTTGTGGCCTCTCCCGTTGCGGAGCACAGGCTCCGGACGCACAGGCTCAGCGGCCATGGCTCACGGGCCTAGCCGCTCTGCGGCATGTGGGATCTTCCCGGACCGGGGCACGAACCCGTGTCCCCTGCATCGGCAGGCGGACTCTCAACCACTGCGCCACCAGGGAAGCCCCAGGGTTTTCTTAATGAAGACATCAACATCAGATTTTCTAAGACAGCTCTAACTTAGTTAGCAATATTACTATGAGGCATAACTGATATCCTACACACAGGGTTTTATTTAAAGTACAATTAAAATTTTTTCTAATACATAGTAACTGCATAGGCTTGGGAACTTCACAGTTATTCCATGAAATATTTTTTAAAACATGATACCCAATGTTAACCCACATGTAATACCATGAAAATATGATAAATATTTTATAAGTTCACAAATAATAAAAAATATCAGCATATTGGCTACTAACTTAGAAATATTTTTGATTGACAGCACTGTCTATTCCTGAGATTAAAGGATTGTGAAAGAGATTTAGATTTCCCCCCAATTAATACTCTGTTTTTTGCTCTTGAATAAATTGAAAAAAGACTCTCAGCAGTGTCAGTACCCATCACTTACGAGAGTGTATCACCAACTATATTAGCTGCAGGGTATAATTTTTGTCCAGTTGAAGCCAATTACTTCTGAGGGAAGGGATGCTTGAGTGCCTTTATTTATTCTAACTCAAGGAAGCATAAAGCACTGTAACTAAGTAATTATATTTATTTACCAGAAAGAAGAAAATACGTGAAGCAAGACAATGTATACTACAAATTCTTCTCCTTTATTTGCTCTGAAATTCTTTTAAATAACAAATTCCCCAGAAACTGAAGGGACCTGAGGTCATTCTTTCCCAATTCTCACTTTGTCAGTAACCTTGCATTGCAGGTGTACAGATAGCTACTTTGTTCAAGAGCTAGAGGATGTGGGACAAGGCTCATCTTTCTGCTAAATTCTTGTGTCAATATTATTGTGTGACCTTGGGAATAATTCCTTGTTTCCACGATAGGAACCTGGCACTGATTTGTACCATGTGCAATCTAGTGAAGGGAAATTTACATATATAATAAAACATAATTTACCGTGATTCAGCATCAACTAACATTTACTAAGTGGCAGATAATTTTTGTGGTATTTTACATCTAATCTCCTTTTACATACTGAGAATAGCGATTAAATCTTGTTTCTCTTAGAAATATTACAATGCCATCTATGGAAGCTGAGTCCACAACAGGAACTCAGGAAAAATTTTCCCAGATGAAAATAGTCAAAAATTTTTTTTCACAGATGATGTAGGCATGGCTCAGTTGCCTAAGCAATAAGTCAAATAGGCTACAAGCTACATATGGATAGATCAGACCCTCTCCACACCTAAATTCCTATATACTAAAAAATGAATATAAGACATATTAAAGACATTATAAGACATATTGAAATAACATGACATCTTATATTAAAATATAAGAGACATTAAAAATATTATAGATTGTAAGACACATTAAAATTCTTTTGTAACCTAGTATCGAGGACACTAATAATATCTTAGTAAGAGTAGCAGTGAAGGGCTTCCCTGGTGGCGCAGTGGTTGAGAATCTGCCTGCCAATGCAGACGACACAGGTTCGAGCCCTGGTCTGGGAAGATCCCACATGCCATGGAGCAACTGGGCCTGTGAGCCACAATTACTGAGCCTGCGCGTTTGGAGCCTGTGCTCCGCAACAACAGAGGCCGCAATAGTGAGAGGCCTGCGCACCGCGATGAAGAGGGACCCCCACTTGCCACAACTAGAGAAAGCCCATGCACAGAAATGAAGACCCAACACAGCCATAAATAAATAAATAAATAAATACATTGTGTATTATTAAAAAAAAAAAAAAAAAAAGAGTAGCAGTGAATGAATTTGTCCCCCGGATAGCACAAGATAGCACAAACACATACTTAGCCCCTTAAAAGAATTGCTAACTTACTAAAAAAAAAAAAAAAAAAAAAAACCAAAACACATAGAAAATACTTAAAATCATTAAGGTGCTCTTGAGGTTATCGGTCAGTCTGAAATAAACTCTTTCTCATAAAGGTGAATTGCCTCTTTGGGTTATACCACCTTAACAAATTAATTCTGTTTATAAATTTCTCTGCAAAATTGGTAACTCTTTATTCATCAGCACCTTTGTTGTACAAGTTGACATCAAAATACAGTTATTTTTCTGCATGTATACACACAAACACTATACATATTCATTTGTGTATAAATAAGGACAAATCTAAAAATATGCATGTAAACTGAGACTTCATTAATAAAATCTTACTAAATAGTTTAAAAGTTTTGAAACGTTTGCCAGACACAACAACAAAAATTAGGAACACAACAGAAAAACTAAAAATAGAAACATAGCTAAGTGTAGCACTCGAAACAGAAAGGATCCTATAAAATTACTGTACAATTAAGGTAGCAAACAATCTAAGGAATTCATGCTCTATTTTCAAAACCAAAAACATCCCATGCAGGAAAAAAACAACCAGTTACAGAAATCTGGACTCTATTAGAAAGGAGTTCTCTATTCCGCCCCTATGTTTCATTTACAAGTTAATATAATCCGATGGAAGAAATGGAAAATATTTGCAAAAAAATGTGGTTAAAGAATGTAGCAATTAAAACCTTTTAGACTATCGGTGTTAAGTCTAAAAATAACCCAGCATATAGCAATACTAACCCTGTCAAATGGGAATATTTGTCAGGCTCAGCTGTTCCCAAGTCCTAAGCACATTGTCAGGAGGCAATGAATAAACAAGTGTTTATGAGTTCCAATTAGGCAGCATGTTAATACATCTACATTGGATCATTTTATTTCACATGTAATTTTAAACTAGCTCCTGTTTTTTCCTAAAAAAATAAAGGCAAACTTTAGAGTGAGCAATACAAAATTCTGGGTTGGTAAAATTTGAAGTAATGAGGTCATAACTTTTTAAGTGATAATTCATGTTCTAAAAAAGGAATATCAAGACTATCACTCTTCAGCTGGTCATATACATATATATGTGTACACACACACAGATACACACCCCGCCCCAAAATGATGGCACATAACAAACAGAGGCTGCCTTAAAAGACCTGAAGCTATCAATGCAAATGCAGACATGCCTTCTGAGCTCATTGTTCCGTAACTAAAATTACCTAAAAAATTATTGCCCAGAGTCTTCCTAGAAATGTTGAGCTTTTCTTAGAAACTGGTTAATGTTGAACAGATTCAAAACCAGGAATTTAGAGCAAATCACCTATAAAATTTATTTTATTTTTCAAGTCCAGTGGTAAATACTGTTTTTTACATTTACATTTTAGAATGAAAATGTCTGTATCATTTATTATTCTGGATTAAAAGATCTGAGTTACTGAGTCTGGACCTGTGAGTGGCTGGCTTTGCCTCTCTCAGTAAGACCAGCAGTAACTAAGGAGTTTCTCTCTACAGAACTTCTAAACAGTGGTTGCTAATATGTTGCCCAGGATATGTCTAGGATCCACGTAGATCTTCAATTTTCAGATGAAAATTTCAATTTCAGAAAGTCTAGTTCGAATCTGATGGAATTATACCAACTCAGAGTAAATTACTAATCCTCTAACTATTACTGAAGTGTTGATTAATATTTTTATCTGTCTTTCTTTGCTACCCAATAGAAACAGGAAAACTTCCTTTCACTGGTGGATAAAATCTTTCAAAAATGAGGTTTACAGGTGAAAATTAAAAGCGGTAATTGTCAATGTAAAAGACTGGAAACTACTGCTCAAAGATCATTAAAAATAACAGAGAGGAATAAAACCATAAAAGTTATAAAAACTAGACCCTAAAGTGAAGAGCACACCAGGTACAGTGCCCCAGACATCACTGAGGCACTGTAGCAGCTCAGCCCCTCATCCAAGAGGCTTCTTTGTGTCTGAAGCCTCTTACTTCAACATAAACTCAGGTAGAATGAATATTAATCCTTTGAAATGTTTCCCCGTAGAAGATATGTCTGGTTCAAAAGTCTTTAAAAAGAATTAAATTAGAATCTGGCCTAATTCTGGAGCTACTTTTATAGCAAGATCTCTTAATTTGGTCATCTCTGATCCAGTCCCCTCTAAACAGCCTCTTACCTGGCCTCCCTACAATTCTTCCTCTCTCTCTTGGGCCCGTTCTTCACAGATCAGGGAACCGTAAAAACAAAAACATAAATCCAGTCACATCACTACTCTGCTCTAACAGCTTCCATGCACTTTTTTTGGGATAAAACTCCAACCCTTACATTTTCTGCAAGGCCCTGAATAATGTGACTTACTCACCACTCATTCATTTCACCCCAGCTGTGCTGGTTATTTTTCCAGTTCCTCCAAAGCTCCTTCCCACCCTAAGGCCTTTGCACCTGCTGCTCTCTTCCCTACAATGTTCTTCCCTGTATGTCTGGAACCTCCAATTAATCCTTTGGTTCTGGGCTCAGAAGTGGTTTCTTCAGGAGAGCTTTGCTCTTCACCAATCTTCTATTCCCTGCACCCTTCTGGCCTCCCATTATTTGAATGTTTCCTTCATCATACTTATTATAACTGCAATTAAGTAACCATGTGTTTAATGCCTTTTCCCAACCCTGTACTGTGAAGGTGTAATTGTGTCTGTCTCATTTACTGCTGTTTTCCCGGTGCCAGGCCTATTGCAGGAAATAAGGCACTGAAGGGAATATAATTTTGCAATGGGCACTTGTAAGAAGTAATGAAAATTAGTCTATCTTACACAAAATCATAGCTGTATCAACCACACATCACACTATAATGTTAACAAGTCTTTGTGACAGTTTAACAAATGACGAAGCCAATGAAGCAAGATTCTTCACAACTTTTTCATTCCCAAATACTCTAAACTGTTAACTAGGTTATTAAGCTGGGGGCATGTAGTGATGTTCCTTGAAAATATTCATGGAATTCAGTGTGGCAGCTAAGTTTCCTGGATGGAAACAAACTGAGACTCTCAACCAAAGCACACCAGCCTTCAAATGAATGAGCCATTCCAAGAAATTATGTCTGAAAGGCCACCCAAGAAGAAGTAATATGAAATGCAACCAGTGTTCTCTTGAACTTAGCCAATTCACTTCAAATGAAATAAATGCTTGATGGATGGGTAAGAACGCACAAAAACAAGAAAAAATTCAGGAGCAAGCTGTGAGATGAGGATTTCCCAAGATGATTATGACTTTGGAAAGTGTTACTTTATAAAGAAGTTCCTGATTAAGGTGGATATTTCGAAAAAATCTTTGGAAGCTAAGCGTCATCTAAAATAGTGACAGAGCCATTTTAAATCTGGCATAGATGTATATAAGTCTACAATATACTGATTGTGGTATCTGAGATGATTGTCAATTCTTAAGAAACTCTAATAAGGGCATTTAGGTTTCCGTGGATCAAAAGCTCCATAATTTAAATATCCAATGTAAGAAACTTTTTTTGTAAAGAGGAGATACTTATTTTCCAGAAACCTTTAACTCAATAAATAACAAAGACAGAAAGGGGAAAATATGAAAACACAAAATAAATAATTTAACCTGATACTGCGACCAAGAAACTTAAGAAGAATAAGAAGCAAATTAATTATTATCTTCTATCCTCTCACCCATCAACCCAAGACTTTCACAAAGTAAAACCGAAAGGATGGAAAGCTATCATTTCACTCTGTGTTTTCTACCTTACTCTTCTGATGGTGGCAGGCGGGGCAGGAGTGGGGAAAGTGAGATGTGTGTGTGTGTACAGTAGTCAAAGGGGGGAAACTAACATTTGTCTTCTGCCTACTATGTTATGTGCCTACAGACACTAAACATGTATTATTAGATGTAGTCCTCACAACTAACCCATTTACAGATGAAACTGACAGAGGTGAAATGACTGGTCAGAGGTCACCTGCTTAGTACACAGCAAAGGCAGGCTTTGATTCCAGGGCTAGCTAGTGCCCCTTCTACAACACCACACTGCCTTAGTTTTCCTAGTTCTGTCAAATATATTAATTGTTCATTTAGCATAACATTTCCAGTTCTTTTCTTTCCATTATTCCATTCAAATGAGTTTTCTTTTTCACTCTGAGGGATTTTATTAGTCTTGAAACGTTGTTCCATAGCTTAGAAATTAAGGGAAAGTAGACCTTTTTTCACACAGAACAGCTCTCCTCTCTCACACTCTTACTGAAACTTTAATGAGGCAGATAGTGTATATCTATTTCACTTAATAGCCTTGCTTTTAATTCCCCCCCCCTCAGATTCTAAATATTAACAATCTAGAAAATATCTCATGTTTATCTTGCAGTGTCTCAGAGAGCACTCCCCAGGTTACTCCTGGTGCTATGCAAGTCTCTTCTTTGAAAAGAATGGTAATATGGTTTTTAACACAGTAAGATGAAGTGGTAAACTGTGGATAATAAAGCTTTAAATTGATACATTTCAGTAACTGATAGATTTTTTTTTTTTTTTTTTTCGGTACGCAGACCGACCTCTCACTGTTGTGACCTCTCCCGTTGTGGAGCACAGGCTCAGCGGCCATGGATCACAGGCCCAGACACTCCACGGCATGTGGGATCTTCCTGGACTGGGGCACGAACCTGTGTCCCCTGCATCGGCAGGCGGACTCTCAACCACTGCACAACCAGGGAAGCCCCACTGATAGATGTTTTAAAGTTATTATCATTTGTGTTCCAATCTTATAAAGGTGGAAAACTTAATATTTCTTCTACTAAGGAAAGGTAGGTATATAAAAAGACTTTATATAAAGTTAATATACTTAATTTTTAAAATTCTGAAACCGATCTAATTTTGTCAGATTTATGTATGTGGTATTAACTGTTCAGTCTTCCTACTCTATTCCAAACTCAGATAACAGGTACTCAAAGAAAACACTGCATTTTTGTTTTCAGAAACTGTAAAATGTGGGAATCATGATATAAAGTGAAAATTACCTTGCTTATCTATAACCGAGTATGAAGCCAAAAATCCTCGTCCAGAAACATGAATTCCACTCATGAACAGCACTGTAATTTCATTGCTTTTTGATTCAATTGAATGGTTCATTTGCAACCCCAGACCGCAGTATTTGCCTAGGAATCAAAGAAAAGCAGATATTTGGTGTGATTCATGAAGTCAATAATATTTACAATGTAGGTAAAAGAATCATAATAATATACCAAGCTGGGCATTAAATTAATCTAAAATGACTAGAATGTTTAATGATGAAAAACTCACATTACTCTGGAGAGAAAAAAAATTCCAAGTGATCACTGTTCAAATGATTCAAAAGGAAAAACAGTGTATGGAGGCATCACTGACCTTATAATGACTCAATTTCCTGTGAAATATATCTATACTCTTTAAAACTGTGACAAGGAATTTTTAAAAATTAACTTAAAACATTTCATGCAGGCAGGTGGCTCATAAGTGAATTGACAGTCAAGCAGTAGTATTCTTAACATGTTCCCCAAGGGGGAACAGATTCTTGAGCTCTGGGCACCCCTCAAACCTTTTACAGACCTTCTCAAGTTTTCTTCCAGGAATTGTTGGACTTCTGTCAACCCCTTTAGGTGATCATATCTAGTCCTACAGCTTTAACTATGATATGATAATTCACATTTATACCTTTACATAGCCTTTTCCTTGAACTTCAGATGCACGTATCTAACTGCCTACCAACTTTTATCCTTTAATGTCTAACAGACATGTAAAAAATAACATTCTCCCTCAGTACAGATCTAAATTTATTAAGATAAAAGGGCAGAAAAAAAAATTAGAGCAAGATATCCACCAATAACTAATAAAAATGGGTTTTTCTTTTTCTTTTTTTTATTCCCAAATTTCAGCCATTTTTTTTCATCTTTTAATTCCTATGGGGTTCATCAATTCTTTATCAGTTAACATTCTCATTGACAAAGACCAAATTATATTAACTATAGTTATATATAACATATCAAGAGAGTACATGGGAAAATCAGAACACAAGACTTCATCAGCTAAATAGAGCTCAACTCAGTTTGCTGTTATGGAGACAAACAAGATAAATACATTGAAGCATAAACAAAATATCACGCTCAGAATAACAGCATTCCAGAAGGAAACGGAAAGCTGAAGATACAATAAAGGTCTCTAATTTACAATACGTATAATTATATAATTTATTAAAATCAACACAATTCATGTACAAATTATTAACATGGCAGCCATTAAGTTTGTTAAGCACTTCAAATACTGAAATGTTATAACAGTAAAACTACACTAAGCAACTTTTGCATCAAGGGATCTAATCTAGCACTAGTTCAGGTTGAACGTTCACTCTCCGAAGTATTTCTTCAGGCATGCAAAAAACAGGCCTAACAGGTTTAATCTGTTCTTCTCCCAAAAGTGACAATCCAGCAATTCCAAATAGAGCGTGAAAAGGATCTACCATATCTCCTGGCCTGTCCGCAAATCCTCCCGTTTCTTCATCTTGACATGCTAAAATGAAACTGCGCAGTTTCTCTCTGTCAATCCAATGAAGCCTTCCAATTATCTTTAGGGAAGCCAACACCCACCAAGAATAGCATACATCTGGTAACTTCTCTGGCCATCCATTGAGTCCACCTGATGGAAGCTGTCCTTCACAAAGCCACTAACCAAGTAAATCAGAATTTACTCGATGCAACTGACTAGTAATAGCCAGGAATCCTGCCCAGCATGGGATTCAGAACCTGGCCTGCAACCAAATCCACCATCAAAGTTCATACATGATAAAACAAATTCGATTGCCTTTTCCACATTAATAGCATCCAGCTTCCCCAATGGAGCCAAAGTTGCCACCGCACAAAAACAGAATCTTGTGTTGATTTCTCCCTATTATATAAAAGTAGATTTTCACATCCCATGAAGCAGCTGGACTCTCCTGCCTGCACTGTATTCAGCCCTCATCTTTTAGACTGGCCCCCTCTGTTCCAGTACTCCTGTATGTTGATATAACTAGCACAGTGCATGCTGGAACTTCCAGCAGACGATTAACTCCAGTTAGACCAGCAGCTTAGTGGGACCCCAAATATCTCCAGCGAAAGAACCATCTTCTTTCTGTAGACTCTGAACATATTCCACAACTTTATTTACATCAATAACATGAATACTATCATAGAGTAAGAATCTGGACAGCACTAAGAGTGTACAAAAGATGAGGATCATGTCCAATACTAGCACTTATTCCACCACACTCATGTTGACAAGACTTAATAAATGTCAGAATTTCTTCTCTATTCATGCGATGTAGCTGTCCCATGAGATTCGTTACAGTCAGACCCCAACAGATGCCACTTATTCTCAAATATTCAGACATACGGTATTCGTAACCATCTTTGAGCCATAGGATGCTATATAATCTGCATGCTTCTCCACTAATAGGGTATCAGGTGCATCTGACTTGATAATAACATCCTTCTGCGCTGTGCCCATGTCTGAGACCAAAAAGGGCAAAAATGGGTTTTTCTTATGTGCCTGGTAACTTTAACAAATTCTGAATAAAAAGTTCTAAAAATATTTTAAGTTGAACAACATCACTTGAATAAGAGTAATGTGAACTTCCACAGATATCATTTTCAAGGACTATACATTTTCATGTGAGTAGAAAATGCTAAATAATCAACCAAAACCCCCCACCAGAACTGGTAAGGGAGATAAGGTCACAAGGTCGATATACAAGTCAACTGTACACAATAACCTAATCAAAATGGGCAGAAGACCTAAATAGACATTTCTCCAAAGAAGACATACAGCTGGCCAACAGGCACACGAAAAGATGCTCAACACTACTAATTACGAGAGAAACGCAAATCAAAACTACAATGAGGTATCACCTCACATCTGTCAGAATGCTATCATCAAAAAATCTACATATAATAAATGCTGGAGAGGGTGTGAAGAAAAGGGAACCCTCCTACACTGCTGGTGGGAATGTAAACTGGTGCAGCCACTACGGAAAACTGTAAAATAGAGCTACCATATGATTCAGCAATCTCACTCCCGGTAACATATCCAGAAAAGATGAAAACTGTAATTTGAAAAGATACATGCACCCCCCTCCCCCTGCCAATGTTCATAATATAGCAGCACTATTTACAATAGCCAAGACACAGAAGCAACCTAAGCATCCGTCAACAAATGAATGGATAAAGAAGATGTGGTATGGGACTTTGCTGGTGGTCCAGTGGTAAAGAATCCACCTTCCGATGCAGGGGACACGGGTTCCATCCCTGGTCGGGGAACTAAGGTCCCACATGCTCAACAATTGAGCCTGTGTGCTGCAAACTACAGAGCCCAGGCACTCTGGAGCCCAAGCACTCTGGAATCCATGTGCCCTGGAGCCCACACACCACAACTAGAGACAGAAAACCCACAGGCCACAACTAGAGAGAGAAGCCCACACGCTGCAACAAAGACCAGACACAGCCAGAAAAAAAAAAAAAAGACAAAAAAAGAGACGTGGTATGTATGTGTATGTATGTGTGTGGGGTGTGTGTATATATATATACACATACACACACACACCCCCCCCACACACACACAATGGAATATTACTCAGCCAAAAAAGAATGAAATATTGCCACCTGCAGCAAACTAGAGAATATCATACTAACTGAAGTCAGAAAGACAAATAAAGGGGCTTCCCTGGTGGTGCAGTGGTTGAGAGTCCGCCTGCCGATGCAGGGGACATGGGTTCGTGCCCCGGTCTGGGAGGATCCCACATGCTGTGGAGCGGCTGGGCCTGTGAGCCAGGGCCGGCCGCTGAGCCTGCGCGTCCGGAGCCTGTGCTCCGCAACGGGAGAGGCCACAGCAGCGAGAGGACCGCGTACCGCAAAAAAAAAACAAAGACAAATACATGATATCACTCATATGGGGAATCTAAAAAATAATACAAATGAATTCATTATAAAACAGAAACAGACTCACAGACACAGTAAACAAACTTATGGTTACCAAAGGGGAGAGAGAGGTGGGGAGGGAAAAAATTAGGAGTATGGGATTAACAAATACAAACTACTACTGTATATAAAGTAGATAAGCAACAAAGATTTACTGTGTAGCACATGGAATTATACTCAAAATCTTGTAATAGCCTATAATGGAATATAACTTGCAAACAAAAACCCTGTGAATCACTATGCTGTACACCTGGAAACTAACATAATATTGTAAATCAACTATACTTCAATTTTAAAAAAACAATTTTATTTCCATAAACTAGTGACAATCTGAAATGAAATTTTTAAAGCTAAATTTATAATAGCAACAAAAAGATTAACTATTTAGAGATACATTTTAAAAAAAGAAATTCAAAACCTGTACATTAAAATATGCAAAACACTGCTGAAAAAAATTCAAGAACTAAATAAATCAGGAGATATACCAAGTTCATGGACTAGAAGATTCAATATTGTTAAGATGTCAGTTCTCTCCAAATTGATCTACTGATTCAATGCAATCCATATCAAAATCTTAGCAGGGTTTTTTTTTTTTTTTTTTTTTTTAGAAATTAACAAGTTGAACCTAAAATGTATATGGAAATGCAAAGGACATAGAATAGCCAAAATAATTTTAGTAAAGAAGACAGCAGAGAGACTTACATTACCTGCTTTTAAACTTTCTATATAGAACTACAGTAATCAAGAGGAGTGTGGCATCATTGTAAGGGCAAATATCTACATTAATCTGAATGGAGCAGAACAGAGTCCAGAAACGAACCTACTTACAACTATCAACTGATTTCTGACAAAAGTGTCAACAGAGAAAGAACAGTCGTTTCAACAAATGTACTAAGCCAGTTGGATATCGATATGAAAAAACAACTTAAAACTTCACAATATATACAAAAATTAAGTCAAAATGGATCATAGATTTAACTCTAAGAGCTAACCTTATAAAACTTTTACAAGACATAAAAGAAAACTTTGTGACTTTGGGTTAGGCAAGGATTTCTTACATTCAACACCAAAAGCATAATCCATTGAAGAAAAATATTAATAATTAGGATTTTTATCAAAATTTTAAATGTTTGCTCTTTAAAAGACACCATTAAGAAAATGAAAAAAAACGACAGGCTAAGAAAAAATATTTGCAAAACATTAATCTGATAAAGACCTCACATCTGAAATGTGTAAAAAACTCCTGTAACTCAATCAATCCAATTTTTTTTAAATGGGCAGAAGATTTAAACAGACACTTTAACAAAGAAGACACACTCAAGGCAAATAAGCACATGAAAAGATGCTCAACAGTCATTAAAGAAATGCATTATTAAAACTAATGAGGAGATACCACTACATACCCACTAGATTAGCTATAATCAAAAAGACTGACAAAACCAAATATTGGTAAGAATGTGGAGAAACTGAAACCTTCATACACTGATGATGGAATCATAAATGGCACAGCCATTTTTGAAAAACAATTTGGCAGTTTCTTAACATGTTAAACAAAATATACATATCATACATTTCATACAACCCAACAATTCCACTTCTAGTTATCTTTTATTTGCCCAAAACAAAAATGATGAACCTCAAAAACATTAGAATAGAAGAAGCCATTTATGATATTTCTAGAAAAGGCAAAAAAATAAAAATAAAGATAAAACATAGGATCAGTGGCTGCTTGGGACCAGGGGTGAAGTGGGAACTGACTCTAAATGGGCACAAGGGAACTTTTTGGTGTGATGGAAATTTCTAAACCTGCATTTTAGTGATGTTCACCCAGCTATATAAATTTACTAAAACTCATCAAACTATACATTTAAAATAGGTGAAATTTATGGTATATAAATTGTATCTCGATAAAGCTTTCAAAAGAAATGCAAACATTAAAACAATTTTTATTGTGATGTGTTTTGCACAAAGAAAAAATAGGTCACAGAATCACACAGCAGAATGAGAACTTCAGAGATCTATTCCATGCCCCTTCTGACAGCTGAAAAAACTGAATAAATACCAAACATCAAGGTGTGCATACACGCACGCATACACACACACACACACACACACACACACACACACACACACACACACACACAGGTCTTAGGTGTTTGCTATGGTGTTCAATATAAAATATATGTCTTGCTCATCCTTTATGTTTTTTATTTTTTAAATATTTATTTATTCAGCTGTGCCGGGTCTCAGTTGCAGCACTCCGGATCTTTGCTGCCGAGTGCCGGATCTTTAGTTGCAGCATGTGGGATCTAGTTTCCTACCAGAGATTGAACCCGGGTCCCATGCATTGGTAGCATGGAGTCTTAGCCACTGGACCACCAGGGAAGTCCTTGCTCATTCTTTCTTTAAAAACATCTACTGTGCAAAAAAAAAAAAGCCTTCTATTGCTAAATATGGAATGCAATTTAAATATAGCTATCAATATTTTTAACTTTCAAGTAAAATAACAAAGAACCCTATAACAGTTCTTATCTGATATATACAAGAAGAAAAGATGATTAAGTCTTTAGATTGTTTAATACTAAATAACTTAGAAACAGTCTGGTAAATAGGACAAATATTAAATACTGTATTATTTTTGAATACTAAATATTAAAAAATAATGACCTAATATTAAAACAGAGCAATATGTACTTCATGTTATTCCAAATATTATCTCAAATACTAAAAATATTAGACATTGTATAATTTGTTAGCAAAACCAAATGTGTGCAGAGCCAGGGCCCATCACATTAAATCTTAAGGCCCAGTGGGAATAGGTAAAAGGAAGAAAAATTGTATCAGCTAGAATCTTTACATAAACCAGTTAACTCTTGTAAAAATGAACAATAGGTTCAGCTGGGCTTATCAGCACTAGCTGTTCTTTGCCATTTAAGGATTTTATTACAAGGCTCATAAAGGTGCTCAGTACAAATACTGACTTTTCAGATACTTTTAGATACAAACAAAAAAGGTCAGATTTAAATGATCATAAAGAATATGATCATGACACACAGAAGTATCCTTACTTTATAAAAATTATATCATGTATGTGAATACTAGGAAATTCCAAGTTATTATATTTTAAAGTGAAAGTGCTCTATGAAAATAAATAATTGACAAAAATATATTCTTGAAGTGAAACAAAAAAATTTTAACCCTTTTATAATATAGACATAATCATAAAAGTATTTTCTATTAGCATTGCAGTTTCACCTCTTGTTTATTTATTTAGAGTTCTCTTGTCATCTGAAATGTGTATAAATTCAATCTGTGGTAGAAACAAAACATTTTTTTAAAACCCCTCTTTTTCTGTGAAACTCAAAAGGCAGTCCTAAAGAATCCTAATTTAAAAAAATAACAAGAAGAAAAGAAAAGTACAACAGCTCTCCTTGCTTAAGTGAGATCAATATATACCAGATAAACACCTATTTTCACCTCTCATTCCCAGCCAGGATGATGGTATCTCTCCTCACTTGGCTCGCCTTTGATCACAGGTTTTACCCATTATACAAGTAATACAAGCACTTGGCAAAATACTCTGGGAAAGAAAGAAGAAAATTCATCCTTAATCTGGGCCAATATACTCGTTAATTCTTTAACTGCTTTCCCCAATTGGTTATTCAAAGGTACTCCTGAATCAACAAGAAGCATTTAACTGCCAACAATTATAGGTTCTGCTGATGGCTCTCAAAGCCAGCCAAATTTGTTAGAAGTTTCTCATGGATAAATAAGAGAGGAATTTCAAAAAACAGTATATGGATATAGAAAAATATAAATATAAAAGCTAATCAAATATTAATCACCATAAAACCCATGACACACTGGTTTATAGTCTAAAAGAATCCATGTTCTGGGCAAATAAAAATGTTTGAAAAATCATTAGCCCTTAGGAAACTAGAAAAAGAAAAGCAAATTAAATCCAAAGTAAGCAGAAGAAAAGAATTAGAACAGAAATCGATCAACATGAAAACAGGAAAACAATGGAGAAATTAGTGAAACTAAAAGCTGCCTCTTTGAAAAGAAAGTCAGTAAGCCTCTAACTAAGAAAAAGAGGACACAAATCACTAATATCAGAAATGAAAGTGGGGACATCATAATATTAAAAAGGATAATAAAAGAATACTATTAACAACTCTATGTCCACAAATTTGATAACCTAGACGAAATGTACAGGTCCTTGAAACACACAACTTGCCAAAACTCATACAAGAAGTAAACAATCTGAATAGGCCTATATCTATTTAAGAAATGGAATCAATAATTAATAGTCTTTCAAAAGAGAGAACACCAGGCACATATGGGTTCACTGGTGGATTCCATCAAACATTTAAGAAAGACATCACACTAAATCTCTACAATCTCTTTTCAGAGGACAGAAGCAGTGGAAATATTTCCTAACTCATTCTATGAGGCCAGCATTACCCTAAAACCAAAACCAAAACCAAAGACATTACAAGAAAACTACAGACCAATACCTCTCATAAAAATAGATGTAAAAATACTCAACAAAATATTAACAAATACAATTCAACAATGTACAAAAGAATTACACACCACGATCAAGTGTGATTTATCCCAGGTATGCAAGATTTGAAAATCTTGCATGCCTGGTTCAACATTTGAAAATCAATGCAATTCATCACATCAAGAGGCTACAAAAGAAAAACCACATGATCAAATCAATAGATGCAGAAAAAGCATTCGACAAAATCCAACATCCATTCATGATTTAAAAAACTAGGAATAGAGGAGAACTTCCTCAACTTGATAAAGAACATTCCCAAAAAAACCCTACAGCTAACATCACACTTAATAGTAAGAAATTAAAAGTTTTCCCAATATCATCAAGAGCAAGGCAAAAAATGTCCCTTTTCACCACTCCTGTTTAACATTATACTGGAAGTACTAGCTAACATAATAGGACAAGAGGAAAAAAGATCATACAGATTGGAAAGGAAGAAATAAAACTATCTTTGTTCACAGATGACACAATCATCTGTGTAGATAATCTAGAAGAACTGACAAAAACTCCTTTAATTAATAAGTGATTACAGCAAGGTTAATATACAAAAATCATTTGCTTTCCTATATATCGACAACAAACAAGTGGAATTTAAAATTAAAAACACAATACCATTTACATTAGCACCCCCCAAAATGGAATACTTAGGTATAAATCTAACAAAATATGTATAAGATTTACATGAGGAAAACTACTAAACTCTGAAGAACAAAATCAAAGAACTAAATAAATGGAGAGATGTTCCATGTTAATGGACAGGAAGGCTAAATGTTGTCCAGATGTCAGTTCTTCCCAACTTAATTTATAGATTCAATCTGAATAAAAGTGCCAGCAAGTGGGGATGATTAGATATTCATCTGTAAAAGAATGAAACTGAATTCTTATCTTATACCACTCACAAAAATTAACTCAAAGTGGACTAAAGACTTAAATGTGGGGGACTTCCCTGGTGGTCCAGCAGTTAAGACTCTGCTCCCAATGCAGGGGGCTCGGGTTCCATCCCTGATCAGGGAACTAGATCCCGCAAGCCACAACTAAAGATCTCGCATGACACAATGAAGATCCCACATGCGGCAATGAAGATCCCATGTGCCACAACTAAGATCTGGCACAGCCAAATAAATAAATAAATAAATATTTTTTAAAGACTTAAATGTGAGACCTGAAACCATGAAACTTCTAGAAGAAAAAACAGAGGCATAAAAAGTTCCTTGAGGGGCTTCCCTGGTGGCGCAGTGCTTAAGAATCCACCTGCCAATGCAGGGGACACAGGTTCGAGCCCTGGTCCAGGAAGATCCTACATGCCGCAGAGCAACTAAGCCCTTGCGCCACAACTACTAAGCCTGAGCTCTAGAGCCCGTGAGCCACAACTACCGAAGCCCATGCGCCTAGAGCCCAGTGCTCCGCAACAAGAGAAGCCACTGCAATGAGAAGCCTGCACACTGCAACGAAGAGTAGCCCCCACTCGCCGCAACTAGAGAAAGGCCGTGCTTAGCAACGAAGACAGCCAAAAATTTAAAAAAAATAAAAAGTTCCTTGACGTGGGTCTTGGAAATGATCTTTTGGACATGACACTTAAAGCACAAGCAGCAAAATAAAAAATAAACAAGTGGGACTATATCAAACTAAAAAGCTTCCCTAGAGTGAAAGAAACCATCAACAAAGTGAAAAGACAACCTATGGAATGGGAAAAATATCTGCAAACCATGTATCTGATAAGGGGTTAATATCCAAAATATATAAAGAACTCATACAACTCAATAGTAAAACAAAAAAAAAAACCTCAATTAAATGGGCAAAGGGGACTTCCCTGGTGGTCCACTGGTTAAGACTCCATGCTTCCACTGCAGGGGGCGTGAGCTCAATCCCTGGTCAGGGAACTAAGATCCCGCATGCCGCCCTGTGTGGCCAAAAGAAAAAAGAAAAAAAAGGCAATAAAAAAAATGGGCAAAGGACCTGAGTAGACTTTTCCAAAGAAGATATGTGAAAGGCCAAAAAGTACATGAGAAGATGCTCAACATAACTAGTCATTAGGGAAATGCAAATGAAAACTAAAAAAAGATATCACCTCACACCTGTTAGAATGGCGATCATCAAAAAGACAAGAGATAACAAATGCTGGTGTGAATGTGGAGAAAAGAGAATCCTTGTGCACTGTTGGTGGGACTGTAAACTGGTAGTGCCACTATGGAAAACAGTATGGAGGATCCTCCAAGAATTAAAAACAGAACTACCATATGATCCAGCAATTCCACTTCTGGGAATATATCCAAAGGAAACAAAAACACTAACTTAAAAAGATATCTGCACTGCCATGTTCACAGCAGCATTATTTACAATAGCTAAGACATGGAAACAAACTAAGTGCCCAAAGATGGACGAATGGATAAAGAAGTTGTGGTACATATACACACAAAAGAATATTACCCAGCCATAAAAGATGAGGAAATCCTACCATGTGCAAAAATACTGATGGACCTTGAGGGCATTATGCTTAGTGAAATAAGTCAGACGGAGAAAGACAAATGCTATATGATCTCACCTATATGTGGAATCGAAAACAAAAACAAACGCATAGAAAAAGAGATCAGACTTGTGGTTACCTGAGGTGGAGGATGGGGAGAGGGGAAATTTGAAGAAGGTAGTCAAAAGGTACAAACTTCCAGTGATGAGATAAATTAAGTACTATGGATGTAATGTACAACATGACGGATATAGTTAACATTGCTGCATGATATATAGGAAAGGTGCTAAGAGAGTAAATCCTAAGAGTTCTCATCACAAGGAGAATTTTTTTTTTCTTCTTTTTTATTATATATATATATATATATATATATATATATAAACACACACACATGAGAAGATGGATGTTAGCTGAACCTATTGTGGTCATCATTTCACAATGTGTGCAAATCAAACCATCAGGCTGTATGCCTTAAACTTACACAGTGATGCATATCAATTATTTCTCAATAAATCTGGAAAAATATCCCAGCAAGTTACTGGATATCTACAAACAGATTCTAAAGTATATATAAAGACAAAAGAGCCAGAATGGAAAACACAATATTGAAGGAGAACAACAAAGTTGGAGAACTGACACCACTTGTCTTCGAGACTTACTATAAAGCTACAGTAATCAAGACAGTGTGCTATTGGTCAAAGAATAGACAAACAGATCAATGGAAAAGAATAGAGAGCC
Organism: Lipotes vexillifer; assembly: GCF_000442215.2. Classification (NCBI taxonomy): domain Eukaryota; kingdom Metazoa; phylum Chordata; class Mammalia; order Artiodactyla; family Lipotidae; genus Lipotes; species Lipotes vexillifer. The sequence continues at coordinate 175,448 of NW_006796247.1, forward strand.
CAGAAGATCCACATAAATACAGTCAACTGATAAAGGAGCAAAGGCAATACAACAGAGCAAAGATAGTCTTTTCAACAAATTGTGCTGGAACAACTGGACATCCACATGCAAAAAAAAAATAAAAGAATCTAGATACAGACCTTATACTCTTCACAGAAATTAATTCAAAATGGATCACAGACCTAAAGGTAAAATGCAAAACTACCAGACTCCTAGAAGATGACCTAGGAGAAAATCTGGATAATCTTGGGTATGGTTATTACTTTTTAGATACAACAGAAAAGGCAGGATCCATGATAGAAATATTTGGTAAGCTGGATTTCATTAAAATTAAAAACTTTGGCTCTGCAAAAGGCAATGTCTAGAGATTGAGAAGACAAGCTGGAGACTGGAAGAAAATATTTGCAAAAGACGTATCTGGTAAAGGACACATCCGATAGAGAACTCCTATCCAAAATATATAAAGAACACTTAAAACTCCACAATAAGAAAACAACCTAATTTAAAAATGGGCCAAAGAAGATATACAGATGGCAAATAGGCATATGAAAAGATGCTCTACATTATCTATCATCAGGGAAATGCAAATTAAAAGCACAATTGAGATATCACTGTACACCTATTAGAATGGTCAAAATCCAGAACACTGACAACACCAAATGCTGGTGAAAATGTGGAGCAACAAGAACTCTCATTCACTGCTTATGGGAAAGCGAAATGGTATATCCACTTTGGAAGACAGTTTGTGGATTTCTTACAAAACTAAACAGTCTAACCATCCAATCCAGCAATCACACTCCTGGGTATTTACCCAAAGGAGTTGAAAATTTATGTCCACACAAAAAACTGCACATGGATGTTTATAGCAGCTTCATTCATAATTGTCTGAACTTGGAAGCAACCAAGATGTCCATTAGTAGGTGAATGGATAAACTGTGGTACATTTAGACCATGGAACATTACTCAGTCTAAAAAGAAATGAGCTATCAAGCCATGAAAAGACATGAAGGAACTTTAAATGACTAGCACTAGTGAAAGAAGGTAATCTGAAGAGGCTACATATTGCTTGATTCCAACCATACGCCATTCAAGAAAGGCAAAACTACAGCGACAATAAAAAGATCAATGGTTGCCAGAGGTTGTGGAAGAGGGATGAATAAGCATAGCACAGAAGACTTCTAGGGCAGTGAAAATACTCTGTATGATACCACAATCATGGACAAATGTCATTGTTCAAGCACACAGAATGTGCAACACCAAAAAAAAAAAATCATTAGCCACTAAGGAAATGCAAATCAAACCCACAATGAGATACCACTTTACACCTACTAAGATGGCTAGAATAAAAAAAAGACAGATAACAACAAGTGTTGACAAGCATATAGAAAAATTGGAACCCTCATACACTGTTGGTAAATGGTACAGTCACTTCAGAAAAAAGCCTGTCAGTTCTTCAAATGGTTAAACACAGAGTTACCATATGACTCAACAATTCTACTTCTAGGCATATACCCAAAAGAAATGCAAACATATGTCCACATAAAAACTTGTACAGGATAGCTCACGGCAGCATTATTCACAACAGCTAAAAGGTGCAAACATCCTAGGGTAAACTGGCATGGAGAGATGGTGATAAATCTGAAAGAAAGAATGATGTGATCCTTTGGAAACAGAAGGAGCTGTGAGAACTGAGATGACCTATCTAGAGCCTACTACAGGAGAGAAGAAATCTCTTGCCTTCTGGGAGAAGGAAAGGCTGTATCTCTGAATGGAAAGAGATGTTAGATGTTAAGTGGATCATCCAGGTGAAGGCCTGGATGCTGGAGGGGGTTGGGTGCATGGCTGTCAACACCACAGGAAACTTAAACAGCAATAGAGTGAGAAGAAGCCTTTGAGGAGAAAGTGGCTAAGAAGTCCATGAAAGCTCCGAAGGAAACAGAGTTCAGGGGCCCAGGAAAATGTGGCAGGAGCTAGAACCAATAATCTCTTTGTAATAATTCTAAGTGGAAAAGTCATTGTTTATATAACTAATTCCTTTACCATAGAAATTCAGGTTTCTATTTTTTCCCATATTTTAGATAAAGATGCAATAGATTTGTTCATATGCACAGCCTTTTTTCCCATATTTAAAATGATTACTGAGGCCAGATTTTTTTAAATTACAGGGTCATGTTGCCTTCCAAAAGAGTTACACTAATTTACATCACTACCTCCAATATAAGTTGAGAGTTTATTTCAAGGCAGCCTTATTACCACTTTTTTCCTGTTTATAAGTGCTTTTAAAAATTCTATAAATTTATAAAAATTTTGAATATAAGGAGAAAAAAAATCATTCTTATATAATCCTATTACACCGAGATAACCACTAGTAACACTCTGAAGGGTACCTCTCAATGCCTTGGCTCTCACCATCTGTTAAATGAAAATTATAGTACTATTTATCTCATAGGGTTACAGCCATCATTAAATGAACATACATGTGTATGTTTATGTGTATATACACACACACAAGCACAGTATTCTCTCTTTATTCATCAATTCATATACTTGCTCTTATTTAACATAAACCACACCTACATAACTGCTTTACAGAAAGGCTGTATCAATTTATTCTGCCCCCAGTAGTATTAGAGATAAAAGAAACTTGGTAATTTTCTATTTTCTTAATTAACTAGTGAAGCTAAATTTTTCCAATGTGCACTGACTTTTAGAATTTCCTCTGGTATGTGATCCTTTTATGCTACCCCTGACCCCTGGCTTTAAAAAAAAATTAACTACTTCTATATTACAAATATGGCAAGAGGGAGATTTTCTTGGGTGGGCCTCACCTAGTCAGGTAGGTCCTTTAAAAGCGAGTGTTTTCTCTGGTTAGTCACAGAACTGGAAATTCAAGAGACACATGCCAGCTGGCCTAAAAGAAAGCAAACATCTAGGTGGTGAGCTAGCACTCCAGACGGCCTCTAGGAACTGAAAGCAGTCCCTGGCCGATCGGCAACAGGAAAATGAGGACCAGAGTCTTATAACTGCAGGGAAGTGAATTCTGCCAACAACCAGTGAACTTGGAAGAGAAGCCTCAGGCCCAGATGAGAACCGCATCTCCAGCTGATATCTTGATTTCAGCCAGGCAAAACCCTGAGCAGAGAATCCAGTCATGCCAAGCCCAGACTTCTGACCTACAGAAACTGAGATAAGAAATTTTGTTGTTGTTCTTTTCCCCTCCATTCAAGATTATCTTTTATTTTGCATAACTAAATATCCAAATACAAACAGTTTCTATGTGCTAGACCCCAAAAGGTTATTTTCCAAAGAATCAATAAAAACAAAAATACATTTCCAAGTTTAATGTCTTTTTTCCCCACTTTAATAGAACTTTTTTTTTTTTACAATAGATATAAGAACTTAGTCTGTTCAGAATATTTTTTGGCAAAAAAATCAGTCATAAAATACATGTAAACTTTGTCTACAGCCTTTTCTGAGTTTTCAACATTCATGTCCCTGATAGTAGAACACACAAATGAGTCAGTTATACAGAGACTTGACCAATTTAGTATTTTCTAAGTCATTTCATGTTTAATGTAGTTCAGATCCAAATTTCCACTCACCCTCTCGTCTTCCCAAGGATGGCATATAGGTTAGAACTACGTGAATTCCATATATCAGTGGGGAAGGAGTGTCTGACCCAAAGCCATCCCTGGTCATTGATCCATGAGCTCTTCCATTTCCTTATCTTGTTACATCTGTTGGTGCTTTTCTTAGTCATTCTCCACCCTTCTGGAAACGTTTAGATGCTCTCTCATACTTTTCTCTGGGGTTTTGACTGCATGTGTTCCTCTTCCACTGGGTCATGGAACCAACAGCAAACCAATGTTTCTTCTATTGCTCTTCTTTCAGGATCTGCTTCATCAGCAGGGCTAAAATCAAGGTATCAGCAGGGCTGATTTCTTCTGGAGGCTCTAGGGGAGAATCCACTTTCTTGCTCCTTCCAGCTTCTAGAAGCTGCTGGCATTTCTTGGTTCCTGGCCACATCACTCCAGAAATTTTGACGTTTTAAGCTGCTCAATTTGTGGTAATATTATAAAACAGAAAACTAATACAATGTGAAATTTACTTTGGTGTATAGTAAGAATACCTTGCTTTTGGATGATCAAATCTGAGATAAGTACTACAGTATGCAAATTGGAGTGTATATATGGCTTAGGCCCTCAATTAGCAGACAGATGTATTTTACTTGCCCTTTTGGCCTGTATAGTTTTGAGCCTAAACTATTTCAAAAATGTTTGAATTACTTGCCAAGATTTAAAAAATCTGGAAACTCCACATAAATTCTGAATTTCTGGCTTCTCCTGAAACACCACAAGAAAAAAAAAGAAGGAAACCTGGGCTAGTTTTCCAAGTGGTTGCACCTAAGTAATGAATGTCCCTTTTGAAAGAGAAAAGCCACACTCCAGTTTGCCATAGCATCCACCATTCCCTAATGTCCCCAAATCCTGAAGCTCAGTTATCACTCAATGCTGTTATTATAACCTAGTCCATTTCACTCGTTTATTTTACCTGTCTGGTCTCTGTTGGCAGTATATACGTATCCACCTGAATAGAGCTAAGAGATCTTAAGGATATCATGCCTCTTCTAATACCCATACCAACTACACTTTAGGTAGATGATGACAGCAACAAATTAAGCTCTGGAAGATGGTAAATAAAATACTCTGTATTCAAGAGAGGAGAGATCCATCTGATTTCAGATTGACTAGAGGTGTGGTTAATATTGTCATAAAGCTTAAGAAACCTAATGTATGTTCTCAACTAACTGGAAGATCATTTAACCTATTGAGAGGTGTGCCATGGAACAATGCTCATTTTAGGAACTTGCAACTTAGAAAGATAAGGTGGAGAATGGGGAATTATTTGAGAAAGCAAAAGCACCATCAACTGTCCACCTCTAATAGAAATGGAACTTGCTTAGAGAACATCACTCAATTTATAAACAGACTTGGGAACAGCTTTTTAGGGCCCATGTACAGAAGCACCTCTAATCTCAAGAACAAAACTTGGAATTCCCAAAGGAACTAATTTACTGAATATCCAGGCACTGAGCTAGGTATGTGCTAGGGATTCAGTGATGAAACCAGATAGGCACAGTGCTGCCCTCAGAAAACTTAGTGCAGTGGGACAGGGCAAGTGCACAGCTGAAGCCTCTAAAGTACAGAAGAAGCCACTGCAGTCCCCAGAAAATGTTTAGAGAAGATTCTATCATTAAATAACATCCATCAGTACAGTTTCTTTAAAAAGTCGGGCTTCAAGGATCACTGCCTTGTGCTTGGTGGGCCAGAGCGAGTTTGAGTTGTAAAATTTAGCTGCCCGACTTCAAGTGATTTTGTGTTCTCTTTTTGAATGACTAGGATGTCTTCTCATAATGATTCCTCTTATGCTGTGACTAACAATAAGTTGTTTTTGGCTGGATTTAGTATTAGTTTTGGCTGCTTCAACAAAAATTCACCTGCAGAGGAAAACGATAGAAGGGTACAGATCTAATTTCCCTTTAAACAATTCAACTATTGGGTATACATTTAAAAGGACAAGTAACAAATATTTACTGTGTTTAAAAGGAATTCAGTAATATCTCTAAGAATGGATTTGCCTCTCCCTCTAAAAGATAGTGGTGACTACTTTAAGAATACGTTTTTCTACAACACCATAAAGTCATTGTGCATCTTGATTTCAGGGAAGGTGGCTACTTCAGTGTTATTTTTTTCATGAATAAATGACAGATCCAGTATTTGCACGTTTTAAAATGAATACGGTCCATGTGGGAAAATGTACCTTGACACTTTTACTCCTACTTCACACATCCTACACAAAGATCAATTCTGGATGGAATGAGGATATAAATGTACAGGAGGGAACACAATAAAGCATTAGAAGAAAACCTTGAGAACATCTTCATGACCTGCAAGTGGACAAAGATTTAAGAAGATAATACAAAAAGTACTAACCATAAAAAAATTACTGTGAACATTAAAATTAAGTTAATGTCTGCTTAGCAAAAGATACCAATAAAGGAGTAAAAAGGAAGGCTATATAAAGGGAGAATATTTGTAATAAATATATCTAAAAAGAATCCATAACCAGAATATATAAAAGAACCCCTACAAATAAGAAAATAATCATCTGATAGAAAATAATGTATAAAAAACTTCAAGATTCTTCACAAAAGAAGATATTCAATGGCTAATAAATAAATGAAAAGAGAACAATATCATTAGCCATCAGGAAAATTCAAGGCAAAGCTACAATGTGATATCAGTACACACAAACTAGAAGGGTGAAAAAAGAAAAAACAGAGAATAATAACTGGTACTCTCATACACTGGTGGTGGGCATGGAGTGGCACTACCACAGATGCATTTGGCAGTATCTACTAAAGCTGATCATAGGCAAGCCCAGGGACCCAGCAATTCTTCTTCTCGATATAGAAATGTGCACTTATGTTCACCAAGACAGGTAACAGAATGTTCATAGCAAACAGTGACAGCCAAGAAGTGGCTATATGGTGGATATCCCTTAATTTTAAGAAAGTTTCCTTACTGTTAGAAATTTAGTTTGCTTCCAATTTTTCTACATAGTGAATAATGTTGCAACAAACATCTTCCTAACACATCTTCTTCTATCTTTTGAAATATTTCCTTAGGAGTGATTTTTAATATATACTTCCATACGGCTACCCAAGTGAGTTATACCAATGAATACAATATTAAAAAAGGACCAATTTCATCACACCCACACCAAAATATTAAAACTTAAATGTTTTTCACTAATCTAAAAGTCAGGGAGGCAATATACTTAGCTTTAAAAATTTTGCATTTCTTTGACTCTAAGAATAATTGCCTCCTCTAATATCCTCTTTCATAATGGTGTCATGGATAAAAGAGCATCTAAGTTTTTATTACTATCCATGATGGTGACCAAAGGGTCTTGATAGAAAATTTTATTGCAATCACAAGAACCAAAATATCCACAAAGCAATACCAATCTTCCCCAGCAAATTTAGTAGGCTTTCCTTCCCTCTTGTGAAACTTCTACTTTGAGAACTCTAACACTTTTCCTCTGGAAAACCAGCAAACTTCTGGATAGAAGAAAGAAAGCTCCATACTCTGCTTCTGTTTCTTCATAAAAACTGTAGAAAAGGTAATGACTCAAGGCCCTGGCTCTTATTAAGCTGACAGCTTCTTTCAGGACAGCTGGCAGAGTTTTCTCATACCGAGTACCCTAATGTAAAAAGCAATGAGTCATAACAGTGTACAGACTTCAGCAAAACCAGATGTGTTGCCAAACATCACAGGTGAGACATATACAGCATACCAAGAAATTTCTTTCAAAGATTTTCTGGAAAAGTAAACTTTTCACCACTTGGGAGATGTCAAAGACTTTTTAATATTTCCTATAAGGGCTCACAAATAGGAATTCTTGGATAGGGTCAGCATCGTGTAGATTACTTTCATCCAGTTGAATGCTGATGAGAAATGGGACAGCTGTCAATTCTTCATTAACCTGACTCAAAACATTAGAGGAAACATTTTGAAGTAATGACATCATTTATAGAGACAAAGCTTTAGCATTTCTTTTCTGTTCTAGGCCACAAACCAGACTGACCATTCCAGGGTACAAAGATTCACTAAGGTCTTTCAAAATGTATATGGCTTCTATACTTTCCAATGCAACAAGCAACCTCATAGGATGCTTCTGCATTAGAGACAAGTCCACGTTAAATATAAGTATCCATCAAGCCTTCTAATGAAAAAAATTCACAGTAATCAATGTATTTTCATGATAAACAGATATGAGATGCCTTTAGCCTTCCTGGGTTCATGCTTTCACAGGCCAGGATTTTATCTCACATGAAATTCTGTGGCTCTCACATCTACCAGGCAAAATACCTATAATCATTAAGATTAGATACCACTTCTTTAATTCCTGCCCAAGGAAAACTACTCTAAATGTAAACTGTTAACAATGATGATCATATTGTAATAACACTTCTTTCAAGTGAAATAATACTTCACACTTTAATTTGACATAAAATAATTATTATTTTTTTTTTACAAAGACAACTTTAAAAGAAACAGTAAGAAACTTCAAGAACAAAATTTATTTATTTTTACTAAGGTCACAGGTCCCTAAAGCATATTAATAGATTCCATGGAGTCTAAAAATAAAGTGGTAAAGGTTAATGAAAGACCCATTGGGGGAGACAAAGACAATTAAGATATCCCATGCACAGCCAGAAAATACTGAAAAAAAAAAAAAATCCACTGGTAGGTAAGAGCACTGACTTCAGAGAAGGAACTTAAGAGCAAAGAAATCCTGAATAGGGCAATTTTGGAAAGGAAATACTTTGGTGGGAGAAGTAGGTTAAAAGTAACAGAAATGGAAACTGTATGATAAAGGTGGGGGGCAGGGGGCAAAACAAGAGGAGGAAATTTAGGATCCTGCAAGATTTAAAAAAAAGAAGGATACATAACTCCTCCCCTTCTATAGCCTCTTCTCTTCAGAAAAAAAAAGAGAAAAAGAAAAATTTACTGCACTAGCAGAAGAGGGCTATCATGAACCTACCATAAACTACAAAGCTAGTAAACCATTGCAAACCACCAGCACTGTCCACAGAAATACTAAGGCAGTCTTTATCTACTTAAAAAACATAGTATAAAAAGAAAACAAAAAATGAGAATCTCAACAATTCAGTTTATGGAAACCCTCTCATCCTCCCAAACAATGGTAAAACAGAAGGAAACTGGAACACAACACTAAACTTAATTCAATGTCCTCAAAGAAGCAACTGGGGATATGACAAAACACCTCGAAACAGAAACTCAAAAACTAAGAACAGAAATGGACAAAAAGTAGAAAAAAAAAAAAAAAAAAAAAAGAGTTGACTGATCTCAGAAAAGAAATACAAAAAAGTGACAAAATTATGTCAGAAATGAAGACCATATTACAAGGTGCACAAGGAATAATAGATTCCAATGAAAACATGATAATGAATGTTGAAGAAAAGGAGAAAACAAATACAATAAAAAGGAAATTTTAAAAAGTAAAAAGGATCAGTGAGAATGTGGTTGAAATGAATGTGGTTGAAATGGCAAACAAGGTCCAGTTTACAATTAAGCATCTAAAAAAGATACACAAGACAATGGAAGAGAAATAATATTAAAACTATAATCTAAGAAATCTTTCTAGACTCTACATACTGAAAGAGCTCATTAGATACAATGAACACTAACTCACAGTGATAAATTTCAATACATATCCTTGTAAAACTATTTGACTTTAAAGATAAATAAGGAATCTTTACAGCCTTGATACAAAGATCAAATACCTTATAAAGGCAAGAGAATTCAACTAGTATCAAACCTCTCAAAAAACAATATAAAAAGCCAGGCAATAGTGGAAGAGGATTTTTTTTTTTAAACTCAAAGAATGAACACATAAACCAAGAACTTATATATCACATCAAGCTGACTCTCAAGGCAGTTTTAAACATGCAAGATACTCTGTACCCATAAGACTTTCTTAAGGAATCAATCTATTCAAAGATGAACTTCATCTATTCAAGATATAACTGAGAGAACTTAAAGCAAAAAAACTGGCAGTGAACATTTAATATGTTTAAACACTGATCGAGAAAAGGTAGAGATGGGTTGAAGAATAAGATATTATATGATATAGGCTATATGTTATGAATTTATGTTCTGTCAGAGTAAAAATGGGGAAAGAAGAGAGAGGAAAAGAGGAAAGTAGAATAGTTCATTGAATGTTATGTGAATAATAGATAGGAGTTATAGGCAATTGGTAGGAATTAAAAGACACCATTAAAAACAGACAAATCAGATAGTAAAAGATGAAGACAAGAGGGGATTAGAGGTATTTAAGAAAGTAGAATTGGAAGGTTAACACTTAAACTACAAAGCTTATTAAACTCCAAAAGAAGTTTAAATATAGAAGGAAAGAAAATAACGTAAAGAAATAAACACAGCAAATATAATACACACGATTATAACATAAAATGATAGTTAAGACAAAAAAGCTTTCAGTTTTACAAACAGATGCAAATGGGCTTAACTCAGTTATTTAAAAAAATTTTTTCAATTTAGTTCACAAAATGAGACCCCCAAATATGTTATATATAAGAAACACTCGGGCTTCCCTGGTGGCGCAGTGGTTGAGAGTCCGCCTGCCGATGCGGGGTATGCGGGTTCGTGTCCTGGTCCGGGAGGATCCCACGTGCCGCGGAGCGGCTGGACCCGTGAGCCGCGGCCGCTGGGCCTGCGCGTCTGGAGCCTGTGCTCCGCAACGGGAGAGGCCACAACAGTGAGAGGCCCGCGTACCACAAAAAAAAAAAAAAGAAACACACCCAAAACAAAATGATTCAGCAAGGCTAAAAATAAAGGAATGAGCAAAGACAGGTATACCAAGCAACTGAATATAATAAGAGATAAGGAGGACAGTGTGTATGTGATACTGATGTCAGACATAGAGGAATGCAAACTAAAAAGAACTAAATATGACAAAGGAGAAACTTTTTAATGCTAAAAGTCAGGATTTAAAATGAAGGAATTATAATTATGAATAGCTACACAATAACACTGCAATCATCTTTGTAAAAGAACCCAAAGAAATACAGAAGGAAAAAAAGAAACACTAATAAGAGATCAAGTGGATAAAAATAAGGATATAGAAAACCTAAACAGCATAATAAGACATATTTTGGATACATATTAAACTTTACATCTTAATATTACAGAATAAACCTTCCTCTCAAGCATACATGGGACATTCACAAAAAAGATTATATCTTAGGTTATACATAAAATATAAGCAAGTTCCATAAAGTAGAAATATTACAATGTTTTCCAACTACAATGCAATAAAACTAAAAATTATTAACAGTAACAAAGAAGGGTACCTCCAACTGAAATAAATCTATTATTTATCCAAGAATAAACAACTAAAATTATTGTGGTTAAAAGGGAAATACAAAACACAATTAAAGAATTCCTAAAAAATAATAATACTATAAATCAATCTGTGGTATATCAGTCTTAAATATGTGACCAAAGTAAAACCCACAGCTTTAGATAATTTTATCAATAAAAATGAAAGAATAAATATAAATTAAATTCCTGGTTAAAAGCTAGGAAGAAATAACAAAAATAAGCCAAAAGCAAGCATAATGAGGAAAATAACAGAAGAAAATGAAATAATAATGGAACTAGAGAGAAACAGAGATTAGTAAGGCAGAAAACAGAAAAAGAACAGCTCTAACTATAATTAATAGATCAAAATCTACTTTTTGAAAAATATCAACAAAATACACAAGCCACTAGCTAACAATCAAAGGTGGTAAAAAAAAAAAAAAAAAGAGTGAAAGCACAAATATACAAAACAAGAAATGATGGGGGGAACTATCCAGTGAAAAAACACTGAAATAACCATTAGGAAAAAAATCATAAGAATCTATTTTGTAGACACTGCTACAAATAAATTAGAAGACCTAGGTGAAAGTGGTAACTTGCCTGGCAAATAGTTTACTAAAACTGAACTCCTTAGAGACAGAATATTGAAACAGATCATTCTCCTCTAAAGAAAGCTATTAAGGACCTACCCTACCAAAAAAGCACCAGGTCCAGATGGTTTCACAGAGTGAAACCTTCAAAAACTAGCTTGTTAAAATGCTAAATTTTTCCAGATAAGTGAAAAGGAGGAAAACTTTTTATTTAATATGTAACATCAATACATAAACCTGATAAAGACAATGCAAAATAAACTGTGCATTAATTATCACTTATCAATATTTATGTAAAAATACTAAACAGAATATTAGGAAACAGAATCCAATACCATATTAAAAGAATGACACATCATAACCAAGTGATATTTATTTCAGAAATACAAAGTTGGCTCAATATTAATGAATCCATTAATATAACACATATACTAAAAGATTCTAAGGAGAAAATTATATAATCATCTTCATAAAGGCTAAAAAAAGCTTTCCAATAAAATTCAACTCTCTTTCCTAATTAAAAACACTCAAGAAAACAGAAATCAAGGGATATTTCCTGTTATGAACTGAATGTATTTCTCCAAATTCATACATTGAAGTCTCAACCCCTAGTGTGACTGTGTTTAGAGACAAGGCCTTTATGGAGGTAGTTAAGGTTAAATGAGGTCTTAGGAGTAGGGTCCTAATCTCATAAGACTAGTGTCCTTATAAGAAGAGACATGAGAGAATAAGGCTCTTTCTCTCTCTCTCCTCTGAAACCTCTAGCCTCCAGATACCGAGAATAAATTTCTCTTGTTGAAGCCACCTGGTCTGTGGTATTTTGTTATGGCAGTCTAAGCTGACTAAGACACTTAACATTTCCACTAAGACCAGGAACAAGTAAAAGATGCCCACCATCTCCACTACTGTTTAACATGGTATTGATTGGTGGTATTAGCCAATGTAACTAGATAAATCAATCATAGGCATAAGAATTGGAAAAGAAGTAGTAAAACTCTATTTGCAGATGTGATTGTGTACCCAGAAATCCCTAGAAAGTGAGTGATAAAACTAACTGAAACAATAAAATTTTAAAAAAAAACCTCAGTAAAGTGGCAGGATATAAAGTCAACATATAGAAATCAACAGTCTTCATATAATTAGAAACTCGAGGACATAGTGGCAAAATAAAACAAAACAAAAACACCTCCACTTACAACAGCAACAAAGAAGATAAAATATTTAGGAATAATTTTAGCAAAAAATATGTAAAACCTACATGAGAAAAAGTTTTAAACACTCCTGAAAGACAACAAAATTAGATTTGAACAATGAAAAAAAAGCAGCTTATTCTTAAACAGGATGACTCAACCATCATAAAGACAATTTACAAACAATATAATCCCAATTAAAAAATACCAACAACCATTTTTATGAAGTTGGACAGTTGACAGATAAATTAACAGGCAAGAATAGCCAGGAAAATGCCAGAAGTGAATATCTATAATGGGAGACTACCCAGATGAGACATTAAGACACACTATAAAGCCTCTATAATTAAAACTCTGAGGTTCTGGTATATGACTAAATAGACAAGTGGAACACAACAGAAAGTCCAGAAACAGATCCCAAGTACATACAGAATTTGAGTATATGATAAAGGTAGTATTTCAAACCACTGGGGCAAAGGCAGACTTTTAAATGCCTGGTGCTAGGACAAGTGGTTAGTCATCTGGAAAAAATACAATTAGATCTACACTTCATATCGTAAAAGAGAATGTCTCCAAGTGGACCAGGGATCTAAATATAAAAAAAGAAACCACATAAATGTACCAAAAGAAAACATGGGTAAATTTACGTTTAACAGGGATATACGGAGAGGCTTTCCAAATATGACTCAGAATCCAGATGCAAAAGACTGATGAATTTACTACATTTAAAAAATTTTACATGGCAAAAAACCCCACTATAAATAAGCTTCATAAACAAAGTCAAAAGACAACTGACAAACTAGGAGAAATTGTTTGCATCATATATCGCATAGAGGCTAATATCACTAAAAGATAAAAGAATTCCTAATACCTAAGAGAAACAAAGACCAAAAAACCTGAAAGAGTGGGCAAACAATGTTTTTTTTTTTAAAAAAAATGGACCTTCAACATATAAATAAAAGGTTCAGGATGGATAAACAACAAGGTCCTATTGTACAGCACAGGGAACTATATTCAATATCCTCTGATAAACCATAATGGCAAAGAACATGAAAAAGAATATATATGTATAACTGAGCCACGTTGCTGTAGAGCAGAAATTAAACACAACATTGTAAATCAACTATACTTCAGTAAAAAATTTTAAAAATAAATAAAAGGTCCAACCTTCCTCATAGTAAGAGAAATGCAAATTACAACTATACTGGGATAACATTTCTCACCTATCAGTGGGCAAAACTTACCAAGCATGACAACACACTCTGTTGGCAAGGCTGTGGAAAAGCAGGCATTTTTATGCACTGCTGGTGGAAATGTAAATTGGCACAATCCTTGTAGAGGGGAGTTTGGTAATAGCTAACAAATCTATGTATACACTTACCTTTTGAACCAATAACTACACTTCAGAAACTTACTCTGAAGGTACACCTCCAAGAATACAAAAACACATATGCATTAAGTTATCTATTGCAGCAGTGTTTGTAACCATAGAATACCAGAAGCAATCTATATATCCAGATATAAATGAGTGGTTGAACCACAGTACATTCACAATATGGAGTTCTCTGTGGCTGTAAAAAGAATAAGGACTATCTCTATGAACTGATGTGGAATGATTTCCAGGATACATTGTTAAGTGGGAGAAAAAACAAAGTAGGAAAGAATATCAATAGTATATTAGGGTTTTTTAATAAGAAGGGGAAATAAAATCTAAATATATTATTTGTATAAAAAAGGAAGTAGAAAAGATAAAACAAAGACTAATACAACTGGTTAGCTACAGGGGGTGGGTGGAGATGGGGGAGAAAGGACAGAAAATATGGAGTGAAGTAGGAAGGACTGTCACTCATCTAAGTATATCTTTTTGTACAGTTCTAACTTTGAGAACCATGTAAATGTTTCACATTCTCAACAAAATAAAAAGAAAACTAAATAGAGAAAAAGCCTACAATGGAATATGAACAGAAGTCAATGAACCAAACCGTACTACAAATGGATAATAACATAACCACACTGGAGGGCAGGAGGTGGTGGAGGAAATCTAGCCCAGGCAATACTGAACACAGTATTTAGATTAAAGGTCCTCAGGTTAAGACTAAGCAAGTATGGATTCTAGGTAGCAGGCTTCTTTGATTTAGAAGCATGGATTAGTAATTCTGAAACTATTTTCTGTGTATTATAGCACTAAACAAAAAAGTGAACTAAGTACATATACTGTAGACAACAGGAGCTAGATACCTCACTGTCAGAGAAGTGATTACCAGTATGAAAAGGGAAGGAACAGAATGAACCTGGTGAAGCTGGATTAGGATTAAAGGTATCAGTATGAACTCATGCTTTTTAATAAATATAGGTAGATAAATATAAAAAGATATAATGTACGTACCTGTATATACATAAGTACATATATACATATATTTACCTACTAAATCTATCTGCTAATAGGGCATGGCAGCCAACTGGCCTGAAGTTACAGACTAGATATTGATTTCTAATACCATTTTCCACTAAAAAGAAACAGGATTCCTTGAAGAAATGGATGATTTCAGGGTTGAGACAGGACAAGTACAAGACAAATGTAGAAAATCCTGTGCCAGACCAGAAGGAAGTACTTAAAAAGTGATGAGGACATCACAAAAGGAGACAGGAGCTAGTTTGAAGAGGCTCTCAGTGGAAATTTGGGACAATTTGAGAATCAAAACAAATGATAGTAAAGGATGATAAACAATGGACTAAAACAAGAATCCATGAGTCCACACTGGTACAAACAAATAAATAGGAGAGAAGGAAAAGCTCATTTTTTCAGTAGGGAAGAAAAACCTAAACATAAAAGGAATGATGACATAAGAAAACCACCGTTGACAATTATCATAATAACAACTGATTCAGAAAAGAATCATTAATGGAGTATTTACATCATTTCAAAGAGTCTCCCCACGATATGCATATTGATTGTGAAGGGAAGCACAGCTACAGTGTAGAAATCTGGGAGATATCACCTTAGCCAATAGATCAAAGTTAACATCACCAGTAATGAGACAAATCAAAATCGGAAGTACTGAGAACAACACATCTGTGGCATTCCT
>NW_006796247.1:191293-206703 GCF_000442215.2 Lipotes vexillifer
ATCTAATCATGAGGAAACATCAGGCAATCCAAATTAAGAAATATCCTACAAAATAACTGGCCTATCTATTTCAAAAATGTCAACATAACAAAACACAAGGAGTGACCAAGGAACTGTCCACTCCTTTCATCTCCAAAGTAATGGAGACTAAGAAGATGTGACAACTGAATGCAATACATAATCTGAGAATTTCTTTTGCTATAAAGGACATTATTTGTACAACTGGAGAAATTTGAGCAGCTCCTGTAGCTCAGTCCTACATCAATGTTAATTTCCTTAATTGTGATAACTGTTTTGTGGTCATGTAAAGAGAATGTCCTAGTTTTTAGGAAATAAACACAATATACAGAGGTAAAGGAACATCATGCTTGAAAGTACTCTCAGTTTAGAAAAAGAGTGTATGCTTGTGGGGGAAAGGGATAAGGCAAATGTGATAAAATGGTAACATTTGGAAAATCTGGGTGAAATGTTTATGGAAATTATCCCATTTTTGCAACTTCTCTATTAAGTCTAAAATTATGTCAAAATAGGCAGTTCCCTGGTGGCCTAGTGGTCAGGATTCTGGGCTTTCACTGTCATGGCCTGGGTTCAATCCCTGGTCGGGGAACTGAGATCCCGCAAGCCGTCACGTGGCCAAAAAAAAAAAAAAAAAAGAAATCTGTGTCAAAATAAATAGCTAAAAGGAAAAAGTTAATGTTTATTAAAAAGTTGCTATTTTCAACAGTTTGCAGTAAGGAGACCATGCAGTAAAAGATTAAGGAGTAATAGCTGCTATCTATTACTCTATAGCCTAGTGGTTGAGATTATGGACTTTGCTATTAGCCAGACCTTAGTTCAAGTCCCAATTCTGCTTATATGACTTTGGGCAAGTTGCTTACCTTCTCTGATCTTCTATTTATCTGTTTTATGGGAATAATGTACAGGATTCTTGTAGGATTCAATGGTATCAAGTGTGTCAAGGGCTTACAGTAAAAGACACCAATTCTGGAGCCAGAATGCTTAGGTTTGAATCCCACTTAGCAATTTGCTAGCTATGTGACCTTGGGGAAATTATTCAACCTCTCTGTGCCTCAGTTCTCTCATCAGTAATAAATGGGGGTGATAAAAGTATCTATCTCAAGGGTTCTTGTGAGGACTAAATAAGTTAATTGATAAAAGTAATTTGAATAGTACCTGGCACAGAGCAAGCACTGCATGCTTGGTAGTTATTTTCACGATTAGCCTGAGCCCCTACAGAATAGGAATTCAAAAAATATTAGCAATCATTATCATCATTAAATACCTAATATTATCATCACTATAGCTTTTTCAAGAGGTTTGGTGGTAAAGAGAAAGAAAATTTATTTTTTCTCTTAAACTAGGAAGACCTAAGCATATTAGAGAGAAAGGGGACAAACAATACAGAAAGAGAAACTTTTCTGGAAACACGAGAGACACGGAATCATTTACCAGATGAAGCCCTGAGGACCTCAGTTTCCCTCTTTGTAAATGTCACATGAAGATTTAAGAGACAACTTTAAAAGGTACTTTGATGAAGGTGTAAGACAGAATGTACATCTTTAAATATAACTTTGAACACACGGACACATTTACATTTCTTCTACAGAATGCATTTTCCTTTAATAGCTATTAGGTTTTAAAATATTTAGCTTCTCTTTTAGATATCCATCCACAATATCCCTCATCCCAAAAAAAGTTCATTTAAAATGGAAATTTTAAGCAAAATCTAGGAAGAAAATATGTACAATAGAGTGGGAAAAGGTTACACATAAGCAAAGATTTTTCTTTTTAATATGGTTTTAAATTTCATTTTTGGACTAGTTATCAACAATATCCATCAGGGAAATGATGCTAGCAGATGTCTATGGACCAATATGAAAAGATGTCTAAATATTAAAAGAGAAAAAAAACAAGTTGCAAAATAGTTTGGAGATATATATTTATATATGTACAGAAAAAGTTAAGATTAATAATGAATGATTTTACTTTAATTGTCATCTTTACAGAGCAACCACTATGTCTCAGACACCAGGGATTAAAGAATAATCAAAATGGAAAAGTAAAATTCAAGGCACAATGGAATTTTCTCATTCCAATACAATCTGCCTAAAAAAGGGACAGACCTAGAGAGCCAATCTTAACTCTATC
Source organism: Lipotes vexillifer (assembly GCF_000442215.2). NCBI lineage: Eukaryota > Metazoa > Chordata > Mammalia > Artiodactyla > Lipotidae > Lipotes > Lipotes vexillifer. The sequence continues at coordinate 193,442 of NW_006796247.1, forward strand.
ATTAAACACATCCTGCTTGTCAGTGAAATGAGTATGACTACACTAATTTCACAAAGATTTCTGGACAGTCTAGCTATTTAGAAAGTTGTTATATAAAATCATAATAAATTCATATATTTAAATAATATTACACATTATTGCCCAATCCAAAAAAAAATAGAAAATAACTGTCCAAAAGTGCTTTATCAGTTAAAACACATTCTAATGAATTTATGATTTAAAAAGTGATTCCTTGAGAAACCATTCTTCCTTTCATTTTCTTTTCTTGATTATTCCACAATACCATCTCTCAGGGTAGAAAAGTCCCTAAAATTAACATCTATAGAGAAAAAACCCAAAAATCTAAGCTTTATACCAAAATAGGAAACTTTTTTATAGGAAAATGCAGCTCACTTGAACCTGCTTCTGTTCAGAAGGGACCCTGAGAAAAGACAATATAGAAAAAAGAGGATTCTTTTTTTTTTTTTTTTTTTTTTTTTTTTTGCGGTATGTGGGCCTCTCACTGCTGTGGCCTCTCCCGTTGCAGACCACAGGCTCCGGACGCGCAAGCTCAGCGGTCACGGCTCACGGGCCCAGCCACTCCGCGGCATGTGGGATCTCCCCGGACCGGGACACGAACCCGTGTCCCCTGAATCGGCAGGCAGACTCTCAACCACTGCGCCAAGAGGGAAGCCCAGAAAAAGAGGATTCTTTACCATAATCACTGGAATCTTGATACCCACATGTATTTGTTTCTATTCTGTAATTCCTGGCATATCTACTTTAACCAGAACAGTTATTCTTGAATGACCTTTATTTCTCTGCGATTTCAGGAAAGTTACTTTTCTACCACTAACCACAAACTGCTCCCCAAATGGAGGACCAGTGGATATACAGTAGGTGGTGATACACGGTAGGTGGTGGGGAGAGGAGCAGAACTAAAGCTCAACAGGAACCATCATCACTCGGTCCCCTTGACCTTTCTACAGCTTTCCATTCACCTGTATGAAGAGAGAATAAGGAAAAACAAAACCAATGGAAATAAGGGAGAGCTGAGTAGTGGACACCTACTACACCCCAAGCACTGCAAAATATTATTTCATTTAGTCTTCCTACAGTACTGATGATGACTTTGAAGTCTGGGCTGATGACTTGTAGAAAGAATTTCACCAAGTATGTCCTGGAGCTATGATGAGAACCCAGTGAGTGATTTAAAACCTGTGCTCAATTTTTTTCCCATGCCACTCTTCCTGCCTAGCAACATGACACTACTTATTGTCCAAATACATAATCCTATGGTTTTCCTTTTTAACAAAAAGCACTTTCAATATGGAAATTTTCAAAACTACATCAAAGTAGAGAGATGTACTCCCATGTGCCCATGGCTCAGCTTCACCCGTGTGCCATTCTGGTTTCACCTGCCCTCTTCCTACTATTTTTTCTCTGAAATATTTAAAAACAAATCAGAGACGTTTTGTTTGAACTTCAAAGTGTCTCTAACAAATCAGATACTGAATACACAAAATATAACATTACCACAGAATTTGAGATTCTGCTTTTCTCAAAAAATGTCCTCTCTCAGTCAGTTAGTTTGAATCAAGACCTAAACAAGGTCACAAGGTCCACACACTACTTTTGGAAGATGTTATCTCTAAATGAATGACAGTTCCCTCGACCTCCTCCCCTTTACAAATAAGTGGCATTTTTTTTAAAAAGGAGTCTTTATGATTGATAAAGTGTGTTTCTCTAGCTCCTTTATTTCATGTAAACTGCTAGGGGCGTGATCAGACTGTGGTTCACTTCTTTTATTATTGTTTCAAGACTGCTGAGGTGGTACCATTTACTCCCTACTGCATCTCCTCAGGAGGCACTTAATATGCAACTGCCTTCTATCAGTATAATAGTAATAGTGTTTTCTAGATCCTCAGGCGATTCGAGTTTCTAAAAGCTTATCCAAGACCATATATTCGTGGCAATATGCACGTGGTGATCAAGCACCCAGGTTAATCAAGAGTTGATTGGGAGACAACAGAGGTTATCAATCAGCAGCCAGGGAAGTAGGCCAGGAATTGTTCCTCTCATAGATAAGAGGCCAAAATGTGGAGAAGAGATGAAGGGTTTGACTAGAGACAGAGAGGAGGCCAGAAGATGAACATGATGCTTAAAGAACAAGATAGTGGGCTCCAATTATAGTTCTGAAAGACATTTTACACACCTGTATCAATAAGTCTTTCCAAATAAACTCACAGAGAATTTTAGAGTTCTTTATGTTATAATGTTAATTCACCAAGACAGCCTTACAAATTTTGCTGTTTCCTGCTTCAGAGAAAGGTGCTGATCTCTAAGCCAAAGGTTCTCAACTTGACCTCAAAGTATATTCTCCTGGGAAGCTTTAAAAGTACTGAGGTGTGGGTCCCACCGAATCAATTCTGATTCAACTGCTCTAGAATGGGGACAGGTATATAGTATTATTTAAAAGTCTTCCCAAGTGACTCTAATATGCAGCCATAATTGAGAACCAGCTGCTCTTAGCTAAGAATAAAGACAACAGCAGCTAATATTTACTAAGCATATATTATATGTCAGGTACAGTTCTAAGCACTTTACATGTACTAGTTCATGCCCTATTTTACAAGTGAGGAAACAGAGATAGGTAACTTGCCCGAGGTCACACAGCAAGCTAACAGCAGAAGTATTTAATATCAAGAAGTTTGGATCCAAAACCCATGCTCTTAATTACCATGATATACTGACTCCTAAGCATGAATTATACTTACATTCTTTAACTGCAAGTAAAATGGTCAAAGAAAAACAAAATGAACAAAAAAAGCTAATTAACTTCCTCCTCCTCAGAAGCAGTACAGTGGCATCTTGTTGCAAATGTACCAACACAGGCTTATTAGAAAAGTGAATAAACAGATAAGAATTTTCTCTTCCCAAAAGAAGATTCAAATTTGAGATTTCCACACATTTCAGTAATTTCCCACATATCCTATACAGCATAGTTATTCAATGTTAAGTATCAAATACTGCTTCAGTTTTAAAACTTGGGGCAATGATGTATTGAAAATTTCCTACCTATTTCGGTTCTGCCAACTCCAATTCCATTATAAATTCTCAAGTAATTAAAGTGACAAGAATCAGAATCTTCAATGTCAAAGTCACCAAATTTGATGCGCACTCGCTCTCCCATCTTTACACGGATCTCCCATTCGCAAACAGTGCTGTTAGGATAGGTCTGTGGGTAATTTATGGACGTCAGGGTTCCACTTTCAGGGCCTAGTACAGTATGTCCACATCCATCACCTTTAAAAAAAAAAAAGTTAAAAGCACGATAAATTATTCTTTACATCTTTAACTTACACTACAAATAATCAGGATTTTTTGTGAAGATTTTAAAATATGTATGACATCAGATATTTTGTACCACCAATACCTTCCTTACACAAGATAAAACAGATAACATAGTTCTTAGTAGGTCTACTCACAGGAGCCAGGAGAAGCCAGATTAGGTTAAAATAATCAATGATTACCCGTATCATTTATGAGTTCAAAGAACTTTCCAATCAAAATAAATAGAAGTAAACATAACTTAGCAATAATTATATATATATATGTCATAATAAATCCAGTCTTTAAAAGAGTATCAATTCATAGTAATTGTTCAAAATAAATGTCAACTATAAAAATAAATGTATATGATCAGCTTCATCTATTTAGTTACAAATAGCACAAACCCCTTCAAAAATCCCTGTGAGAAGTCAAATGATCTCTGAAAACACTTAAACTATACTAAAGATTATGCAGATTTCTGACCATATTACACGATGCAAGGCATTCCTTCTTGAAGGCATTAAAGCAATATTTCATAGTTTAATTTTACGTTCTACTGAAATTTGACTTTTCAGTAGTCCCTCCCCAAAAGCCTCATTTTCCCCTATAGAATGACGACAAAAAACTAGTTTATTAGACTTATTAAAGATTAGTAAAATGACCTTCATATCTTGATAGCAGCACTATTTGCTCCAGAAATTTCTTCAGCAACTGAATATGGAAACAGTTAACACAATGTTTGTAAAAATCAAATATCTGCATTCTTCCCTTTATCATAAAATTTGTTATTTTACTGAGCACCTGGAAGGAGGCGTTAATACTGATTAAGAAGTTTTAGCTGCTGCTCCAATTGTACCGCTTAGCGTTCCTAACAATGGGATTCAAATGGATGTCTTTTTAATAGGAAAATGAATACATCCTTTCAAAATAATAGTATTTTCTCTTTCAAAAGAGCTATTTATAATCACCTTTTGGAAGAGTTCAGAACTTAAAACAAAGAAAACTATATTAGAAGTGACACTTCTGAGTTTTAACCTCAATATGGATACACATGGGTGTAACAATTTTATACTGATTTTTTATTTTTAAGAACAATGTAGTGCTGATATCATTTACTAGAACAGATGAAAGCTTTAAAAGCCTATGAATAAGAATATAGTATCTACAAGTAGTAGTTGCAAAATAAATGTTTATTAATTGAATGAATAAGGAAACTGTACATTAACCTATGAAAAAGTTATCTCAAACTCGTCTCCAAACTAGCTTTAAGGAAGGAACAACTCTGTACCTAGATTCTGATGACAATACTTCATATCATTTGCTGATAAAGAAATTTTATTGCCAAATCCACACTAATACTGTTACTTAGTCTGCTTTCACAGGTCAACCAGCAATCTGGCTTCTTAAACAAATCTCTCTCACATAAAGCTTAGCTTTTAACCAACATTAAACTTCAGCTATCTTCTACACTTGCCTTCACTCCACACACAAGAACTAGGCATAGCAGTTCAATAACATCATAATACATAAAGCCACCATTAAATAAACCTGTGAGTTTTTGTGTGACATAGCCACTGATCTTTTGCAAATATAAAACTTAGAATGTTATACAACTCAGAGGAAAAGAAAAATAACCACAAATTTCCCCTGAAACTACCATGAAAATACCTTGAATATCTCTATTGGACATTATCTAAATTAAAAACATAAGGATATAAAAACCTCCCTTGTGAAAATAAATGAATTGTAATATAAAAAACTTTTGAATAATCATTAACATTTTTCCTTAGAGAAAAAGACAACCATCCTAAGACAGATCTTCTAAAAATATGAAACTAGTCAAAAATGTTCTGTTACTACTGAAAAGATGAAAACGAGCTTCCTGGAAGTGTTTCAATCTTTAAAAAGTAGCCCTGAATAAATGAAGTAACTCAAACTATAAATGTATTTTCTTTAGTAAGTATGAAACTAAGGCAGCTTCTTAAGTGATTAGAAGTGTTGATGGATTTCAGAAAGCCAAGAATATTGCTATTAACAGCTGAAGTCAGGACTTAGTAATGGCAGATTGTCGCATTTAATGTATTCCCCACAGGCTATTATTTAACTTAAAGTTGTCATGTTAAAATGAATTTTACAAAAAGACTACAAGCAGAGTGTTAGGAGCAATTCTTAAATATCTTTATGCTCATATTTATGTTTGATTCTCAATAAATGCACAAAATGTTTTCTGCCATTTCCTCCATACAGCACAGTTCCTACAAAAGTTAACAAAATAAATACTAACTGATGAAAAACAGGACTTTTGCATGCATGGTGATGAAGAAAACAATTAAAATGGAGCTGTCTTTTTTCAGCAACTTGTGTAGGGGGAGGGCATGAACAGTCCACAAGTAACGTGCCAAGAATGTTCTAAAATATGTGATGGAGTTCAGAGCTTCCTCCTCTCGCAAACAAGACGATACACACCAGAAACTAAAGTTAGAAGAAAGTCTCAAATCTACTGCAATGCACAAATTCGAATGTTCCATATTTCCAAGACTATTTGATAAGTGTAACCTGACTAGATAAATAGCTTAAGCTGGCCTGGCCAAATACCTACTGCTATGAAGTATACGTTTCGAATATTACAGTTGGAAAGGGACACTAGGCCAGCAGTTTTCAAATGTTTTTCTCTGTTATTCCAAAGTAAGAAATGTATTTTACACCTTGACTCAATAGTGTCTTAAATATATCTTCCTGACCCACTAAAGGGTCCCCACCTGTGCAATGAACAACACTGTACTAGGCATCCAAAGGTGACAATGTTGAATTCTCAAATCAGAAAAAGATCTTGTCCTCACTTTTACCCCCAAATTAGAACATGTGCTTCCAGTTTATTTTTACAGTTCTTTTTTTTTTTTTTTTTTTTTTTTTTTGCGATACGTGGGCCTCTCACTGTTGTGGCCTCTCCCGTTGCGGAGCACAGGCTCCGGACGCGCAGGCCCAGCGGCCATGGCTCACGGGCCCAGCCGCTCCGCGGCACGTGGGATCCTCCCGGACCGGGGCACGAACCCGCGTCCCCTGCATCGGCAGGCGGACTCTCAACCCCTGCGCCACCGGGGAAGCCCTATTTTTACAGTTCTTAAAAGCGAAGCCTATTCTACACCAAAATACTTAAAATAGGACAAAATATTTAAAAGTAACACTAAAATCTAGAAAATATTATCAACAAATCACCTAATACACTGAGAGCAGGGTTTCTCAAATGTGGGTGGAGGACACTGGAACAATTCTGGGGTGGAGGGTGCCACAGGCATCTAGTGGGTAGAGGCCAGGAATGCTACTAAAGTATCTCACAATGCACACGACAGCTCCCCAGAGTAAAGGGTGATGGATCCTGAAAGTCAAATAGTGTGGAGGTTGAGACGGGCTGACGTAGAGCAAAGGCTAGGACATCTCCAACAGAAGATCTGGGTTAGTTCTTTTTCCTTTGGCTCAAAGGGTAATGCTGTTCTACTTGCTGAGGGTACAACCCAGGGAACAGTTTTCCCCACAAGGTCAAAGAAGTAAACAGAATGCTTTATTTTTCTTTAAGTTAAAGGAAAAAAAAGGTCCTTCTTATTAGTCTACAGCCCTCAAGTATTTTTCTTGGTCAGGGGCCCTCATTTAACATTGGGGTTTGAAAAAGGATGGTAATAGGGTCAGGAAGTAAGTCTCCAGATTTTCTGCTAAGCTTTGTAACTGGAAAGAATAATAATCTGTGACCAGGCTAATACCACCGACTATTACTCATTTTTACAAGGCAGAATTGACAAAGAGAGTGTAACCACTACTGGAAAAATAATTTTCAAAATGGGTATTGTAGGACCAATCCATACACTCACTCTCACCAACAACACCACATCGACAACTCTTTCTCCTTCTCCAACTCCATCATCACCACCATCACTGTCAGCTTCTTCTTCTCCCCCACCCCCGCCCCCCGCCGCCACCGCAGATGGTCTCCACCAGACTGTAACTGACCATAAGGGGTAGAAGCTTGTAAATGTAATTTTTGAATTTTAATTTTATTTCAGTGGAGAAAAAACACTGGAATTTGATCTCACTGCCCCGTTGTTTGGCTGCAGATTTATCTAGGGGATTACTCATAGAACATGTGTTTGCTTCCTCTGAAGACTGTCAGGTCAGATGTGTTAAGCCAGATACAAATTTTGATACTGTTCCAGGAAAATAGCTGAGTAATTTTTTTAAACTACTTTTCCCTAGAGAAAACACAAAGAACATTAATTTAAATAATAATGAATTAATACAACAAAGAACACATGTTTACTTTAGGTTGCTTTCTAAACTTCAAACCAAGTATGTTTTTTGGATAAATATGTGCTCATGATGCTGATTTTATGCGACTCTCCAGCTAACCCCATATTTTAGTCACATTACTATTAAAAATAATATGTTATCTTAATTATTTAATTTTATTAACATGAACACTGTATGACTTCTAAAAATACTTTCTTTAACAAGAACAAAGACAAAAGCAGGAAGCTTGCACAAATATTCCAAAAATGTAGAGCAATGTAACTTTCATTACAATTCTTAGAAACTAGGAAAGGTTTATACTTTTCCAATAAGCTTTCAAGGATTTTCGTCACTGTGAACAGGTGAGTTTGACTATATACTTCCTCTAAATAAGTGTCATTCTGTCACATCTTGTAACACATCTGTGCGATCTTATAATAAACTGAAAAAAAAGGCATTTAGAGAGTAGAAAAGTGTTCAAAAGAATAACTTGCAAGCGTTAACAAGGATATCCTATTTCATTTGACTACAATGAAGATTTTTAATCTCTTATTTAGCACTGCGAATTTTTAGACTAAAAAGTACTACACCAGTCCTGTTACTTTAAGATTTTAAAGTTGCATCACAACAATCTCGAAAAGATAATTCAAGGTCCTATTTTAATTCACTCATTTTTTTTAAATACTGCCTAAGATGGATATGCACTGAGAGCCTAAAGAGGGTTACTGTGGCAATTTAAAGGAAAAGAAATAGCTCTCAGCTCAAGCTTTTTTAAGCCCACACTCATCTCTGCATGTGTGATAATTTACAAAACTGAATCACATGAAGGAATGTGAGATGTATAAATCCTCTTTGATCCCCACCAAGCACACACTCTATGTAGTACATAATGGTTAAGCAAATTGGTTCTGGAGTCACGTGATGAATTTAAATGCCCTACCTACCACTCACTGTGACCTTGAGAAGGTTGTTTACTGATGCTAAAGCTGAATTTTGTAAAATGGGTATACTAACATCTCGAACCACAGAGGGTAAGAATTTAAAGAGATACTGTATGAAAACACCTACTATCGAGGGCCTAACCCATATTAATGTGCTCAGTAAACGTCTGAGGGTAATTATGGTCATAAAAGACCAGAAAGGCTTTTGCTCATCACATGTAGGTCCGATGCGTTTGGCCACAACCTAGCTAAGGTATCAGAACAATGGCTCATTATTTTAGAAGATTTATATCAGCTTTAAAGCGTCAAGTACAGTGTCCTGTGAAAAATGTAAATCATGAGAAAGTAATTCTCACTAATCTTCTCCCCAATGACCTCTACTTCACTTCGGTAACTCATGAAACCACAACCTAGACTGTTTTTGCCATTACCGGAGATTACTCCCACCTGTGAAATCTCAACAACTTTAATGTCTCTCTCTTTCGGTCAGTCTCCTGACCCTTCTGCTCTCTTACACCCACTGCACACTTTCTGTGAACTTCTCTCTTTTCTCCCCATCTACTATCTTGCCCTAGCCTCATTTCTTTCCCCACCCAGCCTGGACCTCATGTCCAGTGTGTGAACTACACTCTTCCTGGTACCTTCACTTCCTTGCCACTATGTCCTTCTTGAGGATCTGCCTGGCAAGCCCTCCACCCTGGATCATATGATCTCTCTTTGCCCAGGAGCTGAGCAGTACTGGGAAAAAAAAAATCACACAATCCAGGGAATAGTTGTCATTAGAGTAATAGGTTCTGATCTCAGATGGGCACTGAAAGCCACTCGGTATCCTCTTACTCAGTGGTTCTCAAAATTTAGTCAACATTAGAACCACCTAAGGGATATTTAACGTAAAGGTTCTCAGGCCCCATCTCTGTCTCCATAGATTGTAATAAATATGTCAGAAACATTACCTGAAACTTGGAAACAGGTTAAAAAAATTAAGGTGAGCAGCAGATCCTTTAAATGTCATAGAGGCCAAAAGCTAGGGCAAAATACTTAATTGGATTTGTTGTTTATCATTGATTAAAGGTCCCAGTCTTGGCTACACATAAACTTGTATACTGTTGTCTTGTAGAGATGCATATAATTTCTGTATAGTTGAAAAAAATAATCCCACATGTTAGAGTTTATGGCCCTATTGGCCATTAAACAGTTTTAGCCATCCAATCTAGCAATCACAGCCTAAAACTACCTATCTAAACACCTCATTTCTCAAATATTCTTTGGACATGTTTCAACTTCTTACTGGTTCCTTCATTAATTAATGAGTTGAATAAAATCTTTGACATGTGTTAATTTTATATTTGCATGACAGGTATAATTTTGCCTTTTTTTTGCAAATTATATACTGGAAAGTAGCTCTGCAGTGGAACCTAGGAAGGATCTGCACTTTAACAAATTTCAAAACACTGAGAGCAACAACAACCAAAAAAAAAACACACACACACAAAAATCTTTCTCCAGCCAGTGTTCCCCAACATCTACCACTTTCTTTCTCACTTTTTTTTTTTTTTTACAGAGAGATTTTTTTCAGTTCTCTACATTCGATGCCTTACTTCTTTGCTTCCCGTTCTAGGCTCAAAATACTGCAATTCAGCTTCCAAAGGATTGTGGTTGGATTGTACTCTCCCCCTGCCCACCCCCGTCCCAACAACCAAATTAGATGTTCCTAATTGCTGGTACCTGTGAATGTAACCTTATTTGGAAACAGGGTCTTAGCAGATGTGATCAATTTAAAATGAGGCCATACTGGATTAGGACAGACCCTAATCCAATGTCTGGTGTCCTTATAAAAAGAGGAAAATCTAGACACGGATACAGACACAGGGAAAATACCACATAACTACAGAGGCAGAGACTGGAATGATGCAAAGGGATTCCAAAGACTGCAATTGCCAGAAGCTAGGAAGGGGTAAGGAAAGACCCTGGTCTAGAGCCTTCAGAGAGAGCGCATTGCCCTGCCAATACCCTACTTTCAGAATTTTAGCCTGCAGAACTATAAGACAATACATTTCTGTTGTCTGAAGCCATCTAAATTTGTGGCAATCTGTTACGGCGGCCCTAGGAAAGGCAGACCTACTTCTCCAATGTACTCTTCACTAAAGCGGTCTGTTTCTGAGCTGCCAAAAGTCAATACTTTCCCATCTTTATCATTTGTGACCTTTCTACAGCATGTGGCATCGCTGTCCCTTCCTTCCCTCCCTCCTTTTTAAAACTCTCCTTCCCCATCTTAGTTCTTTTGACTTTCTGATTGCAAATTCTCCAGCACCTTAGCTGACTTATCTTCCAACTACTGATTGCTGACGCTGCTGTTCTCCAGAGCTCCTTCCCCGCCCTCTGTGCTGCCTGGGCCATCTCCCCACCCTACAACTTCAGCTACCACCGAAAGGGAGAATGCTCCGTATTCTCCAGCCTTTCCCCTAACCCTCAAACGTGTCTACTTCTGTACTGAGCTCCTCTACTCAGAAATTCCACAGCACTTCAAACTCAACGTGCCCCAAGCATTCAGGGAACATCCTCCCTGTGCCAAGCACTGAACCAGGTGCTAGGAACAAGAGAAATGACAGACAAGGCCCCAGTCCTTACAGAGTTTACAGAATAGTACGACAGACGCAGTAAATAATTTCAGGGACGATGAGTGTTGCAGGGAAGTAATGGATATGATTGTGTGTGTGTGTGTGTGTGTGTGTGTGTGTGTGTGTGTGTGTGTGTGTGTGTGTGTGTTAACTAGGCAGGAATACTGGTGGAAGAGGGAGGTGGAAAGCAGGGAGAAGAGGATTCCAGAAAGAAAAAAACCCAGCATTTTTAAATGACCATTGCTCTCTCAAATTTAACTGGTCATTAAGTTTTATACATTGTTTCCTTAATATCTCTAAATTTCATCCCTCTTAAGGAGTGCAGGCCCTTGTAATAGTTCTCTGACAGGTTTCCCCACTTCCTTTCTTTGCTCTAATCCACTGCCCACACTCCTGCCAGTTTCTTAGACACCAATTGGTCACGTAGGTCCCTTATTTAAAAATCCTTCAACTGTTCTTCACCGGTGATACAATAAAACCTCAAACTCTTCAGCAAGGATAAAAAGTCCATAATAATCTGTCGCTGGACTCCCTTTCCTGTCTCATCTCTTGACTCTTCCCACAACGTCTCTGCTCCAGCTCTGGAACTGTGGGTGACTCCCTCTATGCTCCACGTTCTCTCTCCTCCGCCGCTGCACCTGCTACTCTGCTCTGCCGAGAATAAGGTCCTTCCTCCTCATATCCACCTGGCAAATACCTACTCAACGTTGTCTCTTTTGGGAAACGTTTCTGAAAGCACTGGTCTTTCTCTCCCTTTCCATCATCAAAGTCTCTTTACTGTACCGAATATGCTTAATTATGCATACTTATGTCGGCTTGCCACACTAGCTGTAAAGCTCTGTCACAGACAGGCAATGCATTCTGTTCGCCTTGGTAGCCGCAGACACAGAAATAGGGCATACCAGCCTCTTAACACATGCTGCTGAATTTAGAAAATAATAAACCCAAACAAGCCAGTGGTAGGCACTTGGTAGGTAAGTGACAACAGTAGAAAAGTACATATAGGCTTGGGAATCAGACAGACTTTCCGATTTAAATTCTAGCTATGCCAACTTTTGAGATGATCCTGGCACTTAACCTCTATATCCTCAGCTATACATGGGAATAATACCACCCATCTCCCAAGGTAATTGTGAGGGTTTGGTAATAACTTATCTAAAAAGCACTGGATTCTATAAATGTGAACACTCTCTTTAAAGATGATGCCTCTATGTATCTAGTACACCCCTTTCCTTCTGGGAGCTACTCTGCAGTTTGCAACAGTTTTCATATGACCTCATGCCCCCTGGTAGTTGACTGATTCAAGGGTGGGTACTGACTCACACTGGGCCAACGTGAGGCCAACTTACCCTGCCCTCTCATTTCTGGACCTTGTATGTTAGGGAAACCCCAGAATCTCTCCAGTGTTGAAGCCACAAGCCTTGAGGATTGCCAGCAGCCATTATTTGTTCCATGCAGAGAAAGTGAGACTGTAACAAGACAGAATTAAGCTGAGTCCTTGGTGTCTGAGGTCCAGCTGCATCCCTGCTTTTCCCTGGGCTTAGGTTGGCTCAGTTCTTAGGAAGATTCCACAAGTTACCTTAGAATGGTCCCAATACTTTTCCCTTCTACTTTAAGCAGATTTAATTTTCTGTTCCCTATAACCTCACTAACCAAAATACTCTTCCTCCACCCATGCAACAGAATGTCTGTCTCATATCCAGACCTATAAAGTTAGCATCTAGGACAAAAAGAGTAACCAGAAACAGGGCATGCCAAGAAGAAAGGGATAAACCATGAACCTGAAAATGATCTGAGGGTGGAGAGCAAAGAAAGCTAAAATCTATCAACAGGTAGGAAGTTGGAGAGAGAAAGTAGAGGTCAAAAGGGAAGGGACAAAACCAGTATTACGGTCTGGGTGGGTTGGAGGCCAGGAAAGGACATATGTGAACAATCACGCCCTGCTGTCACACTCCTCCACTGTGCGGTCTGACCCCTCTCACTAAGTAAGCTAGGGGTGAACTTTCCTACACAATAAGTGGGATGGGGAGAAGGGGCAGAAGGATGGAGAAGCACTGGATCTCAATAGAAAGCAAACACTTGAAAATGGAAATTTTAACTGTAGAGTAGGGAA
>NW_006796247.1:206716-236327 GCF_000442215.2 Lipotes vexillifer
GAAAGAGAAACAAAATTTTCATTCACACGTTGTTTCACTCATTGAACCAAAATTTATCAACTACCCAACAGATTTGATCGCAGCCCTCATACATTCTAGAGAGGTAAGTTATACATTTCAAAACACTGAGAGTGGGCTTCCCTGGTGGCGCAGTGGTTGAGAGTCTGCCTGCCGATGCAGGGGACACGGGTTCGTGCCCCGGTCTGGGAAGATCCCACATGCCGCGGAGCGGCTAGACCCATGAGCCACGGCCGCTGAGCCTACACGTCCGGAGCCTGTGCTCCGAAACAGGAGAGGCCACAACAGAGGCCCGCATACCGCAAAAAAAAAAAAAAAAAAAAAAAATTGAGTGTGACATGCCTAGTATTTAAACCCAAGTATGTCTGACTCCAATATCTCCATACTTTCAAAGCCCACCCACGTAAAAAATAGTGAAGACAAAGAAAGCTCTCAGGTTTAAAAGAAAAAAAAAATCTCACAGTTTAAGTGACAGTTTCAGAAGAGCAGAAGCTAGACTGCGAGGGAATCATCATTTAACAAATATTTTTTGCGTGCTAGACAATAAGAAAATGTACAGTACAGATGTAGTCTACTTGTCAGAAAGTTGGTCATTGAAAAAAGCAGAGATATAAGGTACCTGGAAAGCAGCCAGCTGACAGATGTATATACAAGCCAGTGGCATCCTGAGCATGTTTCCAGGTACAAAGTAAGAAGCAACACAGAAGTTTAAATTATACTAAAACACAACTTATATTCCCTGATGAAGCAGTGTTTTGGATAAGGTGTAAGAGATGATTTCAGGAAGAAGAAAAGGCAAGGCAGGAGGCAAAGTTTTACTGTGCTGAGCAGAAATCCCCACGTGAGGGTTGATTAGTCATCCTTATTGAGGAAGATCTAGTCACAAAGGCCACATGCCTTTCTCCTGCAACCTTGAGCTGTCCAGAACCAGAGAAAGAGGACAGTGGGGACTGGCACATGGGCCAGGTTTGGGATCTGTCAAGGACAGGGGGAAAAGCATCAATGAGATGACTAACCTGGGCTGAGACAAGTGAACCTAGAGATGGACTGGGTAGAAGCAGAGGTACCTAAGGACGATGTCATTGCTAACATCACAGGTACAAACTCTTCAGTCTGCCCCACAAGAAAAGTTCTCCACAATCTTGTCCACACTGACCTTTTCAGCCTGCTTCTCATTACTTTCCTGACACCAAATTATTGTAGCTACCTGAATGTTATCCAGGAATTTCGGCTGGCAAAGAAAAAGGAGGCAGGCAACTACTAGAACCAAAACTAGGGGGACTTTTATAAGGCTGGAGGTGGCTATTCAAATCAGAATCTGAAAGAGAGGGCAAAGGAGTGCACCCCACTTGCTGACACTGACTTAGGCTAGCACAGTTCTTAAAGACCACCTATTTGACAGGGGAGCACAGCAGTGTTTTCTAAGTAGAAACCATGGCTCTGTTCAGAGTTGCAGCTGAAGGAGGACTCCTCTCATTACAAAAGCAAAGGGGTCTAGCTCCTGGGAAGAGGGAGGCTGGGAAAACACTGGGCAGAATGTTAGGCCCTGTACAAGTAGGTTAAGGTTCAAGAAAGGGTTCTATTTTCATGGAACTGAGAAGCCCAGGCTCTGACTGCTAACTGAGGGAATCAGACAAAGGACAACAGTGTGAAGGGCATGCAGGTGCCCAGAGACTAACACCAAATAATGTGCTTGGGGCAGCAGATTCACTGCAGAAATGAGTTCTAAATTCTTTTTTTTTTTTGGCACCGCCGAGTAGCTTGTGAGATCTTAGTTCCCAACCAGGGATTGAACCCGGGCCCTCAGTAGTGAAAGTGCCAGATTCTAACCACTGGACCATCAGGGATTTCCCCTAAATTCATATTTTTGAATGATGGACATCATGATAAGTATTAGAAATAAGAAAATGAGTAAAACTCTCTGCCAGAAACAAATATTTAATATACATTGTGATTAATGACTGAACAGAAAAAAAAGGAAATTACTATTGGAGATGAGTGTGTGTGGTGACAGAGAACTCTTCCCAGAGGGCATGATACCCAAGAAGAGTTTTGAAGGATGATAAGGAGGTTACCAAGCACACAAGGAAAGGGGCTCTTTCTCTTCAAGTGGAGAAAATGACACATGTAAAGAGATCAGTATCAGGAACAAGGCAAAACAGGATGAAATTATATATTAGAGGAATAAAAATCTCAGTCTTATACCTGAGCTGTATACAAAGGGTGAGGAATGCTGGCATGAGATTAAGTCAAAGAGAAAGGGAGGGGCCAGACTGAAAAAATTACATATATAATATGCAAAGGAGTTTGGATTGTATCTTATAAAGTGGCTGCTGGCCACACTGTGGAAGTATTAACATAGCTCCAAGAGGGCAGTACCCCAGTGCACAGAACCCTGGCCCTCAGAAAGCAACCATATTTGCCCAAATATGGGGCAAGTGTGCAGGGTATGGGGCTCAAGGAGGAAGCAATGGGCCAGGACCAGAGGCTGAGGCATGCTACTCATTGCAGCAAGGATGGCTTTGACACTCACATGCTTTCCTGACTCCCTGCTGTTCTGATGCTGTGATCTTAACTCCTGAAATGTCTGCCATCCCTGTGAACTAGAAACCTACCAGTCCTAAAAGCTTACCTGCTTAAAATCATTTTATCAGCAAGGTTTTTCCTGCTTCCCAGGCATTGTGAGCTCTCCCTCCCTTACAAACTCACAGCACTGTGCAACTTCCCTTGGTTATTTATCCATATACTCCAACTTGAAGATAATTATTTCCCCAACTAGCCTGTAGGATCTCTAAAGACAATGACAATATTTTACTCTATCGTAAATGTCTCAGGACTCTACTGACCTATGTGCACACATCCCTGGGAGCATATAGTTGGTACTCTTCCATGCTGAGAGTTTTTAATGAGAGAATGATAAAGAGTACCAGCATTTTCTCTCTTATCCCAAGCAATTAAGTTTGCACACTTAAAACTGCAAACTCACATGCACTGTACTCCACAAAGTAAAGGAACTCCTGGCCTACTCTCCTTAGAAAGCAGTTGAGGGAGCTTGCATCTGTGGTCTTCCCCATGATTCAAGCAGCTAACCAAAGTTCTTCTTTCAACTACATATCCTTTAGAGTGCAGGTGGATCTAGTAGGTGATGTTCTGGCAACCTTTTAAGATCACCCCATTACACCATCTGCTTCAGTGGACACTGGCATTCATTAAATTCTAGTTTATTTTAATATCTGTATTTTTTGTCCTCATGGGAGTATACAGATATAATCCACATAAGGACCTGGAAAATTAGCATTATGTGTTTCTAAACTAATACTTTGAACTGACATACTTTCTCAAAGTTCCTATCCTGAATGAAGAATTTAATCAAATATAGAAAATAATGTAATAGCAGTTCTAAACAATATAATAATTACTTCACAAATAATGAATGTCCTGTGAAAAATTTTTAGATTTTGAAATTTTTGTCTTGCTGTATTTTCAAAGTATGCTTCTGTGTGCTAAATCAGCCTACAAATTAATTTTAACATGATATGTCTACAGAACTTAACACCACACTATCAAAATTACAACCACGTAAGATTATGTAGGTATGTGAATATGGACTACAAAGGAAGATAAAAATTATAAATGGATAGATGAGGGGGTAGGACTGTGGATAACTATTAGTTAAGTTTTTGGTTTTGAGTAATTGTTATATAATTGTTATCTGTACAATATTTTTAAAATAAATAAAGTGCTAAGGCCATAAGGTTGTTATAAAGTAAACTGAATCCATGAGCAACACAAGAAAAACTGCCAAGCTGTCTCACTTCATATTTCAACAATCACATTTAGCAAATATCACTATTTACATTTAGCAAATATCACTATCTCTACAAAGCTTTTCCTGATCCTTATAATTTTATGTCATCATTCCACATCCTTCCAACTAGTCAAGAAGTGGAAGTGGAAACTATCTGCATGCATTCAATTAATACCCAGTATTACCACCTGAGCTTTCACACCCCAGGTTCATTTTGTAAAGTACAGTCCTAAATTTAAAATCTAACTCTATGTAAATCTAGCCTTTCCTCATCATACTATCTGATTCTTTCTTTTTGGAAATTAATTAATTCATTTGTGTTTTAATTCTAGTACTGGTACTTTAACTCATACCCATTTCATTATTTTAAGTTTTTTTTTTAATGTTGGTCTTCTAGAATGAGGCTTAGATGTTCAAATAGAACAATTAACTATTTCCAGAGGGAAATAAAGTTTTCTCTCTGCTGATAACATTGGGAAATCTACCTAAAAATCATTAACATGTAATTTTACAATTAATTTTTCATTTACAAGTTTTTAAAATGTGGATTTAAAATCTGATCATTAACACATATGGAATACGTGCTACATTTCTAACTTTCACTATGTAAAATTAATCAGAAATATAGCAGAAAAAGGATGCTCTGATTTTTGCCTCTGAACAGTAAGTACATATAAGAGCCCTAATGTTTTATCAGACCGAAAAAAAGATAACGGAAAATTCTAAATTAACAATGTCAATATTACTACTAATCACAAATGTTCTTTGCAGAGGGACATGTTCTTCATTTCTGACAATTCACAAATAGTGTTCAAAAACTATTTCCCCACATCACAAGCAAATAAAGGCACTACTTGACAGACTATATTTTTTTCACACATTAGTTCAAATATCATTGTGAAATTGAATGATTCTTTTTAAGAAAGAAACTGATTTGTTTGATAGATAAATTAGCCAACAAAAATCACTACCTTCACAAACACTTCATGTTAATAGGCATAAAGTCAGTCTCAATGGATTTTTAAAATTAATCCCTCTGATATTTTACCACATTCAAATAATACTCTAACCCAGAAGGTAGGCAACCCTCCACGACACAAATGAGGAAACTGAACTCCTAAGATGAGGTGACACAAATTCCTAGTCATAATGTAAACCAGAGCCTTAAATTCATTCACAGTAGACCCTCAACTTCCTATTAAGTTAATTTATTACAGTAACAAATAGGCAATCAGCATAATAAGTTCCACAAATTTAAGTTTTTTAGAAAGACATACATTCTACCGGAAAAAAATGCTTTCAATAAAAAAGAAAAAGACTTTGAAGGTAAATTTAACATCAAACTTAGAACTCAAAATACACAAATATAAGCCATGCCTAAAACACCATCATAGTTAAACAGATGTGAATAAATGGAATTTATACATATATTAATGAAATAAGGTTGGTCAAAATACATCTCTGTTGTGAAAGGTTGACAAGTTTTCAGACCAATGATAAATTTTATTCTGGGCCAAATAAAAAGAAAATACACTTGGTCAGCAGAAAATCTGCTGAGGAATAGCTATGTATGTATGGCACTAATTGGAATGAGTGTAGTATCTTCTGCTACTTCAAAATGATGTCTGAAAGATTAAAAAAAAATCCTGAAGCACAGTTCTACCTCAGCATACACATTCAATGCATTTCTACCTAGGCTGGCTAAGGGAAAAAAGAAATCTATATATATCACAAAACATTCTTTCACAGCTTATTTTTTATTGTGACTATATGTAAATTGCACAACATTTGGAAAAGCATAAAGAAATTATCTACAACTCTACCATCAAAAGACAATTGTTATCTTTTTTTTAAATTATTTCCTTCCAGACTTCTTACCAAGACTTCTTATAAAGGAGAGTAAAAACTCCAGCTTGTAACTTAACATTACAATATTGCAGACATTCCCATTATTAAAAATTCTATAGGCTTTTTAAAGCACTGCTTCTCATTTTGAAATTAGACTTCTTTTTAGGTTATGTGAAGAATCCAAGTGGACCCTAAAGCACATGTTAGACTAGTAACACTGACTGCAGTTCCACCACAGACTGCATCAGGGTTCTTTGGGTAAGAAATATAATTTTTAAAAATTAGGGAATTCAAATCCCATACAATTCCTGAGTTTTCTGGCAATGTATACCTAAATGACCCTTACTTTATCAATTTAGTAAGCTCAAGATTAACAATGATAGGGTCTTCCTTGGTGGTGCAGTGGTTAAGAATTCGCCTGCCAATGCAGGGGACACGGGTTCAAGCCCTGGTCCGGGAAGATCTCACATGCCGCGGAGCAGCTAAGCCCGTGCTTCACAACTACTGAGCCTGCACTGTAGAGCCCACGAGCCACAACTACTGAGCCCACGTGTCACAACTACTGAAGCCCGTGCACCTAGAGCCCGTGCTCCACAACAAGAAAAGCCACCACAATGAGAAGCCCGCGTACCGCAACGAAGAGTAGCCCCCGCTCTCTGCAACTAGAGGAAGCCCACGTGCAGCAACGAAGACCCAACGCAGACAAAAATATTTTAATTTTAAAAAAAGATTAACAATGATAATCAGTTATAGCTATTTGTACTTTACCCTTTTCAAAACTCCTGTGTACTAGCATTTCATTTTCATCAAGCTAGGAAATAGGTATGTATTATCTTATCACTGATGTAGAAAACTAAGGTACAAAGAAATTAAATGATTTTTTAAAATTTACCCGATAAACAGGAGGACTAGAAATCAGGTCTTTTAAATTACCAGCATCATTTCTATTTGTGTTTGTCTACATTGATGTTTATATAACATGACACTGTGAAAGAGAACCATGTTAAAATGCTTTGGTAAAAACTGAAATTAGACTTAAAAAATAAGGTAATGTTGCATGTTTAATCAGACCAGGTTTAAGATATTCTAAAAGCAAGGCAATTATCTCATTTGGAGGGGAGACGTTTAACTGGTTCTATACTGTTCAAAGATTTTTTTTAAAACATGATATAAACAGTTTCAGATCTTGAAATAAGCAAAATGGTCAGAATATTCTGGTAATGTAGTTAGAGTTCTGTATCAAGCTACCTTATTTTTTGTGTGTCTTAGTTTCCTTATATTTGAAATGGAATAACAATACTTATCTCAGATGGATGTGGTGAGGATTAAGTGAGTTAATAGACATAAATCACTTAGGGCTGTGCCTGCCACAAAGTAAGACCCAATCAATCAGTGTTAGCCATATATAAGCCTGTTTTGCTTTTTCTACTAGGAGAAAAATAGAAGCACAGGTTCTAAAACTTAAATGGAGGAAAGGATTTCACACTAATTTATTAAGTGCTGATGTTCAAGAATTCGTTTAAGGCAATGATCTAACTGAATGCTGCCTAGATCTGAAAGAGGTCAGTTTACCAAATACATTTTTCCCATTTACATTTTACTTCCACATGCCTGTCAAAGTTTCAGCATCTTCACAATGACAGGCTTATGGCCATGATTCCATACTTTACTGAAAACCATATGAGAGCAACATTAAGCTGGACTTAAATGTGGAGATCAACCCAAACCCCAAACCCAAAAACCAAAACCCTTCCCAGCGATAAGTGACAATCCAATCCTTATCCCTCTCACTGCAATAAAATGCAGTGAAATGCAATGGAAAGACGTGTTCAATAACTGATGCCAAACTGTTTCAAAAAGCGCTTTTCGCTGCCTGAAAAAAGTACTTAAAAAGGGGAGGAAATCAGCCTGGCATTCTCTTTCCATTATGATTATTCATTAAAGTTTTTTTTCAAGGATTATTGACGGAAAAAAGTTTTGTCACTTTCTGTAAGGGCTTGCCCTTTTAACACGGAACGCTCCATTTGGGCAAGAGTACGCTGCTTTGGGTCCCAGACCCAGTGTCTGACCCAGGCAATCTAGACCACCATCCTGAATAGGCAGGGATTGCAAAGAGCATGTTCTAAATCCAACACTCAAAGATAACCAGAATAAACTTCATTCGATTTTGAACCTGAGCACATTGACAAAAGATGATAATTATCATCACTTGCCTTCAATGGATTTAAATGCTATTTAATTACCTTGCATTTCTACTCTGTCCATCCATCCATTTAGCTTAACATTAGGGGTCGCATCTCCAAAACTTCTTTTCCTCTCCAAGACTTTTCCCAGTAGAAGAATACAATACCCAAAAGGAGGCCTTCACAGCAAGGTCTCAATTCCCTTTTCAGAAAAATGAATGGGATTCCCCAAAAGTAAAGCCGCGCCAACTTGGGGGACAACAGACGGCCCATCTCAGCAACTCAACCCAGCGAGTGCGGGGCCAGGTCTGGCCACGCACCGAAGCGCACCGCACCTACCCCGCGCGTCTGCAGATTCATTAACGGCCCGGACACCCGGCGCCCCCACCGCCCCCCACCCCGGGGCTCCGCGCGCCGCGCACTCCTCGGGAACCACTCACCTTGCTGGGCTCCGGCGTCCTCGAGCAGCAGGAGCAAGATAAGTAAGAGGAGGAGGAACAGAGGCATGGGGAAGGAGGAGGGGGAGGAGGAGTTGGAGCGGGGAGGGAGGGGGTAGGAGCGGGAGAGGGGGATCGCGGCCCGGGCGGGGGCGGCGGCTGCGGCCCGGACTAGGAAACGGTGAGGGCTGTGCCCGGCTCTCACCACCGCCCGGCTCGCCATCGCGGCGGCCGGCAGTCCGCCTGCATAGTGCGGGCGCCCCGGGGCCGCGGCACCGGGCGAGGAGGCAAAGGCAGCGGCAGGAGAGTGAGAGGCAGCGCGCGCTTCGCCCCGCTCCGGGACCCCCTCCGCCCCTCACTCCGCGAAACCTCCTCCTCTTTCGTCCCTTCCCTCCGCTCCCCTCCCGGAGACCCCAGGCCGGAGCGCAAGGGAGGGGAGGGAAGGAAGTGGAGTGCTCGAGCCGCGGAGGGCAGCTGGGGGACGCGCCTCCCGCGCCGCGTTCCTCGACCCGACCCCTGCCCACCGCGCTCGCCCCGGACTCCGGCTAGCTGGCAGGGCGGTCGCCCGCTCCCTCGCGCTCCCTCTCGCGCGCGCTGGCCACGCCTTCACAGCCCGCCACGGCCAATCCTTGGTCGGCTCTTGTCCGTCTCCCTCTGCGTCACCCAATCAACACGCTCTCTCCTCGGTCGACCCGTTAGCTCCGCGGCCCACTCCTCGAGCTCCACCGCCCCTCATCTCTCTCCTCCAATCCCTGCGGCCTGGGGAAGCGTCCCACCCGCCCCCCCAATCCGGGTTCCGCCCCCAAACTCGGGCCCCCGGCAGCCCTCGCCCGGCCCGCGCTCCTGTTATTGTTGGGACCACAGCCCAAGCTGATCCGGCTGAGGCGGCTGCTTGCTCTGGTCAATGACTTCCGGGACTTCCCCCAGCTCGCTCTTCCCTGCTCCTCGGGCCCAGCTTGCTCATTGCTTCTCCCCCGCCGCACATCAGGCCACTGGAAGGGGTGGGAAACCGGGATCCTGGCTGGTTTCAGCTGGGAGCTGAGTCTAAGGGACTTTTTTTTTTTTTCAATAGCAGAGCGTATTTTTTTAATTAAAACTACAGCCAGTTGTTGCAGCAATTCCAGATACAGTGTTCAATTTAAAAAATACATGTATTTCCTGCTTCCTATGACTTTTACTATATTTACTATTGGGGGGGGACAAAAACGTATATAACAAGATACATGCCCCTAAAGCAATTTAAACCTAACATCCTAACATGCATTGAGCCATTCTACCAAGACTTGTTGAACACCTGCTGTCTACCTGCAAACTCTTTGCTAAGAGTTGTGGGATTTGCAGTCATAATACAGAAATCTTCCAGGATCTCGTATTGGGACAGAGCTGGAAATACATCATGAAAGTCAGAATAAAATAAATACTAATCAGAGTCACAGGTAATCTGATGGAGACTGTAAGAGGATGGAGTGACAAAAAAGAACTGGTTTGGGGAAAGGGGAATCCACAGGACTAGGTGGAGATTAGTTTTAGGAGAAAGGTGAAATCTGCATGTTCTTAACATGGGCCTCTAGGAGGAGGATGGTGTCATTAATAAACAGGAAATATGGGTCAGATTTTGTGAGCAAGTGAGTTAATTTTGGACATACTGAAATGTATTTGAGATATCCACTAGCTTGTGTGTGAAGTTACATAACAGACAGGTAGACATTTTAGTCTAAAGCTCAGGTTGAGAAGTACCTCAAAGTCATGGGTGAGGGTCATAAGTAGATGTGATTTCAAAACTATGGAAGGGACTAATATCCTCAAATGAAAATCCGAGAATTCGAAAGGACTTTGAAGGTCATCTTTTTCACGTCTCCTGCTGACCCCTCATACACTGAACCCTTCTACCAAATTTCTTAAATAAGCATTTATTAGATGCCTGTTAAACCCTATTACGCTTAAGACCTAAAGTAGACAGTGGGCAAACAAAGTTCAATCAGAGGAGCCTACGTTCTGCGGGGGGAGGCGAACATATAAACAAATCTATTGCTATCAATGCCATGCTGGAGGTGTGGACTGATGCCACAGTACCACAGTGGAAGGAGTTCAAGGGACCCATCACAGTGAGGATGAAACTCCAACAGAGTCTTGAATGCAAAGACAAAGTGAGGAAGGTGATCTCAGGCCAGAGGCAAAGTAGGCTGGCTTACAGGCACCACGTGAGTGGTGTTGATGGAGCGGAATGGGGTGAACAATTGCTGACTTAATGGGAGTAACTGAAGACTAGTGTGTAAAAGTGGGTAGGGGCAAGACCTAAGACAGGCTACGAAGTCAGGATTTTATTTAGTAACATTAAGAAACAACTAAAGGGCTCTAAGAAAGAGTGACATTATCAAATTTTTATTTTAGGAAGCTCAACCAGACAGGTAGGTGAGGAATGGACTGGAGGAAGAGCAATTCAGGAGGCCAGGAAGAGCCAGTCTGGAGACTGGTCCAGTGATTTTGTACAGCTAAAGGGAGTGACGGTGAGTCTGAACTGCAGTAGCAGTGGGCTTGGAAAGGGGAGACTTTCCAAGGAATATTTATGAATGTCGTACTGATTAGATGTGGGGAGTAAGGAGGAGTTGAGGAAGATGCTCAGGTTTCTAGGTAGAAGGCAGTGCCTATCATACAACAAGGGAATGCAAGAAGGGAAACTGGTTGGAGGAGGAAGTAGAAGACAAGATCATGAGTTCAGTACTGGGCCTGATGAACATGATGTACTAATGTGGCTGGCCGTCAGTCATGTGCTAGGACTTCTGTGGATAGATAGTCTCTCTGAGACAACCCATCTTGTTTGTTGGACAATTCCTTTCATCAGGCATTGAGTGATAACCTTGAGGTCACAGAGGTGGTAGACAGAACAAGATATTATGAATCTCAGTATGGCATTCTATTGACTACATAGAACTGCACCAGAGGGAGAGGATTCACCTGTGAGCTAACAGGTTATAGAAGGCTTCCTGGACCAGGCAAAACTGGGCCATAGGCGCCTCTATTCCTTGTTAACAGAGGATGAAATGATCCCGACTAGGTATACCTACATATACCTAAAACAAGAGGTAGGAACACATATTTTTTCATTCCTGTTTTATCGACCCTTTGGTATCTTAAAGGGTTATTAAAAGTGGAGAATAGATAGGTGAAGAGGTTCTAAATGAGGTCAGTGGCAGGAAGGGGATGAGAAAGAGACAAATTAGAGTTATACAGAGGTGAAATCAGACGTTCTTGGTGACTGATACCATTTGACAATTTTGATATGTATTCTTATACTTCAGTTTCCTGGGTTTTGCTTTGGAAATACAGAGAACAGAACTCTGGCTAGAGAACATCTGTGGAGGCCCTATTGCTGTCTGTATGAGGGAATTATAGGTATAGCACAGATGTGGGAAGGTACTGAAGCTCTTTCTGCCTCTATTCTCTCCCCACTTCTGGTCATTGTCATTCTACTAAGTTGCAAAAATGATGACAGAAGACTGCTCTGAGAAGACCAAAATCTTGTAAGACTTCACACCAGTGGAATATAACAGGCACTCATTTCTAGGATAATGCCTGGGTAGAGTGGAATTCTAGTTTATGTGAACCTCCTCACTGCCTACATGCTGCTCTGGCCAATTTTGTCACCTTCCTTGCCTCTGGGACTTGATGTGTTTAGGGGCTGACATCTGCTGAAACAGGGGGAGCAGTACTTGTCCAGGACCATTAAGCCACATGACCCAGATGCCTGGGCCAGGTCAGAACTGAGGATTCTTATCAGGACCCAAAGTGGATAGGTCTGGAGGAGGCCATCATCATAGCAGCCAGAGACCCCCAGAAGCTAAAGTGCTTCCACAAAGGAGACCCAGGTCCCAGCTCCTTTCTACAGAGTCTTAGAAAGATATGTGCTTTAGAGGTTTCCTTGGGGACAAGACCAACAAAGAAAACACAGACTGAGCAGTGTCTTCACCGCACACGAGTTCATTCACGTGCACCATAACTTGTACGAGTCATGGTGGACTCTATTCGTTGACTGGTAAATGAATTAATGCTTTGGATGAAGGCTCTGGGGAAGACTAAGGCTTTAGAAAAGCCTTAGTGGGGTAGTTATATACGAAATTCAAGAAAATTAAAATGTGTATTATTTTCATGTATTTGTTTAGTTCATGTTAAGAAATTTAAAAATAAGTATAGATTCTCAGCTTAAATTAATTCCCAGACTGTCCTCCCCTTTTTGTCCTCTCTCTCTTCCTCTTTCTCTCATTCTTTCTTTCTTCTCTCAATTGATAATGAGTGGTGGAATAGAGAAAATGGAATTGATCTGTAGAAAAAAGGAGAAATATGAAAAGAAAGGTTACATCCCACTGTTTCTGCTTCCAAATGAATCCCAGCTCTGCCACTGCTAAGGAAATAAGATGGAGGAAAAGAACCTGGGGGCTGGTGTCTTTGCTTCTGTCTGTACAGAAACATCTGGGTTTCAGTGGTATGATACAGTAAGAATCATTGGCACCATCATTGCTATTAAATGTCTGTTATGCATTAATAAAACAGAAGAGGCTCATTTAATATGGCATTTATACTGGAAACCTTGGGATGATGGTATATAATGAATCACTGATGGGCTTTATCAGTGAGTGTGTATTTTTGGCAGGATAACAGAAAGAGGGAACAAAAGAGAATTTACTTTTGTGATCTTTAGAAGGAACAGGAGAAAGAAGAATGTGGCAGTTCTGGGGAAATATTTCAAACTTCAAAGACCAGAGCCCTAAGATCTGGTTACTGGTTTCACAGGAGCATTTTCTTTGTCCTGTTGACTGTTTGGATAAATGTTTACAACCAAGATTGTTACTAAATGTCTGAATTGTGCTGAGGAGACTTTCTTCTTTTCCCTGAAGGGAAGTGCTTTGGATACATTTTTCTATCTTGTAAGCTTCTTTCAGTGAGTCATGTCAGTCAAATGTAGCTCTCAGGTTTATTACTCCTATTTCCTTAATATTTATAAATTATTTCCTTAGGTATCTGTTATGGCAAATTTAAGACAGAAGTGTTAGAACCTAATTTATAGAAGATATTGAATTTCTACTAGTGGATAATGCTGTTAAATAGTTTTTCTTGGCATATTTCAGCAACATGGCTGGCTGTGATCATTTTCCATTTGCCTCTTCCTCCATTACAAGCATTTCTCTCTCTTTCTACCTCTCCTTCCCCACCCCACCCTCCTTGGTTTTTCTAGGAACATAAGAAATTTAACCAGTTCACTTTCTTCTGGGTCAGAACAAGGAGGCTTCAGCTTGACATTTTATCTCTGATGGAAGCTGCAAAGGATTTAAGTGAAAAGTGCCCTCCGTAAGATCAACATCATGCCGAGAAATTAGAGGATTAATTACACAAGAATGGTTACCAGAGAACTGAAAATTGAAGAGTGAACATACCAGAGTATTTGCAATAATATGATTTAGTTGTGCAGTAGCGTGCCTACCCTGCTCTACATGCCTGTATTCTT
Organism: Lipotes vexillifer; assembly: GCF_000442215.2. Classification (NCBI taxonomy): domain Eukaryota; kingdom Metazoa; phylum Chordata; class Mammalia; order Artiodactyla; family Lipotidae; genus Lipotes; species Lipotes vexillifer. The sequence continues at coordinate 220,511 of NW_006796247.1, forward strand.
TCCTCTGGGACCTTTGCTGGCAGCACAGTCTAGAATTAAACATATAGAGATGAAATGTTGTTTGGCTTCTGAGAAATTGAGTTGTTTCATGAGCTCATGGAAACAGTTCTGGACCAGACAGTTGTATACAACTTGAAAGTGCTATATAACCTCCAGTAAGGCTCCTGACCTCTTTAGGTCTCAGTTTCCTTGTCTGGAGCAGAAGATGTTTAGGTCTCATTATATGCATAAAGGTTGACAGTTCTTCCAAATTCTCATTGTCTGCTGCTCGCTCTCATCTCACAGCCAAATCCTAAGTCCTTAATCCCTAAATCACTTCCTATTATAGGGGGGAAAGGAAATTGATGACTACAGAATTCCTGTCAGGGACAGCATTGTCTGTGCTGAGTAGGAGTGTGGTTTAAAGGGTATGCTACACACCCGCTTATCCTGCCCAGCAATGCCTTTATGAACTGGGGCTGGGTGAAGAGCTCCAGTTCTGTTCTGTGAAAGGAGCTAATGGGACCTTGGAGGGGGAGGGGGATCTTACCAGGAAGGAGATGGGGGAGGCCAGAGGAGATAAAACTGGCCAGCGATTTGAATGGAAGCTGGAGCTGAGGAGAGGCGAGAAATAGTGCAAATTCCCCAGTGGTTGGAATGCAAAGATGCTTTGAAAGACAGAGATAGTTTGATAAATAATTCTAGTTGTTTGAGGCATATGCCACCCCCATACCACCTTCCTCCCAAATTCTTCATTAAGTTTGCTCTAGTCACAGCCTAGATTGGGTGAAACTTTGGGAAAAGGGGAGTTGCACACAAGTTGGACAGGGCACAATCAGGTTGTAGAGCTTACTGATCCTATATGGAAAAGGGCTGCCTCCTCAGGAGGTGAAATGAGACCGGAGATCAAAAATTCAGAGAAAGAAGGAGACTCCTAGAACCAGAGATTTGGTGAAACCTAAACCGCTACGCCACGCCCCATTTCTTGACAAGAGACTAGGATTCCGTCCCTAGGTAAGTCAGGATATTCGAACAATTTTATTGAAGTATTAAAGGACCAGGTGATTGTAGCAAGCTAGAAGATTTGGAATCATCCAGGTAGCTGATGTCTATTATACTAGGACAAGTGAATAATAATACAATAATTCTACTTTTTATTTTCTAGGATCCAAGAGAATAGAATTAGGGATTTTTTTTCCTATTTTTTTTAACATCTTTATTGGAGTGTAATTGCTTTACAATTACTTTCTGCTTTATAACAAAGTGAATCATCTATACATATACATACATCCCCATAGCTCCTTCCTCTTGCATCTCCCTCCCTCCCTATCCCACCCATCTAGGTGGTCACAAAGCACCGAGCTGATCTCTCAGTGCTATGCGGCTGCTTCCCACTAGCTATCTATTTTACATTTGGTAGTGTATATATTTCCATGCCGCTCTCTCACTTCGTCCCAGCTTACCCTTCCCCTCCCCGTGTCCTCAAGTCCATTCTCTACATCTGTGTCTTTATTCCTGTCCTGCTCCTAGGTTCTTCAGAATCCTTTTTTTTAGATTCCATACATATGTGTTAGCATACGGTATTTGTTTTTCTCTTTCTGACTTACTTCACTCTGTATGACAGACTCTAGGTCCATCCACCTCACTACAAATAACTCAATTTCATTTCTTTTTATGGCTGAGTAATATTCCATTGTATATATGTACCACACCTTCTTTATTAGGGATTGTTTTTAATGTGCATATTACTTCTTTCAATGATTCCTTTTGGATCCTTTAATTAAATTCTAATTTAGATTCTTTAAATGCAATAAGTCAGTAAAACAGGAACTAATATTTTAAATAATTGCAAGCCTTTGGAAATTTAGTGTTTAAAAGGAATACCTAAGTCTTTTAAAACAAGTATATCATCTCCTTCATATCCTATTCACAGACTAGCTAATATTAGCCTGCCTTTCAACACAATAAGATATAAATGAGATGTAGAATATATTATACATTTTCATTTAAACAGATCTTTTTATTTGGGGCATTCTATTAACCATGGTTTGTAAAGTGACAGATTGTGGACTAAAAGGAAATAATATATTGTTCAGATTAACCTGATATGCCATGAGCTTCTGCATTAATCATCAGGTTTTAATACCAATAGAAGTAATGCTTTACATTTGACTGACATACACTATCATTTTGCTCATAGTTAACATACTGCACAAAAGTGAAAATGTGAGGGATTCTTCTGAAGGATTGAATGCAGACCAAGATAACTCCTAGCAGAGAAACAAAGCAGAATATAATCTCCCTGACCTAGCTAATTTTTTTTTTTAATCTTGAAGGACAGTACATGCCTAGTGCTCATACAATTTTGAATAAATAAAACTATTTTCTCACCATATATATGGCATTATTTACTGGTGATCCCTTTAAATCAAAGCTTAGTTCCTATTTGTAGATCTGAGAATATGTAGATTCATTTTGGATAAATATAATCATTGTATTTGCTACTACTAACTTGACTAAAATGGAGAGTGAGAGAAGGCCTTGGTAAAATATGTAAATTATTAAGTTACAAAAAGTCATAAGTAACAAAATATCATGGATTTCCTATTTACCTAGATCTCATTTGGAAGATGCTCAGATATTAACAGCCCCATCTAATGATAAAGTTTAACTATTTGTTTAGCTGTTTGATTTGAAACAGTAAAAGTGATTTTATTTCCCCCAAATCAAATAGCAGACATAAGGTAATTCAGTATTCAATTTGGTCTTTTTGTCATGTACGATTATTCACATATATAAAAATAACATTAACAAAGTAATTCCTGTCACAATATAAATATATCCACTCACTCTAGAAACTGTTAGATAGTCACATATGCATGGAATTAATTAAATCACCTACAAAATAATATCCCCAACAGAGAGCCATGCAATACTGTATATAATTAAGTTGAAATTCTCTCCTAGTGAACAAACTCTTAACAGCCATTCATACATGCTTATGGCAACTGTCCATTTAGAGAAATTAAACATGGCCCAGAATGAAAATTTTTAACACCATCTGTGTCCTAATGGAAAACAAAATGAAACAAACAAGCCATGTTTAAAGATCTGTTAAAATATTCCACTCAAATCCCATCTGTAATCACATATTCTCTCCTGAAATTTACTTCCCAACATGTATGTCTATATATTCTGTGTGTAGAGAATTTAAGTCCTTCTTTACCTGTCAAGATTCTTTTTCATGGTCCTAGAATCATCTTCATAGTTGTGAATCTCATTCCATTCTATCATATGAAATAAATCCCACCTTTATTTTCCCAAACCAAATCAGTACAAGAGGCGGCTAACATTCATGAAAGGTAAAGTGAGTAACCTCTAAATATCTTTCTTTAAAAATTATCTTCATGGGGCTTCCCCGGTGGCGCAGTGGTTGAGAGTCCGCCCGACGATGCAGGGGACAAGGGTTCGTGCCCTGGTCCGGGAAGATCCCACGTGCCGCGGAGCGGCTGGGCCCGTGAGCCATGGCCGCTGAGCCTGCGCGTCCGGAGCCGGCGCTCCAAAACGGGAGAGGCCACAACAGTGAGAGGCCCGTGAACCGCAAACACAACGAACAAACAAAAAATTATCTTCATGGACTTGAGGTAGCTAATAAATAAGAAAACTGTATTTAGGAGAAGACAGTATGAATTGTCACTGATAATATCTTGAGAATGTAAAATATCCTTGAAAAAAATGTAAAAAAACTCGGAATTCTACAGCTTACCGATGAATGTTAATTTTTTCTCCATCAGGTTTCCAAATTGATTTAAAAACAAGCTGCATAAAAATTATGACACAATTTCCTGGACTGTGGAATAAATGAGCTACTCTACTGAGATGGTGAGTTCCAACAGAATCACCTGATGGGGCTTCACAAGTTCTGAGAGCCCCCTTATGTAAACCTGTGGACTCCTTTGAGTAGTGGTGGGGAAAATATTGAGAACCATTGGGCTAGAAGATTTAATTCTGACAACCAGGCAGTGTGAGTTCATTAGGGTCTTTGGCTTTTTCAGATTTACGCTGAAAAATCCTTATATGTCTGTTTCTGCCAAGCTTGTGTCCACTCTAAGCTGTATATCTTCCATCTTCTATCTGCTTTGTTGTAAGAGTCTAAAAGAAAACACTTTGATCCGTTAATGGAATGTAGTTGACCCAGTGCCCTCTCTGTCACAATGTTGATTCACAGCCGCCAGGAGCAATGGGCAGCAAGCCAGGCTGCAGGGCAGTGTCTAAAACCCCAGCAACAGGTCAGATGCAGTGCTTGCTTAATGGGCCCCTCGGTCTCCAGCAAGCAGCTTGCCTGTCACAGTGGGTACAGCTTTCTCATGGTAGGAATTAGTTGCACACAATTTCCTGTCACCAGGATTCATCATAAGGCTGTTTGTGATCAGGATGAGGTACTCTCCTACAGCAACTGAAGAATCATGTACTCTAATACTGGGTCACCTCCCATGATCAGGGACCTCAGCCAGAAGAGGAAGAGAAGGGGACTCACATTTCGTGAGCATCTCCCTCTACTAGGCATTTCACATGTTATTGACGTTTCATGGCATCTCAGTGAACTATAATTATTCACACATGGACACACTGGTTCAGTGTGATTAGGCCAGGACTCAGCTGGGTTGAGATTCTAAGCCTGCCTCATGTGAGCGATCGTGTTTTTTCTGCTTGACCACACTGCCTCCATATTATTCTGAGAATTTTTCTTAAATCACTCAGTGACCTAGATATTTTCTAAAGCCTGCTGCCAACAGGCAACAAGTACCTAATAAAAGTGCATTTTAATTTTTTTGTTACAAAATTGTCATTTGATACAGATGGTTATTTTGAAAACTGTGCTCGTAAATGTCCATTTTATCTCTTGTATTTTCTGAAAGTTCATAAAAAATGTGTCTTGAATATTTTGAAAAGTGCACAAGCCCAGGTCCTGGAGTTGTATAGCATTGAATTTAGTGTTCAGAAAATGTATTGGCATTCTTTATCTTTGACGAACGGAGTCCCACAAGGGATTAAAGATTCTGAGAGATTAATTTCCAGTTAAAAATGGTGGATTGGGCATCCCTGGTGGCGCAGTGGTTGAGAGTCTGCCTGCCGATGCAGGGGACACGGGTTCGTGCCCTGGTCCGGGAGGATCCCACATGCCGCGGAGCGGCTGGGCCCGTGAGCCATGGCCGCTGAGCCTGCGCGTCCGGAGCCTGTGCTCCGCAATGGGAGAGGCCCCAACAGTGAGAGGCCCGCGTACCACAAAAAAAAAAAAAAAAAAAAAGGTGGATTGACCACAAATGTTTATTCCCGCCTCAAAATGATATTAAAATGACATTAGAAGAATTAGGAAAGTATATGCCAATAAGGACAAGGGCTGGAGTTTTGTAAATTGAGGGACTATCAGGCAGAAGGGCTGGAATTTAAGAATCAGAGCTGAAAATGGGGGGAGAGGCAGTAAATAAATGAAAGTCTACATATTGAACTACAGGACTCTAGTGCCCCTTCACCATCCTGCTTTCACAATTCCAAAGACCAAGCCACAATGTGTATCTAAAAAATAAATGAGGGCTTCCCTGGTGGCGCAGTGGTTGGGAGTCCGCCTGCCGATGCAGGGGACACGGGTTCGTGCCCCGGTCCGGGAAGATCCCACATGCCGCTGTGCGGCTGGGCCCGTGAGCCATGGCCGCTGAGCCTGCGCGTCCGGAGCCTGGGCTCCGCAATGGCAGAGGCCACAATAGTGAGAGGCCCGCGTACCACCAAAAAAATAAATAAATAAAAAATAAATGAGATGTTCTGAAACTTTCTGAGATTCTGGAACATTCTCCCATGCCAGTACTATGCTACTTAAATTTTGTCTTGGGCCTGATGAGGATCTCAGTGAAGCAGGCTTGGTCAGTGGGTACTTTCATCCCATATCCCTGGAGTCCCAATGCTCTGTTTGCATTTTAACAGCTACTTACTAGGTGGGCGAGAGCATGTACTGACTTGGTGCCAACCTAAGTGGCAGGCTCTTTTCCACTGAGTCAGTTTGACAACAAAACTGTGAAATTTTCTAATGAAACATATGAGAATTCTGTGATAAAATAAACTAGGTCCTGATGGCATTTCTTTTCAACTACCAGTAGATCTTAGAAAAACCCTTCACTACCATAACCCCAAAAGGAACAATTTCTCTGTCAAAAGTCATGCTTGTGTCTCCCCTTTGCCCCACCTCCTTCCCTCCTCCATGCTTTCAGCTGCTCTGCTACATCCAGCTGTGTGAAGTCCACCTACACCTCTCCACAGTGTGAATAAATGGCATGGTACAAACTATGAAAAGTTACTGGAAATCACAAATTTCACTTTACACTGTTGGCTTCTCTTAGCCTAGGTTAAAGGTTTTCGAGAATCCCTTCTGGGAGCTTCATTTTTTTTCCTTAAACCTTACTGTGAAGTGATCCATAGACCATTGCTTTAAGATCACAGGGATCTTAAGAATCCAGGCTTAACTTAACTGTGATTGATTGTTATTCTACACACATGCTTACATTCTAAGCTACTAAATTTTTGTTGCTAGAGATCATGGACTATTTTATACTAATTTTAGTGTCTCTTGCCAGTAGACAGCACATAATAGGTTTTCAATAGAAGTTTGGTGAATTAATAATGTATCAATGAAAGAATCGTGACTCTTTTGACTCAGAAAAATTGTCTTCTTTTTTAGATTCTAGGCACCACCCTTCTATTTCCAGGTTTTGCCACTAGTTTCTGTCCTAAAGCCCATGTTACAGGATAAAAATAAAAAATAAACCCCTATTTAGTAAAGTCTACATATTCAGGTTCCTGTTATTTGCAACCAAATGCAATCCTAACTGATGTGTATGTGTGTGGGGAGGGAAGCACCACAACCCTGCCGAAACAAAACATAAGGCAGGTCCACAGTGAACATATTCTAAGATGACTGTGTATTGAAAAGATTTTGTTGTAAATTGGCATAAGAGTTGCTTTCATGAATGCTGAATATAGAATTAAAGACTGCTATTCCCTATTTCCTAATCTGATTAAATGAATATTAAGTCATTTATAATATGTTTAAGCATATTCCTCTCAATACTATAGTAAGATATAAATATGAATAAAGAATGGCTCTCTCAAAAGTTTGGGAAGTTTATTAGAGATGACTGGACAGCCATACAAATATATGTGATACAAAGTGGAGTCCTGTGCATACCATGAAATAGGTGTAGATGTAGTGGTTGGAGACATTGCATTTTGTTGGAGGAATCTGGAAAGCTTCAGAGAAGAGGCCTTGAAGATTAACAGGATTTCAGTCGGTTGAAAGGTTAGGACATTATCACAGAAGAGAACGGTGTAGACAAAGGCATGAAGGTGGGAACATGCAAAGCATGATCTTAAGAGTTACTAGCTACCATACAAACTATACTGGTTTTTTTCCACCTTCTGAAAACTGTGAAAATATCATTTTAGGGCTTCCCTGGTAGCGCAGTGGTTGGGAGTCCGCCTGCCGATGCAGGGGACACGGGTTTGTGCCCCCGTCCGGGAGGATCCCACATGCCGCGGAGTGGCTGGGCCCGTGAGCCATGGCCGCTGGGCCTGCGCGTCCGGAGCCTGTGCTCCACAGTGGGAGAGGCTACAACAGTGAGAGGCCCGCGTACCACAAAAAAAATAAATAAATAATAATTTTAGATCATTAAGATCCCTCATTTACATTTTAATTCAGCTACCCCTGACCCTTTTGTTAAAGAAAATTTTATTTCTCCATTTAGTTCTAGCAACAAAAGGAGGGGCTTGAAGACATTGTAATTTGTGGGTATTAATGTAAATGAATTCCTCATTTGTACCTGCTGTCTGTGAGAGAGTTTGGAATATACTAGTACTATATTTATTTTCCATGATGATTTGAAAGATGCCTGTTTTAACGATATCAGGATTATAATAAATGCAATCTCCTTGACTATCCTTGCCCACCATATAACATGTGATGGTCTTTAATTCCACTCCTTGTCAAGCAAAAGAATATTATACAAAGGCAGTGATAGGGCCTGTGAACTGATAAGAATGTACTTTATGAATTTTCCCACAGTGTGGGAGAATCCCTAATGAATCTTTTTTCACCACTTATTTGTTTTTTTATTTAATTTGTTTTTTTTTAATTTAACTTTATTTCTGGCTGCGTTGCACATTTGTTGCTGCACACGGGCTTTCTCTAGTTATGGTGAGTGAGGGCTACTCTTCACTGTGGTGCGCAGGCTTCTCATTGCAGTGGCTTCTCTTATTGCAAAGCACGGGCTCCAGGTGCGCAGGTTTCAGTAGTTGCGGTGCGCAGGTTTCAGTAGTTGCGGTGCGCAGGCTCAGTAGTTGTGGCTCGCAGGCTCCAGAGCACAGGCTCAGTAGCTGTGGTGCACGGGCTTAGATGCTCCGCGGCATGTGGGATCTTCCTGGACCAGGGATCGAACCTGTGTCCTCTGCATTGGCAGGCGGATTCTTAAACACTGCGCCACCAGGGAAGCCCCTTCCTTATTTTTTAAATGCAGTCTATGATATACTTTGTTCCTTGATGGTGGGATGGAGAGATTACCTTTCTTCAAGGTTGCCAAGTAATAAATACCATGGACTTCTTGGCACATAACCTGAATAAACCATATGAATGATTGAACAGACTGTAGAGATTTCAGAAAAGAAATGTAATTAATTAAAAGTGTGCATATCAAAAATTATATTCTCTGTGGGCACAGAGAAGCTGGAATAATGCTACTCTTGAGGCTGCCACATGTAGATTGTGTATTGTTCAACTCTAGAGAGTGGCATTCTCATCGTAGTCTGTGGGATGGCACCCTTGTCCCTGGGTGGTGCACAGCCTCCAAGGCCATACAAAGCAGCCCAAGCCATTCTTTGGGTTGTCTTTTGTTTTGCTTATTGTAGCTGAAGGAGTCTCTTGCCAAGTTTCCCTGTGTATTTTACCTTTCCTCCAGCTCTTACTTTTCCTGGAACTTTGGCAGTGGCATCTGTTGGCAGCCCTGTTATCCTGGGCTGTCTTTGGCTGTGTCCTTGAGTCCCTAGATTGCCTTGAAAACTGACATTCATATACCCACAGTCTTTGCTGGGTGATTAGTAGGGATATTTTCTCTGTTACCATTTTTTTTCTCTGTTCGGATGCCAAGGTCTTCCCCTGCCTGTGACTTCTTGCTTCAAAGAGAACCATAATTTGTCTTTGTGTCCTTTTATTAGGGTGACTGTATCATATACTGTCCAATCGAGGACACTTTAAAATATATCATATGGTCATCCTAATATAAGGACACAAAGGCCAAACATGATTCTCTAAGAAGGAGCTATTGATAATGACACTGGAATAACAAGTACAAACTGGACTGTCCTGGGTACTCTCGGGTATCTGATCATCTGCCTTTCTCTTTCTCCAGGCTGATGTGTAGCAGGTTCACAACTTTGAGGGTAGAAGCTCTGTATGGGATATTTCTATTCAGTAAATAAGTAGCCAATACACCCTCACTATCATGGCACTTCCCCCAGGACTCTCCAGACCGCTCCCTACCCCTTCTACTCTCCAGCATCTAAACAGGATGGCCTTGGCATGGCTGGAGGCCCTCTAGGGCCAGTGTGAGGCCTAAGGTTTGCATCTGCTCTGATAGGGGCCTGTACCATACCATACTTTCGATATTACCCCAGTCCTTTTACTATCTACCTACAGAGTCTCCTTTTACATTGTCATTCTATCAACCTAGTCTCAGAACTGTGAAGATAGCCAAGCTTCAGTTTTCTCTTTTATCCTTACATGCATGTGTGTCATATTCAATTTTGTAGCTGTTATTTATATACATCATAAATAGCAAGATATTCTTTCTGACTCAAGGAAAGGAGGGTATTTGATTTGGTTATCAACATCACAGAACTGCAGTGTGATTATGGTTACTTCAAGCAAGGGGCTTTGAAAGGAGAGCTCTGTCTCTCTTCATAATCACAGCATTTTAGAAAGATTGTTTCTGTCTGTGAATCCACTCCCCTGACTGGAATGTGGAGAAGACGATTGGTCTCCGTGAATAAGATTAGGAAAACTAAAGGAGAGTTTCAGAGAGTTAGGGCTAAAAAGAGGGAAGAAAACAACGGTGGTTTTTTTTGCTCAAAAATCACATGCCAAATATTTCAGATTACTAGGTCAAACTAAGACCTTCTGAGAAAAAGTAGAGAAAAAGAAAAAAATTGAAATTTTGTGATTGGTGAAAAAAAAGTCCCTTTTTTGAGAGCATCAGTTATGAAACTAGTATAAAATTCCCCACACAGCAGTTGTGAATTGAAGGATGAGCTCTGGATCAAGAACTGATATATTCATGGCTTTATATAAATATGAGACCTGAAATATTTAACATGCTAAGAGGTATTTAGCAAAGACTTCTTTGGAAATTTGGTGTCTTTTTTGTCATGCCCAGAACTGAGGTTGAGACAGGCATAAGGGGAGCATAGAAAGTCTAGGAATGTGGTGATGCTGTGGAAAGAGCACATGACCTAGAGTCAAATGAAAATCTGGGTTCAAATCCCAGCTCTGCCCCTTGCTAACTAACCTCTCTGTACAGCGACTTCTTCGCCTTAGAACAAAGCAAATAATACTTTTTCTATGAAGTTGTCAAGATTTTACAACTTAATGTACACAAAATGCCTACTAGCATGCCTGCTCCGCAGTAAATGCTTAATAAATTTGTACTTTAGAATGTGGGATATTTTGATGCAGAATTTAGGTACTAAGGAAATAATTTTTAAGAAAGAATTTAAGGCAAAGAGAAAGGAAGGATAAATGTGATCTGAAAACTGGATGGGCATCCATGCACGGGGGTCTATGGAGCGTGTGGAGAAGTGAAGAAAAGCACAGAATGAAGGAAGGAGAAAGAATGAAGCTGGCACTCCTGGAGGAGTTGATTTCATATATCATGTTAAGACCAAAGAGCATCCTGGCATATACATGATGCCCTCGCTTCTCTGAAGATGAAAAGGAGAACTGTGGCAATTTCTGGCCCTAGAGAGAGAAGAAAGGTGTAATGTTAGAATGACTGCACCCCAGGTTCAGTGTTTAGATGAGAAGTTTATAACCTTGAGGTCTATGGACCCTTAGAGAAGGTGTTAAGTGTCCTTCAGGAGCTCCTGCGAACCCCCCGAAATTGTGTGAAAACTTTGGTATATGTTTGTGTTTTCTGGGAACAGGCTCCATTGTGTTCCTCAGATTCAATAAGAGCAGTCCTGGTAGTTAACTCCCTCATTCTATGGCTCCCCACCGTGTAGCAGCAATATAGTTTTGGGAAATAATATCTGCTCTAGGGAGGTGTGCTTGACCTAAGGATAACCCTGCACCTCTTTGCAATAATTGGTTTAAATTAGAGAGAATAGAAAAATAAGCTTGATGTACCCACCGCTGAGCATTTTTCCTAGCTCTTGAGAGAGAAAAACTGCTCTTCAACTAAAGGCACAGTCTGAGGAAGCATGTGGCCCAGCCTGGAAACCAGCCTACAACTATGAAAGGATGAGTCTGAGACTGTGGATCGAAGGGCAGAGAGATGCAAAGAACTGGCGTCCTCATGACATTGTTGAGCCCCTGGTTCAACTGTGTCCTGAAGCCTGACCTCCATCTGGACTTCCCCTCCTGTGGCTGATAAATGTTATGTAAACAAACTTGGATAGGGTTTCCTGTTACTTTTAAACAATCATATCTGAATGGATATAGTGACCCCCAAAGTTGAGAGCCAGTGGCTTATACCACATTAAAAGGAGAGGTATCATAGGGAATGTTTAAATGAACTGTTTCATGGTTAAAGCCATTTCAGTATAACTGGATAATGATGTATTTGTGTACTTTACCTCATCTACAGTGGTTAAATAATTTGTGTTTTTCACTTTAATACAAGGAATGCCCTTGAACCCTTTTATAGTGGTATCGCATAAAAAGAGGTGGTGGTGGGAAACTTAGGGAGTGTGCATGGTGGGGGTCTTTAATTATGCAGTGTATGCAGTTATGGTCTCACAATGGTTCAGAAAAGTCATGTATACAAGAAATGTAATCAGGAATGTCTATGAGGCAACTGCCTCAAGACATCACTGGGCAGGGAGCTATCTGCTTTTAGGTCGTGATCTACAGTGGTCCTTACTAGCATTTTGCTCTAGAGGTAACTCTTCTGATTTGATGACATTGGCAACTGGATGGTCTGTAGGCACCAACCCAGCTTGAGCTCTGCCCCTGCCTTTACGATCTACAAAGACACAGCTAAATCCTAATCTTAGTGGAGGACTATCCATCCTGTATCTTTCTGATACCCACCACTCGTTCACACTGAAGAACGCTGGAAAGGCACATCATCTTGCTTTCTCTCTAGCTCATGCTCACCTAAACCCCACATTCTACTCAGAGCGCATGGAAACTTTCGACTGCTCTCTATACTAATTTAGGTCATGGAAGACTTGGGAAGTTGAGGAGGATTATTTTTGGCCCCCTCATGGATAGATCTGCTGTGCTGTTATCTCTATAGCCTTCTCCAAAATTCTGTGAAACTGCCTCTTCCAACATTCTAGACAGAAAGCTAGGCAACTGTCTCCTCTACCCTTAGAACTCAAACTTAAAGGGAAATCTGAGGGGAATTCTGTGGGTCTGTCCTTACTGCTATCCTATTTGCATTTTTATCAATGACTTGGATTAATGAATAGAAATCACAGTATTCTAGTCTACAGATGATACAATGCTGAGAGAAACAGCTGAACATAAAATAATAGCTGCAAACCCTTGTCTAGTGCTTACTATATCCATTCTTCTACATACTTTACACACATTAGCCCATTTAATTCATATTTCATAGACAGGGAACTTCAAGTCACTTGCCCAAGGCCACTTGGCAAGGAAAGGATAGAGTTAAGGTTTGAATCCAAGTAGACTGGCTGTAAAGTACATGCTCTTAGTCATTCTGTTTTGATGCCCTCATCATGGTGTAACAGTTAAGCCAATAGAATGGATATTTTAGATTTGCTAAAACAAACGGCAGAATACAGTAGGTAAGGAAAGAACTGATTTTATAATAGTTTATATGAAAAAGGACAAGAGTTTTTAGTTGGTCATAAACTGGGTTTGAATCGGAATAAGCTGCTTCTAAAAAGGTTATCACAAGCCCAGACTTCTGGTAAAGAACAATATGATTCAGCAGAGAGGAGGTAAGTGTCCCACTGTATTCTAACTACTCTGATCAGAAGATTATGCTGGAATATTTCATCTATCTTGTGTCAGAGTTCACTGGCAATATTATCAGACTCAAGATGTCTAGGATATTAGCGAAAATGATGTTTGATCCAGTGACCACTCGATATGAAATGAGACAGAAGCTTGTCAAAGAGGACATATAATAGCAGTTTTCATATATTCCAAGAATATTCACAAGGAAGAGGTATGGTGTATGGTATGGTTAATATCTCAGCTCAAGACCAAAAGGAATCATCTAAATATTCAAAGTCTTCTGCAGTAGTCAGGGCTGCCTTATTAAGCAGTGGGCTCCTAGGCAATAGAAGGTTCAAGAAGTGTCTGGATGACCATTTGTTGAACATCTCATTCGTGGGAAAATAATGTTAATTGGAATACTGTTCCCACAAAGCTGTTTTAGGAATCTGGCTTTTCAAACGTAGTTTTTAACCAAAAAACAGCTTTCCACACAATTGTTAACTGGAAAACATCAAATTAGGAAAGCTTTTTAAAACTCATATTAAGCATATGATAATGAGCAATATTGCCATTACATTTGAAAGAATAATACTTAAAATGAAACTCCTAAATTCCTTATCACATGTTTTGCAAAAATATATGGATGTTTTCCTGCCACTTCAGTGTTTTTAAGTGCTTTGTCTTTGAGAAAATGCTGCAATAAATAAAAGTAGTAAAGTTAAGTGGCTGAATACCCTGTCAAGATGCCCTGTACAGCGAGTGCACATGTGATAACTGAGGAAGGGAGAAAAGGTTAATGTAATTAGAGAAATGAATTCGGGACAACCCCAAAGAACATATCTGTGAGTCATCTATGTTCACATTTCTTTGAACTTTGTCTATCCCAAGGGAGATGAAACAATTACATAGACATAATGTGTTACCCTTTCAGTACAATGCAACCTGCATTCCTCCATCCATTCATCATCATCAGTGGTGTTTGTGTTCAGTGCTGTCATACAAGCTAGTTGCAAACAATTATTAAAAAGAAAACCGAAAGGTTATGCATTTAGGAGATAAAGCAAAACCAGTTTTCACAATGTGCTATGAAGATGTCAATCCATCAAGCGGAAAAATCACTAAGGAACTCCTCAAAGATACTCTCACATCAAGAACTATCTCCAGAGACCTAAGAAGTAAATGAAGTGATTATCTGTCACTCACAATTTCTCTTCTCTGAAATGGAATCCACAGTGTCTGTGATGTAGCTGCATAGCAGTTTTCCCTCTCTATTTGCTATTTTATCTACATTCTCATTCATTAATTGTGAAAGTCTTTTTCTCTGGACTTGTCCTCATTACCTGCTTTTTTTCTTCAAAAACAAACAAAAGTACTCTGTATTTCATTACCAGAGACATTTCATGTAGAAAACATCCTGGCTGGCACAGTGTTAATACTATCCCTCCCAACTTCTTAGAAAAATAAAGGGAATATTTTAAATATATATATTTCTTCCTCTTAATCTCCTCTCCCCTTCTCTTCTCTCCTTTTTTTCTCTCTTCTCTTCCTCCTTTCCCTCCACTCCCTTCCTCTTACTTCTCCTTCTCCTCCCCCCCGCTTCCTCCTCCTCTTCCTTTCCGCTCTGCCTCTGGAATTCATGTTTCCCTTCAAAATGAATTTTCTTCTACCCCAATTAATTTCTCAAACTACTAACAAAATGGCACTTATATAGTGCTTGCTATGTGCCAGGGAGTGTACTAAACACATTACACATATTGGCTCATTTAATCTCCTCAACAACCTGAGGAGGTATGCAGTACTGTTACATCATTCATAGAAAGAAAACCAAGGCATGGAGAGGTTGTATAATTTTCCAATAGTCACATGGTAATGAGATCTGAAAACAGGCACCATGGTTCAAAAGTTCATGCTTGAACCAGTGACATATACCACTTTTCTAACTTTAGGGTTTTCCAGAGCATGACTTCCTTAGACACTGATGAAGAAGGGAACTCACATATGCTGGGCCCCTAATTTGTGCCAGGCACTCAACATATGTTATCTAGTTAGATCTCTGCAACAACACTACGAGTTAGGCATTATGATCCCTGCTTTATAGACAAGGTTAAAAAAATGCAAACTTACCTAATGTCACACTGTAAGTCACAGAGACAGATTTCTATCTAGCTAATTCTGTGCATTACCCTCTTTAGGACATACTAGATTGTCACCTGTAACTCAAAATGGAGCAAGCAGCCTTTACCTGAGACCTCATCTTTGGCATTGTCTTCTCATTCTGATACCTTGACCGCTTGGACACTCTAGAAAAGACTTGAGTTAGCCAGTCAAGGCTTCATCTTTCTCTTTCAATTAGCTCTCAAAAATTTACTCTCTTATCTGGGAATCTTAGGGGACCTATGACCTCAGCTGGTTCTGAGTCATGCTGCTGACTCTGATCTACATCACACAGTTTTTTTTTCTTTCTTTGTTATCCTGAATCCTGAAATGGGATATTGAGAGGCAATGATTAAAGGACTGTATGCATCACATTATAAGAATTATTAGGTTGAACTACATGAAACAAAGTTTCATATTTTTTTCATATAAAAAAACTAATGTTTTTGTAGGGAA
>NW_006796247.1:236338-247094 GCF_000442215.2 Lipotes vexillifer
AAGTCAAATAGTGAAATTAATATAGGTCAACATCTTTTTTTTTTTTTTTTTTGTGGTACACGGGCCTCTCACTGTTGTGGCCTCTCCCGTTGCGGAGCACAGGCTCCCGGATGCGCGGCTCAGCGGCCATTGCTCACGGGCCTAGCCACCCCACGGTATGTGGGATCTTCCCGGACCGGGGCACGAACCTGCGTCCCCTGCATTGGCAGGTGGACTCTCAACCACTGCGCCACCAGGGAAGCCCAGGTCAACATGTTATGCATTTTATAATATGCATTTTTACTTTGATAATTTGTATACAAATAATTACAGAAAATAGACCAATTTTTAAGGAAAGCATAATACTATTTTGAAAATATAATTGTCAGTATGTTTTTTATAATTTTATTTCTTGTCTAAATAATTATTGGTGAACCAAGCAACCCTGGCAGCCTAGAATTTTCCATACTGCTAAATCTCAAAGAAATTTAAAAAATACATTGAGTTTCATGAAAATTAAAATACAGCATATGTAAATTTGTGGGATCTCTTTAAAGCAGTGCTGAGAGGAAATTTGTAGCACTGGATACCTTAGAAAAGAAGAAAAGTCTCAAATCAATAATATAACTTCCTATCTTAAGAAATTAGAAAAAGAATTGTAAGATAACCACAAAGCAAGCATAAGAAGAAAATAATAAATAAGGACACAAATAGATTGGTTCAATATGGTGGAGTAGAAGGACGTGTGTTCACTCCCTCTTGCGAGAGCACCGGAATCACAACTAACTGCTGAACAACCATCGACAGGAAGACACTGGAACTCGCCAAAAAAGATACCCCACATCCAAAGACAAAGGAGAAGCCAAAATGAGATGATAGAAGGGGCGCCATCACAATAAAATCAAATCGCATAACTGCTGGGTGGGTGAGTCACAAACTGGAGAACACTTACACCATGGAAGTCTACCCATTGGAGTGACGGTTCTCAGCCCCATGTCAGGCTTCCCAACCTGGGGGTCTGGCAATGGGAGGAGGAATTCCTAGATGATCAGACTTTGAAGGCTAGTGGGATTTGATTGCAGGACTTCGACAGGACTGGGGGAATCAGAGACTCCACTCTTGGAGGGCACACACAAAGTAGTGTGTGCACTGGGACCCAGCGGAAGGAGCAGTGACCCCGTAGGAGACTGAACCAGACCTACCTGCTAGTGTTGGAGGGTCTCCTGCAGAGGCAGGGGGTGGCTGTGGCTCACCATGAGGACAAGGACACTGGCAGCAGAAGTTCTGGGAAGTACTCCTTGGCGTGACCCTTTCCAGAGCCCACCATTAGCCCCACCAAAGAGCAGGGTAGGCTCCAGGGTTGGGTCACCTCAGGCCAAACAAACAACAGGGAGGAAACAGACCTACCCATCAGCAGACAAGTGGACTAAAGTTTCACTGATCTCTGCCCACCAGAGCAACACCCAGCTTTACCCACCACCAGTCCCTCCCATCAGGAAACTTGCACAAGCCTCACAGATAGCCTCATCTGACAGAGGGCAGACAGCAGAAGCAGGAAGAACTACAATCCTGTAGCCTGTGGAACAAAAACCACATTCACAGAAAGAAAGACAAGGTGAAAAGGCAGAGGGCTATGTACCAGATGAAGGAACAAGATAAAACCCCAGAAAAACAACTATAGGAAGTGGAGATAGGGAACCTTCCAGAAAAAGAATTCAGAATAATGATAGTGAAAATGATCCAGGACCTCGGAAAAAGAATGCAGGCAAAGATAGAGAAGATGCAAGAAATGTTTAACAAAGACCTAGAAGAATTAAAGAAAAAACACCTAGAAGAATTAAAGGACAAACAAACAGAGATGAACAATACAATAACTGAGATGAAAAATACACTAGAAGGAATCAATAGCAGAATAACTGAGGCAGAAGAACAGATAAGTGACCTGGAAGACAGAAAGGTGGAATTCACTGCTGCAGAACAGAACAAAGAAAAAAGAATGAAAAGAAATGAAGACAGCCTAAGAGACCTCTGGGACAACATTAAAAACAACAACATTTGCATTATAGGGGTCCCAGAAGGAGAAGAAGAAAGAACGGATCTGAGAAAATATTTGAAGAGATTATAGTCAAAAACTTCCCTAACGTGGGAAAGGAAATAGTCACCCAAGTCCAGGAAGTGCAGAGAATCCCAGGCATGATAAACCCAAGGAGAAACATGCCAAGACACATAGTAATCAAATTGACAAAAATTGAAAACAAAGAAAAATTATTGAAAGCAACAAGGGAAAACCACCAAATAACATACAAGGGAACTTGCATAAGGTTAACAGCTGATTTCTCAGCAGAAACTCTACAAGCCAGAAGGGAGTGGCATGATATATTTAAAGTGATGAAAGGGAAGAACGTACAACCAAGATACTCTACCCAGCAAGGATCTCATTCAGATTTGATGGAGAAATCAAAAGCTTTACAGACAAGCAAAAGCTAAGAGTATTCAGCACCACCAAACCAGCTCTACAACAAATGCTAAAGAAACTTCTCTAAGTGGGAACACAAGGGAAGAAAAGGACCCACAAAAACAAACCCATAACAATTAAGAAAATGGTAATAGGAATATTAATATTGATAATTACCTTAAACATGAATGGATTAAATGCTCCAACCAAAAGACACAGGCTTGCTGAATGGATACAAAAACAAGACCCATATATATACTGCCTACAAGAGACCACCTCAGACCTAGGGACACATACAGACTGAAAGTGAGGAGATGGGAAAAGATATGCCATGCAAATGGAAATCAAAAGAAAGGTGGAGTAGCAATACTCATATCAGATAAAATACACTTTAAAATAAAGAATGTCACAAGAGACAAGGAGGGACACTGCATAAATTTCAAGGGATCAATCCAAGAATAAGATATAACAATTATAAATATATATGCACCCAACATAGGAGCACCTCAATACATAATACAACTGCTAAGAGCTATAAAAGAGGAAATCAACAGTAATACAAAAATAGTGGGGGAGTTTAACAACTCACTTACACCAATGGACAGATCATCCAAACAGACAATTAGTAAGGAACCACAGGCTTTAAATGACACAATAGACCAGATAGATTTAATTGATATTTATAGAACATTCCATCCCAAAATAGCAGATTACACTTTCTTTTCAAGTGCACGTGGAACATTCTCCAGGATAGATCACATCTTGGTCACAAATCAAGCCTCAGTAAATTTAAGAAAATTAAAATCATATCAAGCATCTTTTCTGACCACAAGGCTATGAGATTAGGAATCAATTACAGGGAAAAAAATGTAAAAAACACAAACACATGGAGTCTAAACAATACGTTACTAAATAACCAAGAGATCACTGAGGAAATCAAAGGGGAAATCAAAAAATACCTAGAAACAAATGACAATGAAAACACGACGATCCAAAACTGATGGGATGCAGCAAAAGCAGTTCTAAGACGGAAGTTTATAGCAATACAAGCCTACCTCAAGAAACAAGAAAAATCTCAAATAAACTATTTAATCTTACACCTAAAGGAACTAGAGAAAGAAGAACAAAAAATACCCAAAGTTAGTAGAAGGAAAGAAATCATAAAGATCAGAGCAGAAATAAATGAAATAGAAACAAAGAAAACAATAGCAAAGATCAATAAAACTAAAAGCTGGTTCTTTGAGAAGATAAACAAGATTAATAAACCATTAACCAGACTCATCAAGAAAAACAGGGAGAAGACTCAAATCAATAATATTAGAAATGAAAAAGGAGAAGTTACAACAGACACCACAGAAATACAAAGCATACTAACAGACAACTACAAGCAACGCTATGCCAATAAAATAGACAACCTGGAAGAAATGGACAAATTCTTAGAAAGGTATAACCTTCCAAGACTGAACCAGGAAGAAATAGAAAATATGAACAGACCAATCACAAGTAATGAAATTGAAACTGTGATTAAAAATCTTCCAACAAACAAAAGTCCAGGACCAGATGGCTTCAAGGGTGAATTCTATCAAACATTTAGAGAAGAGCTAACACCCTCCTTCTCAACCTCGTCCAGTAAATTGTAGAGTAAGGAACACTCCCAAACTCATTCAATGAGGCCACCATCACCGTGATACCAAAACCAGACAAAGGTACTAAAAAAAAGAGAAAATTACAGATCAATATCACTGATGAATATAGAGGCAAAAATCCTAAACAAAATAATAGCAAACAGAATCGAACAACACATTAAAAGGATCATACACCATGATCAAGTGTGATTTATCCCAGGGATGCAAGGATTCTTCAGTATATGCAAATCAATGAATGTGATACACCATATTAACAAATTGAGGAAGGAAAACTATATGATCATCTCAATAGATGCAGAAAAATCTTTTAACAAAATTCAACACCCATTTATGATAAAAACTTTCCAGAAAGTGGGCATAGAGGGAACTTACCTCAACATAATAAAGGCCATATAAGACAAACTCACAGCAAACATCATTCTCAATGGTGAAAAATTGAAAGCATTTACTCTAAGATCAGGAACAAGACAAGGATGTCCACTCTCAACACTATTATTCAACATAGTTTTGGAAGTCCTAGCCACGGCAATCAGAGAAGAAAAAGAAATAAAAGGAATAAAAATTAGAAAAGAAGAAGTAGAACTGTCACTGTTTGCAGATGACATGATACTATACACAGAGAATTCTAAAGATGCTACCAGAAAACTCCTAGAGCTAATCAATGAATTTGGTAAAGTTGCAGGATACAAAATTAATGCACAGAAATCTCTTGTATTCGTATACACTAATGATGAAAATCTGAAAGAGAAATTAAGGACACACTCCCATTTACCATTGTAACAAAAAGAATAAAATACCTAGGGAGACAAAAGACCTGTATGCAGAAAACTATAAGACACTGATGAAAGAAATTAAAGATAATACCAACAGATGGAGAGATATACCATGTTCTTGGATTGGAAGAATCAATACTGTGAAAGTGACTATACTACTCAAAGCAATCTACAGATTCCATACAATCCCTATCAAATTACCAATGGCATTTTTTACAGAACTAGAACAAAAAATGGTAAAGTTTTTATGGAGACACACAAGACTCCAAATAGCCAAAGCAGTCTTGAGGGAAAAAAATGGAGCTGGAGGAATCAGACTCCCTGACTTCAGACTATACTTCAAAGCTACAGTAATCATGACGGTATGGTACTGGCGCAAGACAGAAATATACATGAATGGAACAGGATAGAAAGTCCAGAGATAAACCCACGCACCTATGGTCAACTAATCTGTGACAAAGGAGGCAAGGATATACAATGGAGAAAAGACAGCCTCTTCAATAAGTAGTGCTGGGGGACTTCCCTGGTGGCACAGTGGTTAAGAATATGCCTGCCAAAGCAGGGGACACAGGTTCGAGCCCTGGTCTGGGAAGATCCCACATGCCATGGAACAACTAAGCCTGTGGGTCACAGCTACTGAATCTGCGCACCTAGAGCCCGTGCTCTGCAGCAAGAGAAGCCACAGCAATGAGAGGCCTGCACACCGCAACGAAGAGTAGCCCCCACTCGCTGCAGCTAGAGAAAGCCCACGTGCAGCAAATAAGACCCAATGCAGCCAAAAATAAATGTTAATTAGTTAATTAAAAATAAATAAATAAGTAAGTGGTGCTGGGAAAACTGGACAGCTACATGTAAAAGAATGAAATTAGAATGCTCCCTAATACCATACACAAAAATAAACTCAAAATACATTAGAGACCTCAATGTAAGACTGGACACTATAAAACTCTTAGAGGAAAACATAGGAAGAACACTCTTTAACATAAATCACAGCAAGATCTGTTTTTGATCCACCTCCTAGAGTAATGGAAATAAAAAAAAAAAATAAACAAATGGGACCTAATGAAACTTAAAAGCTTTTGCACAGCAAAGGAAATCATAAGACAAAAAGACAGCCCTCAGAATGGGAGAAAATATTTGCAAATGAATCAACGGACAAAGGATTAATCTCCAAAATCTATAAACAGCTCATGCAGCTCAATATTAAAAAAACAAACAACCCAATCCAAAAATGGGCTGAAGACATAAATAGACATTTCTCCAAAGAAGACATACAGATGGCCAAGAAGCACATGAAAAGCTGCTCAACATCACTAATTATTAGAGAAATGAAAATCAAAACTACAGTGAGGTATCACCTCACACCAATTAGAATGGGCATCATGAGAAAATCTACAGACAGCAAATTCTGGAGAGGGTTTGGAGAAAAGGGAACCGTCTTGAACTGTTGGTGGGAATGTAAATTGATACAGCGTCTATGGAGGACAGTATGGAGGTTCCTTACTGGGTCATATGGTAATTCTAAAAATAGAATTACCATGTGACCCAGCAATCCCACTACTGGACATATACCCAGAGAAAACCATAATTCAAAAAGATACATGCATCCCAAAGTTCCTTGCAGCATATTTACAATAGCCAGGTCATGGAAGCAACCTAAATGCCCGTCGACAGACAAATGGATAAAGAAGATGTGGTACATATATACAATGGAATATTACTCAGCCACAAAAAGGAATGAAATTGGGTCATTTTAGAGATGTGGATGGATCTAGAGACTGTCATACAGAGTGAAGTAAGTCATAAAGAGAAAAACAAATATCGTATATTAATGCATATATGTGGAACCTAGAAAAATGGTACAGATGAACCAGTTTGCAGTGTACAAATAGAGACACAGATGTAGAGAACAAACGCATGGACAACAAGGGGGGAAAGTGGCAGGGGGTGGTGGTGTGATGAATTGGGATGAGATTGGGATTGACATTTGTACACTAATATGTATAAAATGGAAAAGTAGTAGAACCTGCTGTATGAAATAATAAATACAATAAAATTCAAAAACAGGACATGAATAAATGAACTTGAATACAGAAAAAGAGAAAAAAATCAGTGAAACAAAGAACTGATTCTTTGAAAAGATTAATAAAATTAATAAACGTCTAATAAGATTAACAACAATAAAAAATAAAAATAAGACACAAGTTACATAAACCAGGAATGAATCAGGAGATATCACTGCAGACCCTGCAGATGTCAAAAGGATAACAACGGAATACTGCAAAGAACTCTACTCACATAAATTAAACAGCTTAGTTGAAATGGACCAATTCTTCAAAAAGCACATACTACCACAACTCACCCAATATGAAATAGATCAGTTGAATAATCCTATAACTATTAAAGATATCAAATTCATAATTTAGACTATCTCCCCATCCCCAGGCCCAGATGTTTTCATTGATGAATCCTTCCAAACATTTAAGGAAGAAAGATGATCAATTCTACACAATCCTTTCCAGAAAATAGAAGGGGAGCCTTTTCCAGTTCACTTTATGTGGTCAGCACTAACCTAATAGTGAAACATGGCAAAGGCATTACAAGATTAACAAGAACAACAATAATAACAATACTAGTAACATATGACTTCTATGCTTAGATCAGCTTCAGCTTCCTATGAGAATGCTTTTCATAAGTCGAGGTCATAAGTAGAAGCTTATTTTATGCAATTCTTTGTGAGTCTTTGTTATTGTTGTAGCAATGTATTTTCCCATCAATAAGTAGTAAGAGCAAAAACTGTGCTCTTAAAATCATTATGGTAAAAAAAAAATCAGTATGGTATGTGTCCATAGTTCATAGCAGCATTATTCACAATAGCCAAAAGGGAGACATAACTCAAGTGCCCACTGATGGATAAAAGGATAAACAAAATGTGGCATATATATACAGTGGAGTATTATTTAGCCTTAAAAAGTAAAGGAAATTCTGATACATGCTACAACATGCATGAACCATGAGTACCTTATGCTGAGTGAAATAAACAGATACAAAAGGACAAATATTGTATCTTTCCACTTACATGAGATACCTAGAGTAGTCAAATTCACAGAGACAGAAAGTAGAATGGTCTGGGAGCAGTAAAGGGACTGGGAGCAGAGTAGAGGGAAAGGGGAAGGAGGGAATGAGTAGTTGTTTAATGGGCATTGAGTTTTAGTTTTGCAAAATGAAAAGCATTCTGGAGATTGGTTGCACAACAGTGTGAAATTAGTTAACCCTAATGAACTGTACACTTAAGAATGATTAAGATAGTAAATTTTATGTCTATTTTACCACAACTAGGAAAAAACACTATTTTAAGTATTATAGTAACATATCCTTTTTAAAATAAATTTAGGATAACTTCTTTAAAGTGTTGGGGTCATATTTGAAAGTGTTTGATGCATATTTCCAAAGTGTTCATAGAAACATGGCACGAATTTATACTCTTATCAGCAATATTTTTTAAAAAATCCTATTTCCCCACACTTTTGCCAGCACTGGATATTACCACTGGTGACAGAGTCTCAATAGCCATCTTCCTCAGTATTTTTTTCCTTTTAGCTGGACACAAGACTGCTTAGAATAAAGATTTCTTCTTCCAGCATCTCTTGCAGCTAGATGTAGCAATATAACTAAGGTCTAATGATGGGAGCTAAAAATAATGGTATGTATAAATAAAAATAATGGGACCTAAAAGTAATGGTATGTGCAGTTTCTGGAATGTTTTCTTTAAGTAAAGGGCATGTCTTCTTTCCCCTTTGTACCTGCTGCTCAGAATGTAGATATGGCTGATGGATAAGCCACCATTTTGGACACTGATTTCCACATGAAAGCCACACGTGGCACAGCAAGAAGATAGAAAGGGTCTGAGTCCCTGACACCTGGGACTGCACCGTGGGCTCTGGACTGCCTGCCTCCAGACTGTTACACTGGAGACAAATACATTTCTAAATTGTTTAATCTATTTGCAGCTGAATTTATCCTTCAGCTTTAGTCTTCATTCTTTTTAGTCTTTATCATATAGGTGAAAAAATAAGATCTTAGTTTTGTTATACATAGCTCTTTGTCCACTAAGAGATAAAATTCCTGGAGTTATTGTTATTTTTAGCTAAGCAAAGGAGAGAACACAGGGAGAGATTTTTCTTCCTTTCATATCTGTGATGGCATATCGCTAGGGTTCTTCTCAATATTAAAGAGTAAATTCATTATCATCACCTTTCTCTTTAATTCAGAGATTGTCTGGAAGATAAAGTTGATAAGATCAACAGATGTTTATTGAAATACTCTATTCATTTGATACTTGGAAAGAATGCTTAGATTTTAATAGCGATGCTTTAGAGGATTTTAATAAGGATAAAAAACCAAGGTGTCAGATCTTTCTGATTCTGTTAGTAAAACTGAATTGAAATTAGAAACTGGATCTAATATCTCTAGTCATTTTAAGCCTTGTTACTCTTGTGGGGTGGGTATGGGGAGGAAGCATGGTGAAACTATGAAATCTGTGTTGATGTTTTCAATCTTGAGTGTGTATTACAATCACATGGGGAGCTTTTTTAAAACACAGATTGCTAGGCCCCATGCCTCCAGGATTGGCTGGCCGCATTCATTTTGTACAGGAAGAACAGCAAAATGAACAATTCTGGTGTACAGCTGCCTCATTCCAGGCATTTTGCCACCATTTTATGGTAACTCTGCCAGCTCAAGGAGCCAGGCAAAATATTTAGAAGGAAACAGGAATGGCAAGAAGCATAGTGCACTGTACTTATTCAAGGTCACTGCTTAGTTTTCTTCAGGACTTTGGACTGATTTTCATCAGACTGATTTCTGTCAAATTTAAACTTCTGCTTATTCCCACAGTAAAAGCATCATGTAAAACCCAATCTCTGCTTCAGTGCATCCAGAGAATGTTCTCCTTTTGGTATTAGAGAGTGGCGCCACATGTCCTCATCTAATCTCTTTACAGATTAAATGATGCAACTGAATTTATGTCACACTGTCCTGGAGAACACTCAACCACTATAGCAGATATTCCTGGCTACATTTCAGCAACATGAAAATTGTTTTAACTACTATTCCTGACTCCACCAATCTCTTCCTCTTTACTGTCTTTAGCATTAGCTCTGAATTAGGATGTATGTGGTTGAAAATAAATTTCCAGCCACAGGATGAATTTATAGATGAGGTCTCTTAACAGTTGTTTCCTTTAAAGAGGGCATTGCACATTATCAATATTTAACTTGGTGCTTACCCACTCTGAGTATTTTATTTACAATTATCAAGTTATTATACTGGTTGTCATTTCTATCGTAAATTTTTATCAAATAAAATACCTCCAAGTGGAAAGTTTTCATTCTCTTACCTCAAACTCTGCAGTCAGGGCAACAGCAGAAGGATAGATGAGACAGAATTGAAATTTACTGATGTGACTTATTTTCTTATATGAGTTGGAGATCTTATCCCGTGAAAAAAATAGGGAATTAAATTTAGAAGGCAGTTTAAAAATTGTTCGATTTAGCGATTTTGTTGTACAGATTAAAAAAAAAATCTGAGATCCAAAGAGTTTAGGTAATTTGCTCAAGATCAGATGACTAGACTGGTACTGACTCAGTACTAGAAATGGGCCTCCTAGTGCTTTGTAAAATCAATATTAAGTGAAGTGAACTGAATCCTAGCATTTCAAAGGATGTACAAATCATTATAATTCTCTTAGGTCTATTTGATGAGAATTTTTTTTTTTAAGAAACTGATAATTCAGATACACTTTGGAAAAATACACCAGAGGATTTAGATACTGATGTCCTTCCAAACAGTTCACTAAAATGTTTGATTTAAAACAAGTAAAACCTATCATTAATGAAGTATTC
>NW_006796248.1:0-210 GCF_000442215.2 Lipotes vexillifer
ATCTAAGTCTATTAGGGACATCGTCAGGGCCTTAGATAGGGTCAGCATCAGGGCCGTATTTAGTACCACTGTCTGGGCATTATTTAGGGACAAAATTAGGATGTTAGTTAAGGAAAAAGCCAGGAAATTAGTTACAAACAGTGTCAACTTCTCAGGTAGAGACTTCAAGGTCTCAGTGAGAGAATCATCATCTCAGGTAGGAGGTGCATC
>NW_006796249.1:0-743 GCF_000442215.2 Lipotes vexillifer
AGTGGTTGGGAGTCCGCCTGCCGATGCAGGGGACGTGGGTTCGTGCCCTGGTCCGGGAGGGTCCCACATGCCACGGAGCGGCTGGGCCTGCGCGTCCAGAGCCTGTGCTCCGTGGCAGGAGAGGCCACAGCAGTGAGGGGCCCGCGTACTGCAAAAAATATAAATAAATAAACAAACAACAAGGACCTACTGTATAGCACAGGGAACTATAGTCAATATCTTGTAGTAACCTATAATGGAAAAGAATCTGAAAAAATATATATACACACACATACATGTGTAACTGAATCAATTTGCTGTACACCTGAAACACTGTAAATCAAATATACTTCAATTATATATATACATTATTTTTTATAAACATATGGGCTTCTAAAATTTTCAGCAATCCTCCAAATTTAAAACTTAAATTTTTATAAATACTGTATTTCATTTATGTCAAAGCCACCAGGATGATAGTTGAGAAACAAAATTTATAACCAAAAATTCGGAACATTAATTAAACAACACCTTCCACTGTTTGACCTCATCTTAGGATGATCAACTGAGGCAGCGAGAGTCTTGAACATTTTGTAAATATGTTCACTTATGAAGTGTACAGGGAGACTGAGCAAACTTGCAAGAACCAGAGTGAGAAAGTGACTCATTTTGTGAGAAAAGAAAAACATGTTTTCCCTTTAGATTTTTTTTAACATCTTTATTAGAGTATAATTGCTTTACAATGGTGTGTCAGTTTCTGCTTT
>NW_006796250.1:0-384 GCF_000442215.2 Lipotes vexillifer
ATCTGCCTACCAGTGCAGGGGACACAGGTTCGAGCCCTGGTCCGGGAAGATCCCACATGCCGCAGAGCATCTAAGCCCGTGTGCCACAACTACTGAGCTTACGCTCTACAGCCCTCAAACCACAACTACTGAGCCCACGCGCCTAGAGCCTGTGCTCCAAACCAAGAGAAGCTACCCCAGTGAGAAGCCCGCACACTGCAACAAAGAGTGAAGAGTAGTCTCTGCTCACCACAACTAGAGAAAGCCTGCGTGCAGCAACAAAGACCCAACACAGGGCTTCCCTGGTGGCGCAGTGGTTGACAGTCCGCCTGCCGATGCAGTGGACGTGGGTTCGTGCCCCGGTCTGGGAAGATCCCACATGCTGCGGAGCGGCTGGGCCCGTGA
>NW_006796252.1:0-1914 GCF_000442215.2 Lipotes vexillifer
CCAAAAAAAAAAAAAAAAAAAAAAGGAATACTGTATCTTCAGCTCATTCTTTGCTAATTTAACTAGTGTTTTGACTTCTTTTTTTCAAATTATATCACAGCCTATAATGATATATTTCTTTTCATGATTAGTTGTTAAGTATTTTCCTTCCCTACCAGAATGGAACCTCCATGAGGACAGAGGCCCTGTCTGTTTTGTTCCATACTGCCCACACAGTTTCCTGGGACATGTTATTGTGTCTGATTTCTGGTATAGCTCAATAACTGATTGAATGAATATACTGAAAGATTCAGAAAATACATATGTGATCAGCTGTACATATTGAAGTGTTTTAGCCAATTTACTCTTTCCTAATATTACAGAATCTAAGGGAAGCCATGGCATCTAACCTTCATTTAGCTTCCATTATGCTTATGGCATTTTGCTGGGCATTTTATATGTTTCTCATTTGATCTTCACAAGTCAAGCATCATTATAACCATTTTAAAGATCAGGAAAATGAGTCTCAGATGCTCAAAAAGATTAAGTGACTCATATAAATCTAATAAGTCTTATAAATGTCAGAGCTGAAATTAAAATCTATATTTGTTCTCAAAATATATCTCTTTCCAGTAAGATTTTAAAAGTTTCATTGAATGATATCTTATTCCATCTTGGTGTTGTAATAGTAGGAACTGATCTCAGAGATTATAGAAACTATTAAAGTTAGAGAAATTTTGGTAAAGTAACTCACAACTTGCTTTATCAAATGCTGTTTCTCAGCCATCTTTACAACTAAAAAAATGTTCACATGTTTTTAATTGTGAAATTTTCTGGAAATAAGTTGTTATTGTTTATGTGTTTCAGTACACAACAATCTTAGATAAGCACCACCTTATAGGCAGATATCCATAGCAACGTAGAAAACATCCCTGTGTCAGGAGAAATAAAATTATCACAGCACAGCACTTAAACCTATGGGCCCTAAAGCAGGCTGGGTTCCAATTTTTCTCTGCACTTACCAGTTGTGGGGCATTTGGCAAATTACTTACTCTTTCTTTACATTTCTTTGATCTTCTATAAAATGTGGATAATTATAGTACCTACCTCCTGATTGAAATTGTGAGAAATAAATAAGTTATACATATACAATGCTTAAAATAATCCTTGACACATAACAAGTGCACAATATGTATTAGCATTGGTTATCTGCCTCTGAAAACTCATTATTAATAGTTTGTTAATTTATTCAACCATTATTAATCACCACATAATAGATTTTTAAAATCTATTAAAAGACAGGTAAAATCACTGCATCTCACTCTAGGTGGGGAAGACAAACACTGGAATAATAAATAAATGAATGAATGAATAAGATAATTTCAGATGGTGACAGTTGCCATGAATAAAGTGAAACAGGAAGTTATGATTTATAATATATCAGTTTTGAAGGTTACAATCCCAGATTGGTTGGACTAGAAAGCTTGACATTGAGCTGAGCCTTTGATATGAAGCCATGCAAAAATCTTTGGGACAACAAAAAGCTATTTTTTAAATTACTTTTAATCAGTAAGTGATACATGAAAATAGGGCCTTAGACTAAACCTCAATATACTCTTGGATCATACCTCCCAGAGTTCCTACTCCTAGATTTGGTGATGA
Organism: Lipotes vexillifer; assembly: GCF_000442215.2. Taxonomy (NCBI): domain Eukaryota; kingdom Metazoa; phylum Chordata; class Mammalia; order Artiodactyla; family Lipotidae; genus Lipotes; species Lipotes vexillifer. Next base: position 1,642 of record NW_006796252.1, read on the forward strand.
GCCTCTGTCTTCTCTGAAAGCCCATCAAGATGATCATACTTCCTTAAACAAGATTTTTATTCATTAGCAGATAGAGTCAATAGGAAGCATCAACACAAAAACATTTAGAGAAGAGTAGAAGGGAGAAAAAGGATACCCAGGTATTGGAATGACTGCTATGTTCCAGACACTCTTTTAAAATAAATACATTTTCTTTTTTGATGTGGACCATTAAGTCTTTATTGAATTTGTTACAATATTGCTTCTGTTTTATGTTTTGGTTTTTTGGCCCCG
>NW_006796253.1:0-1098 GCF_000442215.2 Lipotes vexillifer
TCTCCCGTTGTGGAGCACAGGCTCTGGACACGCAGGCTCAGCAGCCATGGCTCACGGGCCCAGTCGCTCCACAGCATGCGGGATCTTCCCGGACCAGGGCATGAACCCGTGTCCTTTGCATCAGCAAGCGGACTCTCAACCACTGCGCCACCAGGGAAGCCCCTCAGTATACTCTTTCTTAATTGCTCTTGCATCCCTAATGCTTAACAGGTGCTCAGAGTATTTCATTTGAATTAAATGATCTCAATGTCTTACTTGTGAACACCCTGCTTATGCAGCTCAGAAAACAGCAGAGGGCAGTGCAAGAGCTTCACAACATTTCATAAAGTAGACAATAAGATGCTATAAAACTCCAAAATGAAGAAGATATGTTCCGTGCTTTCTGGAAAAATTTATCCAAAGGCAATGTTGAGGATGTCAAAGAATGTTTTCACCAAGGATACTTTCAGTTTTAGAAAAGCAATTCCCATTGCTGACAGTAAGACTGTGCTAAAAATTGCATTTCCCACTCCCGGGTTTCATCTCCTCTTTATTTTATGTAATACCACATACGGGTAAGCAAATCACAGCAGTTAAATCGAGCTGCAAGCCACTTACATCTGCAAAAACAGTGGGTTCACCAGGTGAGCTGTTTGCTCGATCCACCTCTTTACTCCATCTTGTGAAGAGAGAAAAATGTGACTTTGGCTCAAGGATAAAATTGTTTCCCTGCCTCATTATACAATTTTCATGAAATCTGGTATCTCCACATTATTGCAATGGAAAACATCCTATTCTAGTTGGCTTCTTTACTTTGCAGAACAATTACTGAATCTTTCTTTTGCCTCTGTGAGAAATTTGTATTGCCTAGGAATTTAAATTTTGGTAGAGAAGTTGGAGTGGGATGAGGGGGACACAGGTCATATTAAAAAGCTAAGCAGAACGTTGGTTATCTTTGGTTTGCTTTTTGACTATGGAAAGATAATGGTTTTCATATTAAGGATATCATAGGAGAGACCTTCAAGATGGTGGAAGAGTAAGACGTGGAGACCACCCTCCTCCCCACAGATACATCAGAAATACATCTACATGTGGAACAACTCCTACAGAACACCTACT
>NW_006796254.1:0-280 GCF_000442215.2 Lipotes vexillifer
TACTACAAAGCTACAGTAATCAAGACAGTATGGTACTGGAACAAAAACAGAAAGATAGATCAACGGAACAGGATAGAAAGCCCAGAGATAAACCCATGCATATATGGTCACCTTATTTTTTTTTTTTGCAGTATGCGGGCCTCTCAGTTTTGTGGCCTCTTCCATTGCGGAGCACAGGCTCCAGACATGCAGGCTCATTGGCCATGGCTCATGGGCCTAGCCACGGCATGTGGGATCTTCCCGGACCGGGGCACGAACCCGTGTCCCCTGCATCGGCAGG
>NW_006796255.1:0-226 GCF_000442215.2 Lipotes vexillifer
TGCAGGCTGCAGGTTCATAGTTCCCGTTGTTTTTGGTGTCTGTCCCCAGTGGCTAAGGTTGGTGCAGTGGCTTGTGTAGGCTTCCTGGTGGAGGGGACTAGTGCCTGTGTTCTGGTGGATGAGGCCTGATCTTGTCTTTCTGGTGGGCACGTCCACGTCTGATGATGTGTTTTGGGGTGTCTGTGGCCTTATTATGATTTTAGGCAGCCTCTGTGCTAATGGATGG
>NW_006796256.1:0-232 GCF_000442215.2 Lipotes vexillifer
ATCTCTTCCCTCTTGCATCTCCTTCCCTCCCACCCTCCCTATCCCACCCCTGTAGGTGGTCACCAAGCACCGAGCTGATCTCCCTGTGCTATGCAGCTGCTTCCCACTAGCTATTTATTTTACGTTTGGTACTGTATATATATGTCCATGCCACACTCTCGCATTGTCTCAGCTTACCCTTTCCCCTCCCCATATCCTCAAGTCCATTCTCTAGTAGGTCTGTGTCTTTATT
>NW_006796258.1:0-2812 GCF_000442215.2 Lipotes vexillifer
CTGCCAGCGTTCAGTAGGTGTTCTGTAGGAGCTGTTCCACGTGTAGATGTATTTTTGGTGTATTTGTGGGGAGGAAGGTGATCTCCATATCTTACTCTTCTGCCATCTTGAATGTCCTCTCAAGTTTACTGAGTTTTATTGCGACACAATTCACATCCGTATAATTTGCTTTTTTAAAGTGTACAAGTCAGTATTTTTAATATATTCACAGAGTTGTGCCACCATCATCACTATCTAATTTTCAGCACTACCAGAAGAACCACTTGTCTCTCCTCTCTCCTATTCCTGGCAATGATTAATCTATCTGTCTCTCTGGATTTGCCAATTTTGGGTATTTCACATAAATGGAATCATGCAATATGTGGTCTTTCATGACTGGCTTCTTCCACTTAGATAATGTTTTCAAGGTACAGCTATGTTGTGGAATGTATCAACTTCATTCTTTTTTTTTTTTTGCTGAATAATATTTCAGTGTTTGGACACACCCTGTTTTCCTTATCCACTCATCAGTTGATGGACATTGGCTTGTTTCCATCCTTTGGCAATGTTGATTAATGCTGCTCTGAACATTTGTGTACAAGGTTCTCTGTGGATGGGTTTTCACTTTTCTTGGGTATATCCCCAGGAGTAAAATTGCTGGTTACATGGTATGCGTGTGTTTATTATTTTCAGGAACTGCCCAACGTCTTCTCCAGGCATGATCCACAGAATGCAGGTTTATTCTGAATTGAGTTTGCTGTGGGCTACAAAATGCAGGAGGGCCCCCAGCAGGTAGGAATGTAGTGGAGCAAGTTAAGGTCTTGGAAGAAGGGCTGTCAGTGTAACCTCATGGGGCAAAACAAACCTGAGAGCTGAGACACACCAGAGAGAAAACTGTTCCATAATCTTTAAGAAAATGGCTAGGAATTTTGGGTTATGATTCTAATCCACCGTTCTGGATCTTTCTTTGAACCCACGTACTCCCACTGGAAATGGAGGCTCAGTGTGGCTGGCAGGAAGTCATCTGGAAGCAGAGAAGTGGTTGTGTCCATGTGGATGTGTGTGAAGGGGCAGCAGTTGAGAAAGTCCTAGTGGAGGACATTCCCCACTTGCCTGAGTGGCACCCTTCTGTCTAGTGGAGAATCACAGCAGGACCTGAGTTTCTTCACAGGAGCAGCCAGGCCTCCCCTCTCGGGGATGATATGGGGAAGTCTGTGCTTGGTGCTACCCTTCACCCCAGCCCTCTGCTTCCCTCTCTGTCTTCCTCCTCTTTCCCAGGTCCCAGTCCAGCCCAAGCACTTGACAGGGGCTTTCCCCTCACAGGCAGGGGTTTCTGCCAACAGGGCATTGTCCGTCAGGTGCCATCTCGTTCAGGTTCCTTCAGACTCTTACTTTTCTTCCAATGGTTTGAGCTGATGTGTTTTATTTGCAACCAACAATACATGCCTAAGACAGTAGCCATCTCTGTGTGTGACGGCACATGTGGGCAGATGACTGCAAGTTGTTACATGTGTGGATGTGGGTGTGACAGTATGTGCTTTTAGCAGTGGTTCCTGTGTATGTGGCGGGGGGGGGCTGGGGGTGTCTGGGTGTGGGAGTTAACCTGGGGCTTTGAAGGGAGGGGAAAAGGGGACTTCCTGTGCACCAACCAAGTCGGTCCAGATCCCGGGTTCCAGGGCCAGGGAGGTGCCATGGGGTGCTCTCCCTCATCACTGGCCCTGCCTGGTTTGGCCTGCCTCTGCCACTGCCATCAGTCACAGCCTCTCCTTGGCAGTGAGCCTTTGCTTGGGTGTGTCTGGGTGTAGCCAAGGCCTGCCTTCATGCTCTGCCTCTCAGCTCCTTCCCCAGAGCCTGACTAGACCTGTCCTCTTCAGAGGTCAGATCTTTTCTTCTACTCACTTTTCAGAGTCAAACAGTGTGCTCAATCCTTCTGCCAGTCTTCACTGTGGAGCTCCTGATGGGATGTCATTCATGTAGGAGAACTACTGCCCCAAAGAATCTCCCTGCACCACCTTCACCCACCAGTGCCTAGAATTCTGCTATTAGAGACTTTAATACATTGAACCTTGGAGGATTTGAGGTCGTCAAGAAATTACAGGGGTGCGGAAAGCTCTGGAGTGGAGAGATTTGGGTTCACATCTAGATATCCCACCTACTCACCATGTGGCCTTTGGCAAATCACTTATACTCTCTTAATGTGTAAATTGAAGTCATAATAGTTTCCATCTTATGTAGTTTATTGTTGTGAGAATTAAATGAGAGAAATAGGTGAAGCATCTAGCAGAGTGTTTAGCACAGGTAGGTGTTTGATGAATATGTATTTCATTCCTGTTAGAATACAGGACCCCTGGAAAGGTGACATCAGTCCTTTGTTGGAAATCAGCAGAAGATGATTTAGGCAAAGCTAGCAAGGAAAGTGCCATGGCAGAAGGGGAGGTTGCAAATTTCTCTGTAGTAATCTTGCTTGAGGAAGCCTGCTCTCCTCCAAGCAGACTCTGGATGACATAGAGAATTTAAGAGCCTTCATTTGTTCATTCATTCACTTATTCATTCTTCAAATTAACCAACAGTATTGAGTACCTACAACATGCCAGATGCTGCACTAAGTCGGGGTGGGGGGGGCAGCAAGGATCACTGGGTTTCCTTGGGGTCACAGTCAGCAGTCATTACAACTGAAAAATGCATGCAGGTGCAACTCCTAAAGTATTTGCAAATAATGTGGATTTTACTGGAGTTTTTATAAGGAAACATTAGCTTATACCACACATGAAAAACAAAATTTGTGAACATCACTTTTAATATATTTCACTCTCTCTGGCACTTGCCACACTAT
>NW_006796259.1:0-20320 GCF_000442215.2 Lipotes vexillifer
AGGGGGAGGGGGAGTGCCGGCTCCCGGGAAGACCCTCACCCGGGCCAGGTCCAAGGGCCCTCCCAAATCTGCAGCCTCCTCTTGGTGCTGACTCAGTCCCACGAGTAGGGGTTTCTAAAGACCCTAAAGACCTGGGAGTTCCTGCCTTCCTTCGGCAGTGTGACCTCCTGGTGGCTCTGGGCTGCGTCTGTATCTTTAGGGCAGGGTGGAATTGGCACTGCCCATCACCTGGCTGTTGGCGGTGGCTCATGGGGGGATGACATCGTAAACTCCTTAAGGATGGGCCTCTGTGCATCAGGGTCATCTCAGATGTTCTGATCTCAAGGTTAGAACAGTCAGCAGCTGGGGCAGGGAAAAGTATGTAGGAAGGTCAGTCATGTGAGTAGGGTGTAGGTAAAGCAGACACTGGTCAGGCAGGGGGTGTACAGAGAGCATGAGAACAGCCATCTTGAGTGGCCTGATCATACATGCCATTCTTCTTATAGTTCTTAATATTATCCACACAGCTGTAGTGTATTTTGTAGATACACTGATGCTGAGCTGACGTGAATACTAGCCCCATTAGGCACTTTGAGCTTCAAGTGAGAGACACACCAGATTACCATTTGTCAAGTGGGTTTCCTGCAAGCGTATGTGAGGTGTCATTGGAGGTCATCTTTGAGATGTAGTCACCTCTGTGGCATAGACAGTGTCACCAAATGTTCTGTGTGTAACCCTGTACTTTAGGCCTCCCTCAGATTAGTGCCACGTGGCTATGCGTGGCCAATGGACTGTGAGAGAAAGTGGTAGGTGTTATTTCCCAGCAGAGGCAGTTGAGACCCAGTGTCCCCAACTGCAACTTTTTCTGTCTGTTTCATGGGGACCTTGGAGACCACAGTTTTAGACTGTTTCATTCTAATAGGATGGACACTTCATGAGCCTGGATTCCCGAGTGAGTGGTGAGCAATTTCCCCACCAACTGCATTAGAATTACAATGTGAGAGAAAAATAAATCTTTGTTGTGTTAGGTCACCAAGGTAGAGTTAATTCGTCACCCTAGGGAATTCTGACAAATACATCCCCAGCAGATTTCCTCTTCCATCTCATTGGCCAAACACAAGTTATATGGTCACTCATAACTGCAAGGAAAGCTAGGAAAAATGGGAAGAGGTTTGCTAATTTGATTTAAATGAATCACGGCCTGCCCTCTGGGGCGGTTTCAAAGTTGGGGTTCTGTTACAAGGAGGGAGTGAGGGAGACATTGGGTAGGCACTCTCACTGTCTACCAAATCACCAGACACCATTCAGCCTAAACAAGGAAAAAGCTAAAGCCGTAAAGGCAGTAGTGGATACCTGGGTATTTCTGTAATCCCACGTCTCAGACGAAGTGTCCCAGAAAAGTCTGATCCCAAGTAGCTCCTTCTCTGAGCTGTCAAGATACCTGGTTAAGTGACAGTTCAACAGCCTCTGCCTCCTACCTTCTGATTCCCACCGCCCAGCAGGCTGCCCTGGAGGTAAGGAGGGAAGTGATCCCGCTATCCCTTTGCTAGATCTCTCAGAGAGGTTATGAGGCTGAATAGATTTGTGTTTGAAAAGGGCTTTGAGGCTCTGGTGTGAAAGGCACCACAGAAGTGCAAATGCCTGCAGTTCATTGCCTGCTGAATGGACCGGAGCTGAGTTGCTCTAAACTGGAATTTCAGGGCTGGTGGCTGGTGTGTGGGATTGCCCCCATGTTTTTTTGAACAGGTTCTCTTCTGCATAGACTGCTTGTTCCTATGGTTGTTCCCTACCCACTTTAACACTCAGCGCTCTCCTCACCCATCTACTTCTGGGGGAGGTAAAACTGCAATTGATTCAAATTTGACGCTCAGCACTTTTCCCATCTCCTTCTCTGACCTTCTTTGGTACTCACCCCTTCCACCACTTAGCAGCTCTCCCCCCACTCAGGGCCTGATTGTTGGGAGAAATTGAAATCCTATTAGCTAGACCCAGGGATTGGCCCCTTGGTGGAGGTGGATGAGTTCTGAGGATAATTATCTGACCTGCCTCAGCAAACTACTGAGAGGGGTGTTAAAAGTGCACATTCCCAGGCCCAGCCCAGAGTATCTGATGCAGGACCTTCAAGGGCTCTGTGGTTTCCAAGCACGTGAGTGTTTCCCAGAGAGGAAGCTCAATAAAGATTCCTTAAATGACGAATGAATTGTGAAACACTCATAATGTGAGATCCTATGCTGTCTTCCCTATAAGTTCTCATTTTATCTTCCCCGAACCCTAGGGGGCAGCTATAATTCTCAGCATTCCTCCATTTTCCAGATGAGGAAACTTGGCCAAAGAACTCAGCCAGGATTGGGACCCAGGCTTTACACTAACACCTCAGCATGATTGAGTTGTCTGTTTCCTCTCCCTGAGGATTAACATTTTTTAAAGGATTTCAGGGCAAGAACCCAGTGGAATGGACCTCTAGTGGTGACATTTCTGGCAGCAGAATTGGTGAGAGGCTATTACCCAGTGCTGCAGTGTCAGGAAGTCAAATCTTTTTGACAATTCAATGGCCCCCTTTGGGTTTGCCCAAATGGCACCTGTTGTTGAGGTCAATAGAGCTTAAAATTTAATTTCATCTGCCTGCAGACAATCCCTCTCATTAGGGGGTGGAATGATGATGGGATTCTCCCAGCCATGCAGTTTCACTTTCTACAGGGCAATGCAGAAGTACAGTCACTGTTTCTGCAGAGAGAAGGGGAGAGTTACCAGGCCCCTCACCAACCTCCCAGACTGCTTGTAATGAGGAGGCGAGTGTCTGGGTAAGGAGAGATGGGGACAGCAATGAGTTGGGGTGAGAGGGGTGAGAAGAGGTGAGAAGAGGTCAAGCTACACACAGGGTTCCTAAGTGGCAGCTCTGCTTTTTTCCTCTCTGAACCGTCACCTGTCCTTGAAGGCTAATCATTATGTTCAGCAGAATTTTTTACATCTTTATTGGAGTATAATTGCTTTACAATGGTATGTTAGTTTCTGCTTTATAACAAAGTGAATCAGTTATACATATACATATGTTCCCGTATGTCTTCCCTCTTGCGTCTCCCTCCCTCCCACCCTCCCTACCCCACCCCTTCTAGGGGGTCACAAAGCTCCGAGCTGATCTCCCTGTGCTATGGGGCTGCTTCCCACTACCTATCTATTTTACGTTTGGTAGTGTATATATGTCCATGCCACTCTCTCACTTTGTCACAGCTTACCCTTCCCCCTCCCCATGTCCTGAAGTCTGTTCTCTAGTAGGTCTGTGTCTTTATTCCTGTCTTACTCCTAGGTTCTTCATGACATTTTTTTTTCTTAAATTCCATATATATGTGTTAGCATACGGTATTTGTCTTTCTCTTTCTGACTTACTTCACTCAAAAAGAGTCATGTACCAAAATGTTCATTGCAGCTCTTTTTACAATAGCCAGGAGATGGAAACAACCTAAGTGTCCATCATCAGATGAATGGATAAAGAAGATGTGGCACATATATACAATGGGATATTACTCAACCATAAAAAGAAAGGAAATTGAGCTATTTGTAATGAGGTCGATGGACCTAGAGTCTGTCATACAGAGTGTTCAGCAGAATTTGAATGCTTCCATGATCCAAATGACAAGGACATGGCTTTTCCATTTATTAGAGATGAACTCACAGCTGGACATGAGGGACTCTTTTCTGTTTTCAACTCTGAGCTAATAGGACCCTTTGGTTCCATAATAAGGGTGATGATAATAGCACTAGTAATAACAGTTATTACTAGTAATCACTAGTAATAACTGTTATTACTAGTAATAACTAGTAATAACAGTAATAACTAGTAATAACAGTGCTAGTAGTAGTTACCATTTGCTTGCTACAATATGAGATTCACTGCATACATTTTGTTATTTAATTCTTACAGTAGCTCTGCGAGGTAGGAATCTCATGCCCATTTTACAGGAAGAAACTGAGACTGAGCTAGAAGAGGTAACTGCCTAATGTCACACAGCCAGTAAAAAACAGAGCCAGAACTGGAACCCAAGTTTGTGTGACTTCAAATGTGTACCTTTTCTATCACCCTGTCATCACCTATCCTCCAACTGTGTTTCAGTAATGAGATAAAGACCGTGTGTCCCAACTTCTCTCTGTGGATCAGGACGATATCCACGACAACTGAAAAACACTGCACATTGCATCTGGAGTGTTGAGGGCATTTAGACACTCCCCTCCCCTCTCCCTAGGGAATTCCTTGGAGAAACTGGTGGGGGGATACTGTTGGAGATTTCATTTTCTTTTATGAGTTATTGGTGATAGAGTGTACGTGTGTGTTTGCATGTTCTGGTAATACTGGTGTCTGATGTGTGACCTGTTTTTTATTAGTTATAGCTTTTGCAGGGAATTGGGGTTATTACTGGTGGTTTGGGAGAGCAGGTGTCAAAGTTGGAGTCATTCTGACATGTGGAAGGTGATTTCAAGTTCTTTGCCCTGGAGATGTATATGCTAATAGGAAAAATGCTCTTGATTTTCTTCAGGCCAAATTCTGAAAGATTATACTAGCTCTGTGGATTGCAAAAGGAAAATAAAAGAACAGACATGACCTGGGAGGCAGACTTGGGAGGGAAAGAAGAAAGGAAGAGACTGCTGTCACTGAAGAAGGCTGACAAAGGGCAGGTAGTGTCCCTTTCCACAGCGCTGCAGGGCATGTGTGGTATGGGGCAAACCAGTGAATGCCAGTATACCTCACTGAATGAATAAATTGTGGCACTGAATTCAACAGGTTATTAGAACCTAAAAATTAGAGCTATGGAAAACTTCAAGTCCTATATACAACTTGCCTTTCTCTAACTTAATGTCAAACAAAAACCTTTTGATGGTACAAGATAAGCCTTTCTCCAGGTCATGCTGTGCAGGGGATATTTGCCATAATCATGGCCACCCTATATCTTTTGGACTCCCATAGTACATTTGGTGATTTTTCTCATTGAGATTTGCACCTTCCAACAGTTGAAGCAAGAAAATTTGCATTCCAAGCCGCCGCTGAGGCTAAGGCCAGACATGTGAACCAGGTTCCACCAGGGAAACGGGCCACATAAAGAAGGAGGTCACATTCAGAAACTACCTTTCCAGAGGAAATGGCAGGAAGTGACTGGAGTAGTAGTAGCAGCAAAGCTCCTAATAGTAAAATCTTGGGGCCAACATACCACACTCAGTGTCTCACACTCTGTGTCCACCAGGGGAGCTGTGGTGCTACATCCACAATGCCAATGGCACTGACCAATGAGTGGTCCAGTGTTGGCATTTGGGTTTTCTTCTTGGCTGTAGAGACTCTGAGCTTAATTCACTGTCTCTGAGTTTCTGGAAATCCTGTAAGTTTCATAATGTCTGTAGTGATTTTCCTTTTTATTTCAACTAGTTAGCATTGGTTTTACGGTTTGCAACTGAAAATCCTGATCTACTTAGGTGGACATTTCTTTTCTTTTCTTTATTTTTTTACTGTGAATTAATAAATGGCATTTTGGTTTTCCTGAATCTAGCCCACTGTTAGACACTGATGAGCTCGAAGTTTCTGAGTCTGAAAAGCAGAGAGTTATCAGGCCCTGGACCCTGGATAATGGTAGATTTTCCAAGGTAAGTCCCATTGGGGACATATCTGCTTGATCATCTGGCTTTCTCTAGGTAGCACTTTCAGCATTGCTGTATTTTATACTTATTCTCCATTTACAACATTTATTAGTTAGAGTTCTCCAGAGAAACAGAACCAACAGGATTTATATAGATATATAGGAAGATTTATTATGAAGAATTGGCTCACATGATTATGGAGGCCAAAAAGTCCCATGATCTGCTGTCTGTAGGCTGGAGGCTCAGGAGAGTCAGTGGTACAAACTCAAAGGTCTGAGAACCGGGGAAGCCTGTGACGTGTGTCTCACTGCAGTCTGAAGGCCTATAAACCAGGAGAACTAATGTTCAAGGGCAAAAGAAGATGGATGTCCAGCTCAAGTAGAGAGCAAGTTTACACTTCCTCTGCCTTTTTGTTCTATTCAGGCCCTCAACTGACTGGAAGATGCCCACCTACACTGGTGAAGGTGATCGACTTAGTCTACCAATTCAAATGCTAATCTCTTCTGGAAACACTCACAGACCTACCCAGAAATAGTGTTTTACCAGTTACCTGGGCAGCCCTTAGCCCAGTCAAGTTGATACATAAAATTAACCATCACAAACTCATTATATGGTTGCTAGAATTTAAAAGCCCACACTTGCTAGAATTTAAAAGGCCACACTTTTGTAGGAATCATATTCGTCTCTGTTTCTATCTTCTTGGCTTTTACACTGCTCTGATAGCTTCATCACCCTATTCAGAAACCCTTAATGGCTTCCTATTGTCTATGGGAAAAATTCCAAACCTTGGACTCTAGCACTCATGGCTTTCCACATTATGGCTCCACTTTCCAGTTGTATTCCCAATACTCTAATGCCACTACCAGATGGTGGTGTTTGCTTTTCTTTTTTTTAAACTCTGGCCTTTCATTATGCATTCTCTCTGCTTGCAGGAATCCTTTTCTTTTTCTCTTTTTTACAATTGGGATATATTTTATTTATTTTATAATTATACCACAGTTTATTCAGAATTTTTCATGTTGATAGTAGGTTGTTTCCAGTTTTGCATAGAATAGATGCTTAGGGTTGCGGTTTGCTCTGACCAGAAAACTCTTTTTAGTTATTTGTATCAGAGATGCTTGCAGGAATCTATCCTACCTCTCTGTCTACCAGAATATTCCCCATCATTCAAGACTCCATTCGGATTCCATTACTTCAGCGAGGACTTTTCTAATGACACCCTGCAGAAATATTTGCTTCATCACCTGAAATCTTCTCTGGCATTGAGAGTACTTATCGCATAATGGCTTGTTTAGACATCTTTCCAACTATGTTCCCAACTATAACTCCTTGAGGACAGGACCATGACTTACCATTCATTTTGTTTCTTCTTGTATCACTGAATATTGAAACTTGGTTATGGTAGATGCCAACACAGTGAATAAATTCTTTAATTAGTGAAGCACTCACAGTAGACACGCTATTTGTCAAAACAGAAAAAAACAAAACAAAACATAGTTCCTTTTAGAGATATCTGGGAATTTTGCGAGAGTTTCAAGATTGGGTTATTCTTGTGGACAGTCCATGGGGTCATAACTGTTTAGTAGCACAACTTATTAACCTAGAGACACATGCATTTATAGTGTTGGAGGAATACCATGTCAAGACACATTCAAGACACAGTTCAATGCTGAATTGTGGGTACGAGAAAGGTATGTCCTTCCTTTAATGTGTAGCTTCACACGTACACTCAGTAGTGAATGGGGGTCCCTTCAGAAGAGTTGGAAGAACAGAGGTCTTAAGAGTCCAAAGTCCGGGTTTCTCTGGTCTTGATTCTGCTGCAAACTAGAGGAGTGACCTTAGGCAAATCCTTTATCTTCTTTGAGCCTTGATTTCCTCATCTCAAAATTGGGTCATGATCATGTTTCTGCCCCATTTGATTGCTGAGAGGCCAAATACGGGATGAACACCTTGAAAGTAAAGGAGGGGAAGTTTGGGTGGAGGTCAGTGGGAAGGAGACAGAGAAAGAGAATAATAAGAAGGCACCAGTAAGTCTGGTGGGAGAAAGAATGGTATAATAGAGCCAGAAACTGGCCTAGAGACACTATCAGTGGAGGGGACCCTCTTCCATCTGAAACACACCAGGGAGTCTTTCTTAAAGTCTTCCTAAGGGCTGTATCAGAGATTGCTATTTGCCCACCAAAATGTCATCCTCTCCTCTCCTTCACTATCAGAACCCCTATATTGTGACACGGTGCCACCTTGGAAAAAGCAAGTTTTTTTTCCACATGTTGCTTTCTTCTCAAGTCTTGGGCCTGAGACCTAGGAAAGCATTTGTGTCTTGCAGGCATTCTGTGTGCCTTGGAGAATCAGTGTGGCCAAAGAGCAATTGTGAACTTTCTCCTGAAAAATCAGTTTGGAACAGAGCTTAAATAACATGAAACTGGGCCTCTTCATGGCTTAGGGTATGAAAAGATCTCTTTTTATCTCCTGGGGAGAGCCTTGTCTTCCTTCCTCCATCCTTCCCTCCCTCCCTCCCTCCCTCCCTCCCTCCCTCTCTCCCTCCCTTCCTTCCTTCCTTCCTTCCTTCCTTCCTTCCTTCCTTCCTAATACAATCATGTAGCCAGTGTTGTTAAGTAGCAGAAGGCAATGCTAGAAGACTTAGCATAACAATTCTAAAATAAAAGACATCGTAAGAAGAATGTGAGTTTGTCCTGTGAGCCCAGGCCAGCACATTTTTACCTGCACTCTTCACCATGGTCATTACTACTGCAGCCTCCCCTTCTTCATTATGATGATGAATTTTCATCCCGCTGCTTCCCAAATGAGGAAAGATCTTAAAACAGCCAGATACAGTCTCATCCCTGGTCCTGCTTTGTACCAGCCAGACGCAGAACAGGGCAGGACATTTTCTCCTCATTATCACCTCATCACTCAGTTCCCCTTGTCTGGGTAGGGTCAGCGGATGTGGGGCTCAGAGCTGAGTGCAGGAACTGAAGTGCTAATGAGGAGAAAGTGTTCAAGTGTGGATCCTGCCCTCTCACTTAGGTCCCATTGAAAATGGTAACACCATGAGATCATCTTTCTTTTTACTGCTAAGTTTGAATTTTAATGCTGCTGTTTTCTGAAATAAGTAGTATGTAGAAGGCTTTAGTTCTAAGCAATAAACTGTCCCATGGAGATGGAAATTAACCAAATATTAGGGTGGTACAAAAGATTCTTATCTCTTTATGAAAAGAAACATAATTTGAGTTGGGGGAAATGTTTTAGAGAACGAGGCATAGCTATGTGTTAAGCTTTGGGCTACGTGGTAAGAATACAAATAAATATTTACCATTTATTGTTTCCTTTAAGACAGGAACCATGAGCTAAGAGCCTTTGTGATGATTTTATTCTTTGTCAATTCAGCTAAACTGGAACTGTGGTTCCCAGATTTCCTTCCTGGCATGGTTGTGGGTTAGGGTTGACTATAAGAGAAATTTGCATGAGGAGTGGAAGGTAGAATTAAAGCAGCAGCAAGTATGCTCTGGAGGTCCAGGCAGGGCACCAGGTGCTGCTGCAGCCCATGCATGTTGTCACCAATCTGTGCATGCCTTGCTGGCATGGTGTGACAGCTGAGCTTGCAGATCTTCTGGCTCCCATAGAATCTCGTCCTTCAGCCTTTTGACCAGGATGTATGTGCATCTTTGTGGTGAGGGAATCAAGTCTTTGTGGTAGAGGTGATGAGAGACACGAGGGTTTAGTTTGTCCTGTGGGTTCAAGTTTGTCCTTATGGGTTCCAGTTTTCCCCCACTCCCCACTTCATAGCCAGATTTTCTGATTGCTGACCCTACCGACCTATGTATAGCAACTTCAGACCCACCCCCAGGTATAGAGCCAACAGCCCTGCACAGACTTCTTCACTGTTGTTTCTTTTGCGGTACCTGTTAGTGACTTTTCTCTGATCCTCCAGCCATCCTCTCTCTCTTGGATTTGTACTTCACTGGTTTCTTCCACAGTTATGTAGGTCTAATCTGTGTAATCAATCTTTTATTCCGTATCACTCATATGGCATTGGTTTTGAGACTGGCAGAGGCTTGAAGGATCTCAAGGAGACTAGCAGTGAAGGTTTGGAGGCTAGGCAGGAAGTTGATATTGGAGGATGGAGAAAAGGCAAACAACCCATGATGTGTAATGGTGAAAAGTTTGGCCACACTGCTGTATGGAGTCATGTGAAAAATAGAAAATATACCCAATGAACTGGTAGGTTTGGGTAAGGAGATCTCCAGGAAGAATATTGAATGTGCCAGCTGGTTTCTTTTCACAATGTATAAGGTAGAGCTAGAAAGAGATGAGCTTAAAAAGGAACTAGGTTTTCAAGCGGAATTTAGAAGAAATATAGAAGGCTCAAACAAAATCCAGCAAAAAGACCTCAAAGTAAGAAATGGTCTCAGGGCGAGGAACAAATTTAGGGCAGTAAAACATTGTCTTAGTGTAAAAATAAGTACTTAAGTGTGTGTCTTGTAGACCTCAGATAAACAATAGGACTTCTAAGAATCCTGATGTACCTGTTAGATGTTCTTTGTTTGAAAACAGAGCTTCTAAGACTCTTAAGGGTCTCATATTTTCTTGGCACAAGATAGAAAAGGAATTATCTCAGAAAGAAATCTGGATGTGCCATTTTCCCAGTAGAGTGGAATATAATTTGATACATAAGAAACATAAATTTTTAAAGGAATTGTCTTAACTTGAACTGAAATGAACAGAGATAATTCAAAATGAAAAGAGGACTCTGAGTCTTTAACCTTCTGGCAGGAAGCAGGCTGAGAAGCCTACTCAACTGTAAACACAAGCTATTTCTGATGGAAAAGGAAGGATAACTCAAGAGAGTGGAGCTGACTGCCCAGGGGATAGAGCCAAGAACCACTTTATATGCCTTCATCTTTACCTGATGGCTTTTTCCAGTAACACGGAGCTTGCTCAGTCCATTCAGGAGAGCCAAGATGTGTCATGGACTTCGTGTTCTCAAGGACAACCCTCAAGCAACGAGGAGTAGGAGGCAGTGGATAAATGTTTCTTTTTTTTTTTTTTTTTTAACATCTTTATTGGAGTATAATTGCTTTACAGTGGTGTGTTAGTTTCTGCTTTATAACAAAGTGAATCAGTTATACATATACATATGTTCCCATATCTCTTCCCTCTTTCATCTCCCTCCCTCCCACCCTCCCTATCCCACACCTTGACAGAGCTATTTTTCATGGTTCCTCAAAGGCTGCCCAGTGGGAATGGGCTGCAGTTGTCAACAGCAATAACCTACCCATTAACATATTTTACTGGCTTTTCTCATTTAACGATCTCACTTTCATCATTCCTTTATTTACACTTCTTAGGATCATCCCCCCAAATAAACCCCCTGCACCCAATTCTTGTCTCAGGGCTTGCTTTTGGAGGAATCCAAATTAAGACGAGGAAGAAATGATTAACTCTAACTGGGAATATCTGAGGTCATGTCTGAGGAGGGTTCTCAAGGATGAAGAAATGTAACAGGCCAGCAGGTTGTGTGGGATGGGATGGGCATTGCTGGCAGAGTGGTAGCATGTGTCAATGCCCAGAGGAGAGAAAGGGGGGTGGGGGGAAATTTGGTGAACCATTAGTCATTTATATTGCTAGCCAGTACAAGCCTTTGTGTGGAATCAAAAAATGCAAATGCAGCCAGGGGAGCATAGCATGTTTGAATTAGAAAAAGGTGCCTAGGGATAAAAGGGCACCCCCTTTTCCAAACATATGCAGCCTATCCCCAGAGATTAAGGCTTGGCAAGTGGGTTGGGCTGGATTTCAGCCTCCTATTGATCCTTGTGAGATGAGACTGGACAGGTAGGCAGACCTGTTGTGAGGTGCTAAGAGAAGTATTCTGTATACAAAGGGCTCTGTTAAGGTGTTTTAAGTGGTGGGTCCAACATCATTAAGTTGTGTTTTTTTGTTTTTTTTTTCCGGTACGCGGGCCTCTCACTGTTGTGGCTTCTCCCGTTGTGGAGCACAGGCTCCGGACGCACAGGTTCAGCGGCCATGACCCACGGGCCCAGCTGCTCCGCGGCATGTGGGATCCTCCCGGGGCACAAACCCGTGTCCCCTGCATCGGCAGGCAGACTCTCAACCACTGCGCCACCAGGGGAGCCCTAGGTTGTGTTTTAAGAAGATCATCGTATCTGCTGTAGATAGAGGAGTTTAGGTTTGGGGATAACACTGAAGGCAATGATGATGAGGGCCTGAAATAAGCAATGTCTTTGGGGATGGAAGAAATGGGCATATTTTCTAAAAATGGGCAAGGCAGAGTGAGTAGGCACTGATGACACACTGGTCAGGGGTGGGGAGCTGGGGGTGGAGAGACATATGACAGACATTTTGAGCAAATGGTGGTCACTCAGAATTTTATCTGGTCGCTGCATTCTCCTGTCCCCGTGCAGCTAGGGGCTGTAGTTAGACATGCTATATGAAATATGCATCAGCCCTCTGCTCATCCGCAATGGACAGCATAACCTAGGCCGTTCTTCTCAGTTATCAGGAGACCTCAAGGGTGATGCCTGGCTTCTGACTGGGATGAATTCTGGGTGGAGACGTAGGTCCCTGAGGTATTTTGGAAAGGAGGGGTACTGTGTTAAGATGAGAGATACATTTTCAGGTCCCTAACGCAGAGGACTGTTAGTGCCTTTTCTGGAAATAAAAGCATCAGGACAAGAGTAAGAGGAACTGGTCATTGCACTGCACACTAGACTCACTGAACTTCTACTCAGTGTCCTGGCCTATGCTGATGCTGTGAGGGAAAGGAGAGTGGTTCAGGACATTGCCTTTGCCTCCTGTGAACTCACAGTCTGACTGGTGAGATGAAGCACATACAGAAGAAAGAGTCAAATAAGCCAGATCAGCAAGTGGCCCAAAGCGGGAGAGAGACAGCCACCGACATGGGATCCAGGGACGAGGAAATAACTGAGTAGAAGACTAGATTTAAGTTTCCTTCAGTTAGAAGGAAGAAGAGAGGACCCCCTGGGACACATCCTACGACAACAGGAAAACTTAGTATAACTGTGTCTAAAGGACTTCAGAAGAGTCACAGGGAGGTATAAAATAGAGCCTAAGCCTGATGCATATTTGCCCCAAGGAAGACAATGAATCTCACGTCAGTGGCAGGGAAGACTTCATGGCCAGACCAGCCATTTAAACTTCCCTCCACATCATCTGTTCTATATCCCTAAGACAGGCTCCTAGACATTCATGTGATAAATATCTCCATGGGCAGGTGGTAGAAAGACGTACTAGTGTTGGGGGATATTACATGGCTTACAAAGGAGAATTAGTATTTTTATTTTTATTTATTTTTTACGTCTTTATTGGAGTATAATTGCTTTACAATGGTGTGTTAGTTTCTGCTTTATAAAAAAGTGAATCAGTTATACATATACATATGTTCCCATATCTCTTCCCTCTTGCATCTCCCTCCCTCCCACCCTCCCAATCCACCCCTCCAGGCGGTCACAAAGCACCGAGCTGATCTCCCTGTGCTATGTGGCTGCTTCCCACTACCTATCTACCGTAGGTTTGGTAGTGTATAAATGTCCATGCCTCTCTCTCGCTTTGTCCCAGCTTACCCTCCCCCCTCCCCATATCTTCAAGTCCATTTTCTAGTAGCTCTGTGTCTTTATTCCTGTCTTACCCCTAGGTTCTTCATGACATTTTTTTCCCTGAAATTCCATATATATGTTTTAGCATACAGTATTTGTCTTTCTCTTTCTGACTTACCTCACTCTGTATGACAGACTCTAGGTCTATCCACCTCATTACAAATAGCTCAATTTCGTTTCTTTTTATGGCTGAGTAATATTCCATTCTATATATGTGCCACATCTTCTTTATCCATTCATCCGATGATGGACACGTAGGTTGTTTCCATCTCCGGGCTATTGGAAATAGAGCTGCAATGAACATTTTGGTACATGATTCTTTTTGAATTATGTCTTTCTCAGGTTATATGCCCAGTAGTGGGATTGCTGGGTCATATGGTAGTTCTATTTGCAGTTTTTTAAGGAACCTCCATACTGTTCTCCACAGTGGCTGTATCAATTTACATTCCCACAAACAGTGCAAGAGGGTTCCCTTTTCTCCACACCCTCTCCAGCATTTATTGTTTCCAGATTTTCTGATGATGGCCATTCTGACTGTTGTGAGATGATATCTCATTGTAGTTTTGATTTGCATTTCTCTAATGATTAATGATGTTAAGCATTCTTTCATGTGTTTGTTGGCAGTCTGTATATCTTCTTCGCAGAAATGTCTGTTTAGGTTTTCTGCCCATTTTTGGATTGGGCTGTTTGTTTTTTTGTTATTGAGCTGCATGAGCTACTTATAAATTTTGGAGATTAATCCTTTGTCAGTTGCTTCATTTGCAAATATTTTCTCCCATTCTGAGGGTTGTCTTTTGGTCTTGTTTATGGTTTCCTTTGCTGTGCAAAAGCTTTGAAGTTTCATTAGGTCCCATTTGTTTATTTTTGTTTTTATCTCCATTACTCTAGGAGATGGGTCAAGAAGGATCTTGCTGTGATTTATGTCATAGAGTGTTCTGCCTATGTTTTCCTCTAAGAGTTTGATAGTTTCTGGCCTTACATTTAGGTCTTTAATCCATTTTGAGCTTATTTTTGTGTATGGTGTTAGGGAGTGATCTAATCTCATACTTTTACATGTACCTGTCCAGTTTTCCCAGCACCACTTATTGAAGAGGCTGTCCTTTCTCCACTGTACATTCCTGCCACCTTTATCAAAGATAAGGTGACCATATGTGCATGGGTTTATCTCTGGGCTTTCTATCCTATTCCATTGATCTATCTTTCTGTTTTTGTGCCAGTACCATACTGTCTTGATTACTGTAGCTTTGTAGTATAGTCTGAAGTCAGGCAGCCTGATTCCTCCAGCTCCATTTTTTGTTCTCAAGATTGCTTTGGCTATTCGGGGTCTTTTGTGTTTCCATACAAATTGTGAAATTTTTTGTTCTAGTTCTGTGAAAAATGCCAGTGGTAGTTTGATAGGGATTGCATTGAATCTATAGATTGCTTTGGGTAGTAGAGTCATTTTCACAATGTTGATTCTTCCAATCCAAGAACATGGTATATCTCTCCATCTGTTTGTATCATCTTTAATTTCTTTCATCAGTGTCTTATAATTTTCTGCATACAGGTCTTTTGTCTCCTTAGGTAGGTTTATTCCTAGATATTTTATTCTTTTTGTTGCAATGGTAAATGGGAGTGTTTTCTTGATTTCACTTTCAGATTTTTCATCATTAGTATATAGGAATGCCAGAGATTTCTGTGCATTAATTTTGTATCCTGCTACTTTACCAAATTCATTGATTAGCTCTAGTAGTTTTCTGGTAGCATCTTTAGGATTCTCTATGTATAGTATCATGTCATCTGCAAACAGTGACAGCTTTACTTCTTCTTTTCCGATTTGGATTCCTTTTATTTCCTTTTCTTCTCTGATTGCTGTGGCTAAAACTTCCAAAACTATGTTGAATAAGAGTGGTGAGAGTGGGCAACCTTGTCTTGTTCCTGACCTTAGTGGAAATGCTTTCAGTTTTTCGCCATTGAGGATGATGTTGGCTGTCAGTTTGTTATATATGACCTTTATTATGTTGAGGAAAGTTCCCGCTATGCCTACTTTCTGCAGGGTTTTTATCATAAATGGGTGTTGAATTTTGTCAAAAGCTTTCTCTGCATCTATTGAGATGATCATATGGATTTTCTCCTTCAATTTGTTAATATGGTGTATCACGTTGATTGATTTGCATATATTGAAGAATCCTTGCATTCCTGGAATAAACCCCACTTGATCATGGTGTATGATCCTTTTAATGTGCTGTTGGATTCTGTTTGCTAGTATTTTGTTGAGGATTTTTGCATCTATGTTCATCAGTGATATTGGCCTGTAGTTTTCTTTCTTTGTGACATCCTTATCTGGTTTTGGTATCAGGGTGATGGTGGCCACCTAGAATGCGTTTGGGAGTGCTCTTCCCTCTGCTATATTTTGGAAGAGTTTGAGAAGGATAGGTGTTAGCTCTTCCCTAAATGTTTGATAGAATCCGCCTGTGATGCCATCTGGTCCTGGGCTTTTGTTTGTTGGAAGATTTTTAATCACAGTTTCAATTTCAGTGTTTGTGATTGGTCTGTTCATATTTTCTATTTCTTCCTGATTCAGTCTTGGCAGTTTGTGCATTTCTAAGAATTTGTCCATTTCTTCCAGATTGTCCATTTTATTGGCATAGAGTTGCTTGTAGTAATCCCTCATGATTTTTTTTATTTCTGCAGTGTCAGTTGTTACTTCTCCTTTTTCATTTCTGATTCTATTGATTTGAGTCTTCTCCCTTTTTTTCTTGATGAGTCTGGCTAATGGTTTATCTATTTTGTTTATCTTCTCAAAGAACCAGCTTTTAGTTTTATTGATCTTTGCTATTGTTTCCTTCATTTCTTTTTCATTTATTTCTGATCTGATTTTTATGATTTCTTTCCTTCTGCTAACTCTGGGGTTTTTTTGTTCTTCTTTCTCTAATTGCTTGAGGTGCAAGGTTAGGTTGTTTATTCGAGATGTTTCCTGCTTCTTAAGGTGGGCTTGTATTGCTATAAACTTCCCTCTTAGAACTGCTTTTGCTGCATCCCATAGGTTTTGGGTCGTTGTATCTCCATTGTCATTTGTTTCTAGGTATTTTTTAATTTCCTCTTTGATTTCTTCAGTGATCACTTCGTTATTAAGTAGTGTATTGTTTAGCCTCCATGTGTTTGTATTTTTTACAGCTCTTTTCCTATAATTGATATCTAGTCTCATGGCGTTGTGGTCGGAAAAGATACTTGATATAATTTCAATTTTCTTAAATTTACCAAGGCTTGATTTGTGACCCAAGATATGATCTATCCTGGAGAATGTTCCATGAGCACTTGAGAAAAATGTGTATTCTGTTGTTTTTGGATGGAGTGTCCTATAAATATCAATTAAGTCCATCCTGTTTAATGTATCATTTAAAGCTTGTGTTTCCTTATTTATTTTCATTTTGGATGATCTGTCCATTGGTGAAAGTGGGGTGTTGAAGTCCCCTACTATGAATGTGTTACTGTCAATTTCCCCTTTTATGGCTTTTAGTATTTGCCTTATGTATTGAGGTGCTCCTATGTTGGGTGCATAAATATTTACAATTGTTATATCTTCTTCTTGGATCGATCCCTTGATCATTATGTAGTGTCCTTCTTTGTCTCTTCTGATAGTCCTTATTTTAAAGTCTATTTTGTCTGATATGAGAATTGCTACTCCAGCTTTCTTTTGGTTTCCATTTGCATGGAATATCTTTTTCCATCCCCTTCCATTCAGTCTGTATATGTCTCTAGGTCTGAAGTGGGTCTCTTGTAGACAGCAAATATATGAGTCTTGTTTTTGTATCCATTTAGCCAATCTGTGTCTTTTGGTGGGAGCATTTAATCCATTTACATATTAGGTAATTATCGATATGTATGTTCCTTTTCCCATTTTCTTAATTGTTTTGGGTTCGTTATTGTAGGTCTTTTCCTTCTTTGTGTTTCTTGCCTAGAGAAGTTCCTTTTGCAGTTGTTGTAAAGCTGGTTTGTTGGTGCTGAACTCTCTCAGCTTTTGCTTGTCTGTAAAGGTTTTAATTTCTCCATCAAATCTGAAGGAGATCCTTTCTGGGTAGAGTAATCTCAGTTGCAGGTTTTTCTCCTTCATCACTTTTAATATGTCCTGCCAGTTCCTCTGGCTTGCAGAGTTTCTGCTGAAAGATCAGCTGTTAATCTTATGGGGATTCCCTTGTGTGTTATTTGTTGTTTTTCCCTTGCTGCTTTTAATATGCTTTCTTTGTATTTAATTTTTGACAGTTTGATTAATATGTGTCTTGGCGTATTTCTCCTTGGATTTATCCTGTATGGGACTCTCTGTGCTTCCTGGACTCGAGTAACTATTTCCTTTCTCATATTAGGGAAGTTTTCAACTATAATCTCTTCAAATATTTTCTCAGTCCCTTTCTTTTTCTCTTCTTCTGGAACCCCTATAATTCGAATATTGATGCATTTAATGTTGTCCCAGAGGTCTCTGAGACTGTCCTCAGTTCTTTGCATTCTTTTTTTTTATTCTGCTCTGCAGTAGTTATTTCCACTATTTTATCTTCCAGGTCACTTATCCATTCTTCTGCCTCAGTTATTCTGCTATTGATCCCATCTAGAGTATTTTTCATTTCATTTATTGTGTTGTTCATCATTGCTTGTTTCATCTTTAGTTCTTCTAGGTCCTTGTTAAATGTTTCTTGCATTTTGACTATTCTATTTCCAAGATTTTGGATCATCTTTACTATCATTATTCTGAATTCTTTTTCAGGTAGACTGCCTATTTCCTCTTCATTTGTTAGGTCTGGTGGGTTTTTATCTTGCTCCTTTATCTGCTGTGTGTTTTTCTGTCTTCTCATTTTGCTTATCTTACTGTGTTTGGGGTCTCCTTTTTGCAGGCTGCAGGTTCATAGTTCCCGTTGTTTTTGGTGTCTGTTCCAAGTGGCTAAGGTTGGTTCAGTGGGTTGTGTAGGCTTCCTGGTGGAGGGGACTAGTGCCTGTGTTCTGGTGGATGAGGCTGGATCTTGTCTTTCTGGTGGGCACGTCCACGTCTGGTGGTGTGTTTTGGGTTGTCTGTGGACTTATTATGATTTTAGGCAGCCTCTCTGCTAATGGGTGGGGTTGTGTTCCTGTCTTGCTAGTTGTTTGGCATAGGATGTCCAGCACTGTAGCTTGCTGGTCACTGAGTGAAGCTGGGTGCTGGTATTGAGATGGAGATCTCTGGGAGATTTTTGCCATTTGATATTATGTGGAGCTGGGAGGTCTCTTGTGGACCTGTGTCCTGAAGTTGGCTGTCCCACCTCAGAGGCAGAGCACTGACTCCTGGCTGGAGCATCAAGATCCTTTCATCCACACGGCTCAGAATAAAAGGGAGAAAAAGTAGAAAGAAAGAATTAGTAGAAGTAGAAAGAAAGAAAGATAGAAAGAAGGGAGGGAGGGAGGGAGGGAGGAAGGAAGGAAGGAAGGAGGGAAGGAAGGAAAAAAGAAAGAAAGAAGATAAAGTAAAATAAAATAAAGTAAGATAAAATATAATAAAGTTATTAAAATTAAAAAATAATTATTAAGAGAACAAAAAGAAAGAGAAATTAAAACAAACAAGCAAACAAAAAAACGGATGGATAGAACCCTAGGACAAATGGTGGAAGCAAAGCTATACAGACAGAGTCTCACACAGAAGCATATATATATACATACTCACAAAAAGAGGAAAAGGGGAAAAAATCATAAATCTTGCTCTCCAAGTCCACCTCCTCAATTTGGGATGATTTGTTGTCTAAAGGAGGGAAGGAAGGAAAGAAAGAAAGAAGATAAAGTAAAATAAAATAAAGTTATTAAAATAAAAAATAATTATTAAGTAAAAAAATTAAAAAAATAACAAAAAACAAAGAAACAAAAAAAAAGGACGGATAGAATCCTAGGACAAATGGTGGAAGCAAAGCTATACAGACAAAATCTCACACAGAAGCATACACATACACACTCGCAAAAAGAGGAAAAGGGGAAAAACTCATAAATCTTGGTCTCAATGTCCACCTCCTTAATTCTGGATGATTCGTCGTCTATTCATGTATTCCACAGATGCAGGGTACATCAAGTTGATTGTGGAGCTTTAATTTACTGCTTCTGAGGCTGCTGGGAGAGATTTCCCTTTCTCTTCTTTGTTCTCACAGCTCCCAGGGGCTCAGCTTTGGATTTGGCCCCGCCTCTGCGTGTACGTCGCGGGAGGGCGTTTGTTCTTCGCTCAGACAGGACGGGGTTAAAGGAGCCGCTGATTCGCGGGCTCTGGCTCACTCAGGCCAGGGGGAGGGAGGGGCACGGAGTGCGGGGCGGGCCTGCGGCGGGAGAGGCCGGCGTGACGTTGCACCAGCCTGAGGCGCGCTGTGCGTTCTCCCGGGGGAATTGTCCCTGGATCCTGGGACCCTGGCAGTGGCGGGCTGCACAGGCTCCCCGGAAGGGGGGTGTGGATAGTGATCTGTGCTCGCACACAGGCTTCTTGGTGGCGGCAGCAGCAGCCTTAGCGTCTCATGCCTGTCTCTGGGGTCCGCGCTTTTAGCCGCGGCTCGCGCCCATCTCTGGAGCTCCTTTAAGCAGGGCTCTTAATCCCCTCTCCTTGCGCACCAGGAAATAAAGAGGGAAGAAAAAGTCTCTTGCCTCTTCGGCAGGTTCAAACTTTTCCCCGGACTCCCTCCCGGCTAGCCGCGGTGCAGTAACTCCCTGCAGGCTGTGTTCACGCCGCCAACTCCAGTCCTCTCCCTGCGCTGCGATGGAAGCCCAAGCCTCGACTCCCAGCCCCTCCCGCCCCGGCGGGCGAGCACACAAGCCTCTCGGGCTGGTGAGTGCCGGTCGGCGCCGATCCTCCGTGCGGGAATCTCTCCGCTCTGCCCTCCGCGCCCCCGTTGCTGCGCTCTCCCCCGCGGCTCCGAAGCTCCCCCTCCGCCTCCCGCAGTCTCCGCCGCGAAGGGGCTTCCCAGTGTGTGGAGACCTTTCCTCCTTCACAGCTCCCTCCCGCTGGTGCAGGACCCGTCCCTATCCTTTTGTCTCTGTTTTTTCCCTTGCCCTACCCAGGTACGTGGGGGGTTTCTTGCCTTTTGGGAGGTCTGAGGTCTTTTGCCAGCGTTCAG
>NW_006796259.1:20330-52617 GCF_000442215.2 Lipotes vexillifer
GGTGTTCTGTAGGAGCTGTTCCACGTGTAGATGTATTTCTGATGTATCTGTGGGGAGGAAGGTGATCTCCGCGTCTTACTCTTCCGCCATCTTCCCAGAAGCCGTTTCTGGTGAATTAGTATTTTTTATGCATCTTTTGTGCACATACACACACACAGACACACACACACACGCACACACGCACACACACCCTCCAATTCCCAGTCAGGAGCACAGAGCTGTGGCCATAAGCACAGACAGAGCAACGTCTCAAATTCCCTCACTAACGTTATGGTTCGCTTTACAGGAAAACATGGAAAGGGAGATTTTCCCTCAAGGGGCATGTTTGCTAATCGGATGTTAGCAGAACATCATCCAGGGTTTGTGATCTGTGTGCTTATTTTATTTAACGCCTGTGTGTATGGCTGTGTCCGTGCTAACTTTCCTCAGTTGGGTTGGCTCTGAGCCTCCTGTGAACATCTGAACATCCGGCTCCCCAGTGCTGTGGAGGCTATTAAATTAGCTTAGACAGCAGGTGGGTACTGAAGAAATTGGAAAACAGCAGCTGATCTAAGTCACAGGGCTCTGTGCACTCCTGTGAGGGGTACGTGAGATATAAACCCTATCATGAGAGCCCATTTGGAAAGCGACTACCTCCCCCTCCACAGGCCCAGAAATGCCAGCTCCAAACAGGCAAGAGCAGAGGAAGGAGGAGTGCTGGGTTCCTGAGCACCTTCTTCCACATCATCTGTCCGTGGGGTCATCCAGCCACTATAGGCTGTCCCGGGCAGTGGGGTGTGTGTGTGTGTGTGTGTGTGTGTGTGTGTGTGTGTGTGTGTGTTGGCGGAATGGATATGGAATGTGACTGATCCTGTCTCACATTGGCATCAAAATCCAGGAGCTTCCGTGCTACCATAATGTAGATGGAACTGAGAAAAAATTGGGGAAAGTATATAAAAAGAGCTAACATTCATTGACGGATCCACCTGTGTGCCAGGCACTGCACTTTACCTGCAGTGTTTGCATGTAATGTTTCATTTAGTTTTTCTAACGACCGTATGATGTAGGAACTATTGTTTACACACATTTTACAGAGGAGGAGACTGAAGCACAGAGAAGAAGCAACACAACCAGCATTTGAAGCTCGGCACTCTCACTCCAGAGCTTGTAATTTCATACTCTGTTGGCAGGCAGCAAAATGGAGAGGGGGTAGCAGCAAATAGAGAAATGCAGGGGTAAAGCAGCCCTAGCTCCTGGGAAAATACCAAAGCAGGACCTAGAATGTTCAGTGGAACTGAACAAAGAGAACGTTTACTGCCTTTGGGTCTTTGACTCACTCGGGAGCATGATGTAGATAAGGGTTTGCTGGCTCTGCAGAAATGATTCTGCCCCTAAGCTCTCCACTTACTGAAGATAGATTCCTTGGGTTAGGTTGGTAGGGAGCCTAGACAATTTTCCCAGAGTCTTCAGAATGGCTGGCCTGGAATAAGATGAACCTGAACAGGCAGCTGCAGCAGCACAGGGAGGTGGGGAGAATCTGGTCCAATTACTGCTCTTCTCATCAGGGGCCCTTCCTATGGAGTCAAGTTCCTGATAAATAAATACTGTAGTAAACTACTGTGTATATGGTGCTTTATTGGATGCTGGCACTGTTCTAAGTGCTTCACCATATTAGCCACTTAATCCTGTTAATAACTCTATGAGGTAGGTATTGTTATCATTTCCACTTTATAGATGAGGAAATAGAGGCACAGCAAGGTTAAGTTATCTTTCCTAAAGTCCCCTAACTAGAAGGGGACACAGCTAGGTTTGACTCAGGCAGGGGGGCACTGGAGTTCAAGCCTTTAGGCGCTCAAGCCACCGTCAGGGGTTTGCCATCTGAGAGATGTCACGGTGGTTGACGAGTGTGAAGGAGTCCTTGCACCCAGCTAGAGAGAGCTCAGCACACGAGCAGAGAGGAAACCTTATTTTGCATTTAAGTCAAGGAGAATAGTGTGCAGCAGAGCCTGACACGTGAATGGGGACCCGTGGCTGGAGCTTGCTGGGGTCCATGGGGGATCTACATATGTGAGTCACCTCTGCTTTCTGGAGCAGTCTGGTTCCCTTGTTTCAAGATTCTACTTTGGGCTCTGTCAGAGGAAATAACTCCCTTTGGGCCAAAGGGGCAGCAGATGTGGCCAGTTGGGAGGAGTGGCATGATTAAGCTGTAAGTACACCATCTTGTTGCCCAACTCTGAGACTCTGTTCTCTGTCCGGCTGGGGAATTCATTAACAGAAGGCTGAGAGGCTGAATTGCCAAGAGTCCCACTTGACCTGTGCCACAGAGGTATGGAGCTCACCACTATAGGAGAGGAGGGCTCAGTGCTGCATTACAGGAACCTTGCTGCACCAGGGAAGTAAGAAGGAGTGAAGCAAAAAATCCCCTTGTGGGGAGAGAAGCCAAGGGGTAGGTTAACCCACCCAGAGCCAGTCTTCTCACCTTCTGTGTGAGGGTATTGGTATTTTATTGTTCTCATTTTACACATAAGGAAACTGGAGTTCAGGAAGGTTAAGAAACATATCCAACGATGCTCAGCTAGTTAAGGTCAGAGCTGAGGTTTGGCCTTTAATGCTCACTGACTGTGGATGCTAAGCTAGTGCACCCTACTGCTCTGTGCAGGTAAAGCCAGGGCACCTGCTAATCTCTGCAGGTAAACCAGTGCACTCCACTGCTCTGGGCAGGTCAACTAGCACATCCCATTGATCTGTATACGTAGACAGCGCATCTCACTGATCTGTATGGGTAAATAGCACACCCCACTCATCTGTACAGGTAGGCAGCACACTCCACTGATCTGTACAGGTAAACAGCACACCTCACTGATCTGTGCAGATAACCTGAGAGTTATCAGGCAGGGTGATCTAACCGACAGATGGAATTTTACAGGGTAGGATATAGCAGAGAGAAACCAAAATGCTCACTTTAAAAGGGAACATTATGGGGAAAGTTGAAAGCACCTTGCAGGGATTGGGTTTAGGATCAAGAGGCCTGGAGAGCTGTATCCATAATAGCCTTAAGGATTTAGAAGTTTCCTTGGCGGCACTTTAAAGATGCATTTGTCCCGAGGATAGGAGATGAGGGACTCCCGAGCATATTTAGGTCAGAGTCTAAGGGGAAAATTCCCTTTTCACTGCAGAAGGAGTTACACTCTGGAGATTGTATAATCTCCTTCCCCAAGCCCTTTAAGTAAAATAGGCATTTTGCCTGTTAGTGAAGGAGGGTGGATACTGAGGCTGTTGACTCTGTCTGGGCTTCCCAGGCCTAGCCTGTGAGCTGTGTGAAATATAGTCTTCTGGGCTCCCTGACAGACTTTGGGTCAGATCTGGAGGCAGGCCCAGGCATCTGAGTAATAAGCTCAGTGTGATTTTGACTCTGAGAGACTGATGTCCATTGCTGGAAGTCTTAAACCTGCTCTGAAGCTATAATTTCCAAGTGAGTGTGGAGTTCTTCAAGGCCGCTTCTGGTCAACCACTTAGGCGTTGCGCTAAATTAGGTTTTCTTAACCCGGGGTCCACTGCTGGCTCCAACAGCCCTGGAACCTTGTAAAACTGGAGGAAAATTCTGTATGTGTGTCTGCTTTTGTGGAGAGAGGGTCTTTTATATTCATCAGATTCACAGAGAGATCCATGATTACAACAGGTTAAGAACCTTGGCACTATATGTTTTGGCAACTGCTCTGAACCATTTAAGATCCTTACAAGAAAAGAAGGCTCACTGATTTATAGACACACTTTTGATTGTGTGTGTGCATCTGTATTGTGTGTATGTATATTGGTGTGTTTTGTGGAGTACAGAACGATCCTACTCAGAGAAACCACTCAGGATTCACAACACTTAACTCAAATTACTTAATAAAAAATTATATGCAGTAAAAAAGCCCCAAACAATCCATTTAGAAAATGAGCAAAAGACATGAACGGACATTTCACCAGAGAAGATATTCAGAGGGCAATAAACACATGAAAAGATGTTCAAGCCATTAGGGAAATGCAAATTAAAACCACAGTGAGATATTACTACATACCTTTCATAAGGGCTAAAATAAAAAGTCCCTGGTGAGTATGCAGAGAAAACTGGGTCACTACTACATTGCTGGTGGGAATGTAAAATGGTACGGCCACCCTGGAAAATATTTTGGCAGTTTTTAATGTGATTAAATATATAACTACTGTACAACCTAGCAATGGCACTTTTGTGCATTATTCCCAGAGAAATTATAATTTATGTTCACATAAAAATCTGTACATGAATGTTAGTGGTAGCTGTATTCACGACAGTCAGTATCTAGAGGTAACCTAGATGTCCTTCAGTAGCTGAACGGTTAAACAAGAGGAGGTGCATCTTTGTAATGGAATGTTACTCAGCAATAAAAAGAGTGAGCTATTGATACATGTAACAACTTGGATAAATCTGTAGGGAATTTTGTTGAGTGAGAAAAGCCATTCTTAAAGGTTACATTCTTTTTTATTTTTAATTTATTTCATTTATTTATTTATTTTTGGCTGCGTTGGGTCTTCGTTGCTGTGTGCAGACTTTCTCTAGTTGCAGTGCGCGGGGGCTACTCTTTTTTTGTTTGTTTGTTTTTGTTTTTTTGCGGTACGCGGGCCTCTCACTGTTGTGGCCTCTCCCGTTGCGGAGCACAGGCTCCGGACGCGCAGGCTCAGCGGCCACGGCTCACGGGCCCAGCCGCTCTGCAGCATGTGGGATCTTCCCGGACCGGGGCACGAACCCGTGTCCCCTGCATCGGCAGGCGGGCTCTCAACCACTGCGCCACCAGGGAAGCCCCGGGGCTACTCTTTTTTGCTGTGTGTGGGCTTCTCATCGCGCTGGCTTCTTTTGTTGCGGAGCACGGAATCTAGGCACACGGGCTTCAGTAGTTGTGGCCCGCAGGCTCAGTAGTTGTGGTGTACGGGCTTAGTTGCTCCACGGCAAGTGGGATCTTCCCGGACCAGGGCTCGAACCCGTGTCCCCTGCATTGGCAGGTTGATTCTTAACCACTGTGCCACCAGGGAAGTCCCAAAGGTTACATTCTATACGCTTCCATGCATATAACATTCTTGAAATGACAGAATTATAGAAATGGATAACAGATTAATGGTTGCCAGGAGAGAATGAGGGTGGAGAAAGGTAGATGTGGCTATAAGAGGGCAACTTGAGATAGATATTCTTGCGGAGTTGGAAATGTCTTCTATCTTTAATGGCAATACCCTGGTTGTGATGTTGTACTATGATTTGTGAGGTGTTACCGTTGAGAGGAAACTGGGTAAAGTATAGACAGGATATCTCTGCATTATTTCTTATAACTGTGTGTAAATCTACAATTATCTCAAAATAAGTCTAAAAAATTGTATCTACCCCAAAAGGATAAAGGTTTACCATCACTGAGAGTATTCCAAAAAATGTGCCCTATGCTATGAAGGCAATTCTGAAAGAAAAGTTGCAGAAGTTCCTGGGGTAGAGGTGGCAATACCAGGACAGTGTGCAGCCTCCCAGGACTCCCAGGAAGGACTTCTCATCACCTGGGTGCATCAGCTCTGGTCTGCTGGTTAGACAGTCAGCCTCATCACCTTAGCCTGGCTCTGTGTAAGACAGAAAAATGTGGTTCTGCAGGGTCTCATACGTGGTTTTGCCTGCTCTCTCCAGCATCTTGGGAGTCTGGGCCACCACCCCAGGATGGATGTGAGCAGCCCTGAATGAACCAGTTTGGGTCGCATGATCAAATGAAAGTGAAGGAACTTATTGAATGAGCATGAGTGTTGTGTGCATGCACGTGTGCCTGTGTGTGCATAAAAATCACATTTGCAGTGTGTTAGCAAGGTGTTGGCTAAGTGCCTTCACATGCATCGTTCCAGTGAATTCTCATGACAATCCTAGGAGTCATTCCCATTTTACAGATGGGGGGATAGAGGTTCAGAAAGGTGAAGTGGCTTGCCTTAGGTCGCATGACTGGAGAGTAGCACAGAAGTATAGAAACCAGTTTTTTCTGACCTTGAAATCTCTGGGGCCTCCAGCTCAACATGTGGAGGTCTTCTTGAGTGCTTACCTGCAAAGGAGAACTTGCAGGAAGCAAGATAGGGGAGGAAACCTAAGGACTTTTTCCTTTCTGAGCCTAAGTTTTAAGCTGGTGGTTTGAATGACTGTGGAACTAAAAGCTGTGTCAGGGAATCTTCCTGCACAAAAGTAGAAAGGAATGCATTTTCAGTATCTCTGTGAAGCCAAAGTCACACTGATTCCTCTGGCCTTTATCAGGACCTTCCTCTGCTTCCTCCTTGTGCTGACATCCATCTGGCACTTGGTTCCATGTCCTAAGGAGAAAGTGTGTGTGGATGTGCCGTGAGTATGCACGGCTGGCCTGTCACACCTGTGCTTCTTGTCCTGGGCTGTTCTCGGGGGCCACACCAGGGGACCGCAGGCAGGTTGGTGCTACTCATCAGCGTGGGGCAGATAGGATAGGGGTGGCAGCCTTGGGGCAATGGCCTCCTGAGTCCCTCGACCCCACCCTTTCCCTCTTCTCAGTGGGAAGAGAACTCCTTAGAACAAATGAGCAGGACCAAGATGTAACAACACAGCAAGCATTTAAAAACAAAATAACTATGCAGCAATTTCACAACAAAAGATGGACAAACGTGACACCTAATAGTAACAATATTAAAATAAGGGTAGACATAAGAAGAGCGGCAACTGGAAAGTCACGTATTTATAATTTCATTTATTGAGCATCATCACTAGTCACTGTGCAGAGCATTTTGTATGGGTTATGTTCTTTAGTTCACCCAAAACCCATGAGGTGGGTACTGTTATTCTTCCTACTTTACACTCGAGGAAGTGAAGGCACGTAGAGAAGTCAAGTCGCTTCTCAAGGTCACACATCACAGGAGAGACCAGATTTCAAATCCAGGTAAGCTGACTTCTAATCTTAACCACACCCTGCTACCACCTCAAAGAAACATTGATGATGCCTGATTCCAGAGCATTCTCCTCACTGATTTAGCAGGAGAAGTTTTGTGACTATTTAAGGTGTTGCATGGCAGCCAGACTTCTCAGAATGCTGAATTAGTGTGTTTCATAAACTCTAGTGATCTGCTAATTTAAATTTGTGAATGCCAAACTTTAGTCACCCTCAGTAACTCACTCAGTGGGTTATTGTTAAGGACCTCTTTGATGCAGGTAAATATTGGAAGTTTCTTGAATTGAGCAACCTGAGATCCAAGCAAATGACTTACCTTTTTAACATGTGTTCAGAGCCATCAGACAATTCCTAGGAGCCCCAGATGTTACTTTGAGAAATATTGACATATAGGATTGCTGGAAAGCTCATTTCCCTAGTACCCGAACTGGTGAGATCCCTGGGAACTGGGTAGAAACAACTCTCCAGCCAGAAGACTGGGAATTTGCTCAGCTTACAAAAACAAGGCAGGGCAATTGTGTCGCTGACCGCAGTGGTCAGGGGGTGGAGCCACGGACCCTAGTTCAGGATTAGGTCCCGCGCGGAACAGTTTGGATTATGCCTTGCAGCCCAGAAGTCCCTGAATTTGCATGCCTGGATAAGCAATGGGGACAATGCCTCACCAATAACTTAATCATAGTTTCCCTGATGCCTGGAGAGATCTTTGTGGCACACAGTACTTAAATATAGATGGTCTCGGGCTCTCATTAGGAAGGGGTTTCAGTAATTAAAGAAAATAGAAATTTTATTCAGATTCAACATTTCCCATTTGTAATTATCCTCTTGGAGTCCCTTTGTAATTACTCTTTTTGTAAAAAAGATCTTCTGTATTAGCATATTTAGTCTAAATTGTTTAATTAGGCGATGGCTTGCTCAAAGTAGAGATGAATGTTTCCTATGTAACCCTCAAAAAACATTATTGTGCGCTTTGATACATTGACGGAGAGAACACCAAAAAGCACGGAAGAAAGCCAGGATTGTGCGGATTTTGCCAGGTAGTGATGCAAATTCCACATCCATACTTAAAGCCCCATGCCCCTTTATGTCACAAGCAAACATCAAACTAGGCACTTTGAATTTTGCCAGTTGCCCCTAGTTAGGCTGTACATTGATCCACTGAGTACCTACACTGTGCTGGACACTTACACTAGGATCTGGGCTTGATGGAATGAAAATAGCAAGTCAAAACTTTCATGACCTTGCAGTTTTTTGGAAAGACAGACATTCATCACATAATCACAGTGAGTTGTACTTTCAAACTGAAATTTAAATTAGGAAGCAAAGGGCTTCCCCGGTGGCGCAGTGGTTGAGAGTCCGCCTGCCGATGCAGGGGACACGGGTTCGAGCCCTGGCATGGGAAGAGCCCACGTGCCGCGGAGCAGCTAGGGCCCGTGAGCCACAGCTGCTGAGCCTGCGCGTTTGGAGCCTGTGCTCCGCAACAAGAGAGGCCGCGATAGAGAGAGGCCCGCGCACCGCGATGAAGAGTGGTCCCCGCTTGCCACAACTGGAGGAAGCCCTCGCACAGAAACGAAGACCCAACGCAGCCAAAAATAAATAAATAAATTAATTAATTAAAAACAAAAACAAAAACAAAAAAAAATAGGAAGCAAAGTAATATGGTGTCATGAGTGTGTATGCAAAGGAGTGCTGGGAGAGCATTCTTCATTGGTCCTTCACATTTCTGCATGTCTTATAACAGCTTTTGTTCTGGACTATGTTTTCAAGGGTATTTATATAGCAAGCAGCCTTAGAAGATAGAAATAGTGTCTTCCTCTAGGGCAGATGGCAGCGTTGTTTTCTGGCCAGTATAATAAAAATGTCTCCCTCTGGGCAAAGAGTGTGCAGGTTTTCTAGCAGCCCCTTTATAAGATTGGATTGGGGTGCCTTAGCTGTGGTGTAAACCCACTGCATGCACAGTATCCACCTGGGCTACTCTGCATCTCCCTCATGGGACTTGTGACTTGCGGAAAGAATGCAAGCATGGTGCTCATGCTGCTTGCTGTGCAGTGAGTAATAAAGTTCTTTATCTCTGATCCTCGAATCTCATGTCTTCTGCCTACATCTATGAAACTGTGGCAGGATAACTTGCTAGCTTGCAAGTAGGGTAAATTCCCAGACCTTCTGCAGTTCTTGGCACAAATGGGGGTAGGACTAGAGCCCAGTATCACTCACACAGAGCTGCTTGCAGGCTCATTGGTATTGAGATACCAAAGATAGGTCACTGGTAGACACCTTTCTTTTGGGGCAGAAGGTGAACAAGGCCAGAGTTGCCATCTTGACAGCTCCCCCCACCTCCGCACCCACAGAGCTGGACGTCCTATGCTTCCCTACTGCTGTAGAGTATTTAGAAGGGTAGAGAAAGGACAAGGTGCCGGACTGCTACTCATTTTCATAAATATTATGGAAGAGATAGGGAGCAGATCCTATCTCGCCAGACTTCATCAGGAAGAGGTCAGGTTCTTGGGCGACCAGTGACAGCTATTCCCCAAGAAAAGATTCAGGGTCTGAGACTGCTCCCCTAACTTCTGAACTCTGGGTTGAGCCACCCTCAAACTTCTAGTTTCTATTTTTTATGAAATGGAAGCTATTTGTCTCTTGCCCTTTTTGCAGACTGCGTGGGGCCATGTAACGCCACCCTTTCCCCACAGCTGTATAAAGTTTAAAGTAGTGAGGGAATGAGGTAGCGGGTAGGGGCCTGGCTGAGTCAGGTGCCAGGGCTGGGTTTTGATTTCCTCACTTTGACAAGCCTCTGAATGCCTTTTTAATAATAGTTTTCTTTACCATTTTTTTCCAATGACAAGTTCACACACAAAAATTATGTATTTCAAAAATATGTCATTTTGGCAGATAAAAGTGAAGAAACCTGGGATGGTGATGAGTATGCAAAGACCCTCTTAGCCTCCCTCCGTGTTGCCTGGCCACTCTTGAATCTTCTAAATTATCTTTGCCTATTGAAGCAAAAATTAAAATGCTGTCTGATGTGGTTCTAAATGTATGTAGAGGAAATACTAAAAATTATGTCATACATGGGACAGGGTAAAATTTCTATACTTCATGATGTAGAAATTGGTAAAATTTCAATACCAGCAGACTCAGAGGACTGAGGATGGCCCAGACTTTTTTCACGTTGGTGCCACAATACCGGGCACAGTGCCTTGCAACAGTACAGTTACTCCAAAAATATATTATGAATAAACCAATGAGGAATAAAAAAAGAATCTTAAGGTCACACACTGAATCTGTTTGTTTTTCCTCACGTCAATCTACCCATTAGGCAGTTTTACCCCAAACAGACCTTCCACAGGGACCTCAGAATTTCCCCTCAGCTGGTAGCTAGCAATTGCTAAACTTGCTCTTGCCCTTCAGGAATTACCATCCTTTGACCCAGGGAAGTAAAAGTCCTTAGAAGGGCTGATATTGAGGAGACACGTATTAGTTAGGGCCCCCTCAAGGGCACCCTGCATTCTGAGAACTTCTTAAAGCTTCTAGAGCACATTTACATCAGCACAAGAAGCATAGGCCCACCGCTTTTCAGGTACATTTCGGGCCCAATATTATTTCCTCCAGAATACATTCACCTTGATCTTCGCTGTCAGGTGAAAGGCCCTCAGGGCACTGTCAACGGGACAGTCACATGCTGTAGTGATGCATCTCCTCAACTCTCTTCCAAGGAGATGGCTCAGCATTCCCATTTTTCTGATGTGGATGGAGAAGTTCTGCCCTGGTTTTTAAAGCATAGTCACAGAACTGTAGAGCCAGAATACTGTTCACAACTTCTCATCTCTTGGTGGTGTGGTTTATGTATCTTTCTCACAGGGTAGAAGAGACATTTGGTGTTTGCTGGGAAGCACTTGGATGTGGTGGTAAAACCCCTCTAGAGGGAACTCAGGGCATGGTGATAGAGGAAAACTCAACTGTAACGGATCCATGGTGCTCTGCAGCCGAAAGCTACCTCTAGGACATTTTAGTCAAGTCTTTCTGATACAGAAAGCATTGGACAGTCTGGGACTGGGTTCGAGTC
The DNA here is from genome assembly GCF_000442215.2 of Lipotes vexillifer. Lineage (NCBI taxonomy): Eukaryota > Metazoa > Chordata > Mammalia > Artiodactyla > Lipotidae > Lipotes > Lipotes vexillifer. Next base: position 31,317 of record NW_006796259.1, read on the forward strand.
ACTGAAAGGAGGTGAGACTTTGGGCAAATTGCTTAAAACTCTCTGAGACCCAGTTTCCAAATCCATGAAGCGGCCCTCTCAACAGAGGTAGGTTCCATGAGCTGACTTGTCTGATAATACATACCCAATGATAGGCGGCCCCAAGTTATGGCAATGGCACTGTCTTCAGGGACCTGGGCTCCCTACCAGTCTTATCAGCATGTGGTTGCCATTTCCAGTGTCACCTCCTGGTCTAAGATGTTGCTGGAACTCCTGTCTTCTCCTCTGACTTTCAGGAGTTAGGAAAAAGAGGAAGAGCAAAAATGTCACATGCCACCTGAGTTAGTTCCTTTTAAGCATATTAGCTCCAAAGGAGGCTGGGAAATGTAATCTTTCAGTTAGACTACAGGTGTTCCATTAGTAGGGAAGGGCAGCATGGTGGGAGAAGATGGAAATTGGGTGGATTACCCGCAGTTTCTGCCACAGGCAACAATCCGGACTGGATGGGTACAGGGAATAGGGGTCAAAGGGTCAGAGTGGGGGAACATTGTCCAAGCGAAGGTATTTTTCCTGCAGCAGCTTGGCATTTTGTATTTTTATTCTGTCAGTTAGTTGGGCATGAACATATTTTGCTCTGCAGAAGGGACTTTTTCAAGGTTCTCTTTGGTCCAGTGTAGGAGATAGAAGGTTTCTATGGCAAACAAACAGTCCGGCTGGCAGCTGGGCACACGTGATAAATTACCGCTGGGTTACGGGGAACACAAAGGAGCTCTGAGCAGTAATTCTCAGCTCTTCTCTTTTGTGAACACAAGGACACACGAAATCTTTTACAGTGACGGTTGTCCTAGCACCATGGTTCATGGCTTCTGGAGAATTTCAGAATAGAATTTTATTTGCCATTGCTCTTATCTGGAAGACACTGGGACAAGATAATGACATTCTAGGTGGGAACTTTCAGCTATAAGGGCTCAAGGTCTTTTCCACCACCTTCACTTTTATCCTTTATACCCATCTAATCAATAACATTTTTTCTTTCAAGTATCTCCTGCCTTCATCATTTCCTCTGTGGTAATATTGCTAACAGGTCTAGATTACTGTCCCGCCCACCTCCTAACTAGTATCCCACATGCATCCTCTCACGCTAACTAAGCTACCAACCCTCCAGAGGAAATGGCTCTTCATCAAATATATTTTTCATTCTGTTCCCCACCTGCTCAAAACCTTTCTGCTACTTCCTCTTTTTACATGAAATTATCTGTTTATTCATAGGCATAACAGTAAAAATGACTGGGGGGTACGGAAGTACAGATTAGTCAGATATAGAAGTGTTAGATTTCTCTGTAAGATGGCATGCCTAGGCTTTATTTTCTGTGTTGATTAAAAAGTTGTTAACTTAAAAATTTACCTCCCCTCCCTAAATAGAATAACAGCCTGTGTTGTCTTTCATGTGGATTATTTCATGTATTTTGTACAGCCCTATCAGTTTTCTGATGTGTGTGTGTGTGTGTGCCCGTGTGCATGCGTGTGTGCTCATGCATGTTCCTTCATGGCAGTGGGTAGGCATGTACTTCTACCCTCCATGCTACTCATTCTTTCATTAACTTATTACTTATTCTAATAAGCACTTTTTTCCCCCAGAATTTTCTATTCACCAGGCATTATGGTAGCTGCTGAGTTTTTATTTGTATTATAGTTGTGGTGCCATTACTCAAGTTGATGTGGGTTGTTCTCACCTAATCAATTTGCTTATCTAAATTCTATCATCTTTCAAGGCCCAGTTCTAGTTTAAATACAACCAGGAATTAATCCCTCAACCCCTCCAACATTCACAGGTTGATTCTGAATGTCTGTAGGGGTGTGGTGCAACTATATTGGTAAGACAGAGTTCTCTGAGTGTAAGTGACAGAAACCCAACTCAACTTAGTTTAAGCCAAAAGGGGTTGTATAGACTTTCAGAACCAGATTGTGGGAAGGGCAGGAGCTGACCCTTTGGATTATTTGGAGTAAGGAAGTCTAAGGCTCTCAGGCATCTCTCTCTGTTTTCCTCTATTTCCGTCTTTGCTTCTCTCTGACATTCTTGTTGTTTTCTTTCACTCCTAGAGCACACTACTGGACCATTGGGTGGAGTTGAAATATGACCTATATAAGCTTTGAACTTACACCCTGTGGCTTTGTAATCAGAGAAGGAAAAGATCCCAGGGGAGGTTTCTGCTTGGTCCAACCAGAATCCCAAGACCATCTCTGTGGCGTGTTACTCTAAGAAAGGGGCATTGAATACTGGGTTGACAGGAACAGTAACCACTACAAAGGCTTTCCTGAAAAAATTTACATAGTCTTGTTTTGAAAAAGATAAAAGACTCTTGTGTTGGTTATTCTGTGTTAATTATCTCCTGTGGCTCAATATGCAGTCCCTGAGGAAAGCAATCACAACTTGTGTTCTCCTGTTAGATCAGGTCTGGTCCTAACTAAGGTGAGGAAGAGCTAGGTTAGGGCTCATTAGACACACCCACTCCCAGGAAAGAGATCCTGAAGGGCCACTGGGGTCTCTTTCATTTGAGATCCCAGAGCTCTTTGGAGACAAGCCACAGGGTTTTCAAACATTGTCAATAGCCATTTGTACCCAAGTCCCCTGGAGATTGCTGCACATCCACTCCAAGTTAAGTTGGAATCAGCAAGCATTATTCCTGTCCTCTTTGGTCTGAGAGATGGCCTGAGCAATGGTGTGGCACCAATGAACCCAGATTCAAGGTAGTTATTATGTTCCAATGTTTCTGCCTGGTCCTGGTAAGGGAGACAGTTCACTCAGTATCTCTCCTGGGGCCTTCTACTTAGAGTCACTCAAAGGCCAGTCTGCTTTAGGGCAGTCCGTAGAGCTGTTCACCAGGGCTGGTCAAGGTGGGTCGGGAGGACAATTTGGGATGAACTCCCATTGAGAATTTTGATAAGGTATGGTGGCCAAGTCTGAGGTCAGACTACTGAGTTCAAATTTTGTTTCTGTAGCTTATTAGTTTTGAGATCTCTTGTAAGTTACTGTATCTTTTTGTGCCTCAGTTTCCTGATCAGTAAATTTAGGATAATAAGGCATAATGTTAAACTCTGATAATTTTCACAGGTACTGACCAATTAGACCAATCACAATAGACACTGGCCATGTCCTGGAGTGGGGATCTGGGGCCCTCTGCTCTGCTAATCCTTTAGTTGCTGAACGTGGGAGTCCAGATGGTCCTAAGGGAGGTCCAAATGACCAGGGTGGCTGCAGACACATGGAGGGGCTCAAGTTTTGAGTTTTACCACCAGTAAAAATTTCAATATTTTGTACTGCTATTCCTGTGGGATTGGCGAAATATTAACCCTGGGGATAGTAATTGTGCTTCACAGGGCTCTTGCCACATCCACTAGTTACTGTTGTGTAAGCCATGTCCTGCTCAACCCTAGGGGTATCATTCACCTTGGACCCACTGTAGATGTGTGGAGTTATAATGACAGTTTTCTGGCAGACAGAAAGAATTCTGTCTTTCTCTCAGGGAAAGAATGCCTTTTTCTAATTTGCAGTGTGTTGCCATATGGGTTAGTTGTGGGGCTGGTTGCTGTGAAGATTAAATGAGATAACCCATCCCGTGTGCTTAGAATAATGAAGGTGTATAGAAAAACCTCAGTGGAGGTTAGCTATTTCTCTCTGTCAATGAAGTGATGCTGACACACTCACAGCATGCAAACAAGTAGCTCTGTGTCACTCAACTCGAAACTTGTTGTACAGCACTATCTGCAGTGTAAAATGAATTCACATTAAAAATAAATTCTGCCTTTATCTTTTATCCCCAACATTGAAAAATTTCAAACATTCAGCAAAGTTGAAAGAACTATACATTGAACATTCGTGTGTCCACAATCTAGATTTATTATTATTATTATTATTATTATTATTTAAAAAGTATTTATTTGTTTGGCTGCGCCGGGTCTTTAGTTGTGGCACGTGGGATCTTCGTTACTGCGTGAGGGATCTTTGTTGCGGTGTGTAGGATCTTTTAGTTGCGGCATGTGGGATCTTAGTTGCGTCATGCGGGATCTAGTGCCCTGACCAGGGATCAAAGCCGGGCCCCCTGCATTGGGAGTGTGGAGTCTTAACCACTGGACCACCAGGGAAGTCCCCACAGTCTAGATTTAAACATGAACATTTTTCCATATTTGTTTAATCATATATCGATTTACCTATCCCTCTATCCATCCACCAATTCATTTAAAAATGCATGTAAGTTAAAGGTGTCAGCATACTTCACTCAAACTTTAGCATGCATATCATTGACTAGAGTTTAATATTTGTTTATGGTTCCTTTTTGAGGTAAAATTTACATACAGTGAAATATACAAAGTTTAAGTGTGCCATCTGATAAGTTTTGACAAATTGTTGGAGAAGGTCATTGAGAGGACAAGAGGATGTGACCACAGGTCGACCTGTGAGCCCAACTCCGGGCAGGGGGAGGCTCCTCACCCCCACCTCTACCCTTGGAATGTATGCTCTGCCCACTGTTCCCACAGTGGGAACCATTTTCAAGGATGTAGCTTTGAGAGAGTAAGGTGTCATTGAGACCATCTGGACAGTATATGTGTCTGAACCCAGACACATATAAAGCCTCTTTATAAACCTTTAAGGTTTGTCTTTCCGATGTCCAAGGCAAGACTGGTATGTAAGTTCCCTTGCTTTTTAGAACTGCCATCTCCCCATCTGGAGGGGTCGCCTCCGTCTTCCATGTCTCTTTACCTTCCTTGTATGGGGGCTGGTGTGTGCACCAACACAAATGCATACAGCTGGGTAACCCAGGTGTCCCCCCTAAAACATAGAATGTTATCATCACCCAGAAAATTCCTTGTTTCCCTTCCGAGTCAAAGACCACCTCCATGACCCCCAGAGGCAAGCACTGCTCTGATTTTTTTCCCCTTGCTATAGATTAGTTATGCCTGCTTTAAAACTTCATGTAAATGGATTGATAAAGTATTTATTCTTTCATGTAGGACTTCTTTCACTCAGGATAATGTTTTTGAGATTCATCCATGCTGTTGAAAGTATTAGTAGGTCTTTTTCTTTTAATTTATGAGTAGTATTACACTGTATGAATTCATCAGTTTGTTTAGTGTTCTCCTGTTGATGGACACCTGGAGTTTCAGTCTGGGGCTATTACGAATATACATTTACTGTGAACATTCTAGTACACATCTTTTTGTGGACGTATGCTTTCATTTAGTGGGATATATATGTAGGAGTAAAACTACTGGGTGACAGGATATGTGTATGTTTAGTTTTATAAAAAACTACAGACCGTTCCCCAAAGTAGTTGAACCATTTTATGCTCCCACCAACATGTATGAGTGTTTACAGTTGCTCTGCATCCTTGCTACTGTTTGGTGTTATCAGTCTCTTTGATTTTAGCTATTCTCATTGATTGTGAGCTGGAATTGGGTTTTAATTTGCTTTTCTTTATTGAATAATTACTTGAGAGCTTTTTCATGTGCTATTGGCTGTTTACATAGCTTCTTTTGTGAAGTGTCTGTTCAAATCCTTTACCCAGTTTTTAAAAACTTTATTATTTTGAACTAATTTTAGGCTTACAGAAAAGTTGCAAAAATAGTATAGAGTTCCTGTATATGCCTCATCTGGCTTCTTCTAATCTGACATCACATATAACCATAGCATAATTATGGGAAATTAACATTGGCACAGTACTGTTAACTAACTATAGATTTTATTCAAATATACCTGTTTCCCTACTAATGTCCTTTTTCTCTTCCAAGATTCTGTCTAGTTTCCCAATTGCATTTAATTATTATTTCTTATGCCCTTCCCCCTCTTTAAAAAAATTGGTTTGTCTTTTTATTAAGTTCTGTGTGTACTTTATATATTCTGGATACAAGTCTTCATTAGACATTAGGTTTGAAATATTTTTTTTTAAGTCTTTGGCTTACCTATATTTGCTTAATGTTAAATTGTATGAGCAGATGTTTAAAATTTTGATGGTAATTTATCAGTATTTTTGTAATGGCTATTACTTTCTGTGTCCTATTTAAGAAATCTTTGTCTATCCACAATTTGTGAAGGTATTCTCCTGTTTTCTTATAGAAAATTTACAGTTTTAACTTCTGTATTTGGGTTTATAACCCGTTTGAAGTTAATTTTTATGGATGGTGTGTAGTGGGGATAGAGGCTACTATATTTTCCCCCCATATTGATATCTAGTTGTTCTAGGACCATTTATTAAAAAGACTTTCTTTCCCCATTGATTGCTTTGGTTGGAAATCAGATGATTTTAAAGTGTCTGGCATTGATCTGTTTTTCTATCCTTATGCCATTACTATACTGTCTTGATTACTGTAGCTTTAGAGTAAACCTTGAAGTTGGTTAGTATTAATCCTCTAAAGTTGTTCCTCTTTTTCAAGATTACCTTGGATATTCTAGGTACTTCGCATTTCCATACAAATTTTAGAATCAGCTTGCTAATTTCTACAAAAAACGGCTATGGTATATATACTGGGATTTGCGAAGAAATCATCATAAAAATGTAGTCTTCCAATTCATGAACATGATACATTTTTCAACATTATTTTTAAATATTTCCAAATTTTCTGTAATAGTAAAGTCATCCTCTTGAGTTTCTGTCAGCAATATTTTGTAGTTTTTATGTCTTGTACATCTTTTGATACGTTTATTCCTAAGTATTTTATGTCTTTTGAAGATGTAGAATTTTAAGGAATTTTATTTTCCAGTTTTTTGGCTACCAATATATAAAAACACAATTGATTTTTGTATGTTGACCTTGCAAAATTCTCTTAGTAGTTCTAATAGTTGATTTGTACATTCCTTAGAATTTTCCAAGTAAATAATTACATCATCTTTGATTATAGACAGTTTTACTTCTTCCTTTCTGATCTTTATGCCTTTCTGTTTTCTTGCCTTAGTGTACTAGCTAGCATCTTCAGTACAATACTGAAGAGAAATAATAAAAATGCTCTTTTCCTGATTTTGTGGGGAAAGTGTTCAATATTTTATCATTGATTATAATAATAATGCTGTTGTTTTTTCCTTAAGTGCCCTTTACAGGTTGAGGTAAAGGGTGCACAATTAGGGGGAAAGGTTGAGGTAAAGGGTGCACAATTAGGGGGCAAAGAGAGTGTGGGAACTGTGTAATATGAGTCTACTCCTAACTTGCTGAGAGATTCTAGCATAATGGGCATTGAATTTTGCCAAATGATTTTTTGTGTGTCAATTGAAATGATAAAATTTTCTCCCTTAATCTGTTAATATGATAAATTACATTGATTTTCCAGTGTTAGACCAAACTTACATATCTGGAATAAGCTCCAATTGATCATGATATAGTACCATTTTTATGTATTGCTATATTTGATTTACTAATATTTTACTAAGGATTTTTTGTTTATGTTCATGAGGGCTATTATTTTGTAATTTTCTTTCCTTTTTTGTAATTTTCTCATCAAGCTTTGTATCAAAGTTATGCAAGCCTCAGAAAATGAGTTGAGAAATAATCTCATTATTTTCTGAAAGGGTTTAACATTCATATTAGTTAATCTATGAATCTCTGATAGAATTCATCAGTAAAATTATATGGGCTTGGAGGTTTCTTTGTGGGAAAGTTTTTGATAATAGACTCAGTTTCTTTAATGGATAGAAATGGGACTATTCATATTTCTATTTTATTTTGCATAATTTTTGTAAGTTATATTTCTCGAGGAATTTGCAGTTTCATCTAAATTGTAAAAAAATTTCCTTTACCTTGTTCATAATATCCCCTTTTTGTCCTTTTAATGTCTGTAGGATCAGTAATGATAGCCCTTCCTTTACCTTCGTTCCTGAAGGTAATTTGTGTTTTCTCTCTTTTTCTCTTAATTGGTCAGGTTAGGGATTTATCAATTTTGTTATTGTTTTCCAAACAATCATGTTTTGGTTTAATTTATCTGTTTCTTTTTATTTACTTCTCTTATCTTTATTATTTTCTTCCTTCTACTTACTTTGGGTTTATTTTTCTCTTCTTTTTCAACCTCTCATGGGAAAATATGAGGTCATTGATTTCTGTGACAAATTGCATTTTCCAAAGCTGGTCATAACAATACCTCTTATCCCACCTGCTCTTCTAGAACTTTATTACACCCTATCAAGAGTGAAGTTGAGGGCTTCCCTGGTGGCACAGTGGTTGAGAGTCTGCCTGCTGATTCAGGGGATGCGGGTTCGTGCCCCGGTCCAGGAAGATCCCACATGCCGCAGAGCGGCTGGGCCCGTGAGCCATGGCCGCTGAGCCTGCGCGTCTGGAGCCTGTGCTCCGCAACAGGAGAGGCCACAACAGTGAGAGGCCCGTGTACCGTGAAAAAAAAAAAACATTATTAAACTAAAACTCATTGAAAGGATTAAACAAGAGAAGGATAAAAAAAAAAAAAAGAGTGAAGTTGAATTCCCCTCCCCTTGAACTTGATGATGGGGGGCTTGTGATTCACTTGTAACAAATACAATGCAGTGGAAGAGATGCTGTGAGTTTTGAGTTAGGTTATGAAAGAGCGAAATAGCTTCTGCCTTGTTAGCAGTCAGTTTTATGCTTGGAACCCAAGTCTTCATGTAAGAAGGCCAGTTACCCTGAGGGCTTAATGCTGTGAGAAAGCTGAGCCATGTGTACGTGTTGGGATGGTCCTAGCTTTCATGTTCTCCCAGCCCAGGAACCAGACAAGTGAATATTAAGATGATTCAGGATCTAGCTGAGTCCTCCCCAGGCTTCCCATCTTTCCACTTGAAGCCTCTTCACTTTCTAGGTGCTGTAGTAGCCTCCAATTCAGCAACCTATGCAGTGCCTACTGAGGCTAGTAGAAGACTATGTAAAACATAGAACACACCAGGGCAAGACCCTTCTTTCAAGTGTCAACACTCCTCTGTTTCTGCCTGCTTCTGCCGACCCTAATGCTTTGGGGTGGGTTGCTCTGATAGAAGCTCTTCAGTCATTCATTACCAGAAGAGGAAACTCAGCATCTATCTTTTAAATCCATGAAATTGTATTACCTGCTATGTTTACAGAGTTAATCTGTTTAATACAGTTATTTAGTATTTGTCACAATTTTGGTAAACTTGTTTTGGGATTTTTTTCAGTTTTTAACATATTGGGAGTCTCCCTTCTGGAAGGCCCGTGGTCCCTCTGAGCCTGTTCTCCATCAGCTCTCAGAGAGCAGCCGGAGAAGAACTGGAACTCAACTTCAGCTGCTCTCACTGCTGAGTTCATTATGGAGATCCATGTGTCCTGTCCTAAGTAACTGGCCTTGGAAACTTTGGCAGAGTTAACCTTGCTCCTTGGGTAGAATTTTTAGAGAATAGATACAGCCCAACAAACCCAAAAAACAAAGTGGTAAAAGAGAAAAGTGAAGACTTCCAGGACTCAAGGGAAAGGCTACTATCTACAAAGAGATTCTGAAGGCCACAGGCTGGAGGGACTGGGGGCAGTTGGAGAAGGTGTCACCTCTGGCCACGGTGGCTGCTACATGAGGAGGGCATTTATCTCTGCATTCCTGTCCCCCGCAGCCTGCACTGAGCTTGTCTCAGCAGCACTGAATGCTGTCTGCTTTTCTGTGATGTCTTGTTTTGGGTTGAGTTCTTTTTGGCTGGGATAGAACATTGTCTACCTCTCCTCCAGGAGGCAGGAACAGAGATGGCTTTGCAGGAAACAAAAAGTGAGACCTATCCTCAAAGTTAATTGAAGCCGATTGTTATAATTTATTAAAAGTGCAATTCTATTCAGAACATGAAATGGGGATAATGGCTTAACAGACACATAAATGAGTGTGAAATCATGCACAGCTGAGAAGGGGGCCCAGGATAAAAGTGGAGAAGGGGTCGTGGTGCAGAGAGAGGACCTAAGTTTCTGATTAAAGCCACACCTAATCAACTGTGAAGGTTATCACCAAGAATTCAAGAAACAAGCCTCTCATAGGGAGGTCTGCAGTATTACGGGTGCACAATTAGGGGGAGAAGAGAGTGTGACAGCTGTGTAATATGAGAAAACAGGCTGAGTACAGAGATTGGGGAAAAAATAAACAAATCAGGCATCAGCCCACTTCCTCTTTTTCTTTTCAGTCTCTACACCCATTTTTTAAAAAAACTAAAAGCACAGATCTAACTTACAGTATATGTAAAAAGATCAAGTTTTGGGTTCAAGCAGCCCCCTCACTTTTTACCTATGTGATCTCAATTTTCTAATCTGAATAATGGGAAGAATGATGAGTGAAGCTGAAGGACTCTTGTGGCAATTGATTGCAATAAGCTATCCAAAACACCTAATACAGTGCCGAGCAATGGTAGATGCTAAAGCTGATTAGTTTACTCCCCTCTTACCCTTTTCTCCTTCTCACTGGGCCAATTTCTTTTACTCCTAATTCAAGTATTAACTGGGTTTATTGTTATAGTTCCAGCCTCTCTATGTCACACAGAATTACAGATTCATATACTCCTTGATGTGAAAGGGATCATAGAATTTAAGAGAATTACCAGACATCTTTCAGCTTGTTATCAAATCACAAGTATTTATTTAACATTCTCTATGTGCCTGTCACTGTGTCAAGAGTTGGGATCCAGCACTGAACAGTATCGACCCAGTTCTTGCCATTTGTGGAACTTATAACCTAGTGGGGAAAGAGGCTTTCTTTAAGCAAATATTATGCAGATAACTGATCAATCAGAACTGTGCCAAGTGGCAGAAAGGAGAGGTGAGTGCTCTGCAAGCAAGTACAGTGGGACCTGATGTAGAAGCTGGTGTAGACTCTGGAGCATCAGTGCAGGGAAGGGTGGCCCCAGAGAAGTGGCTTTGGGTTGAGACCTGAAGGATGAGCTGGAGCTGGCCAGGTGAAGAGTGGGAGGAGGAGACCCATTTGAGAAACTGAAAAGAGTCATTGTAGCTAGACAGGGGTGGGATGGGTGGGGAGGGTTGAGGGAATTGGGGGTGAGTTGGGTGGTCTAGGTGGTTGGGAGCTGTTGAGAAGAGAGGCTTAAGGAAGCTGAAGAGGAGAGGTAGGCAGTGGCTAGATCCTGCTGTGGAGGCATCTCCAGGGAATTGATAGGACAAACCAAACAGAGCAACGGTCTTCCTTCCCTTAGGTCTCATGGATGGTTCTCTTCTGCTCTCCATGGCAATCCAAGGCTGTGTAGGGTAAACATAGAGCTGATGAATGCTTGAAGCTGATATTTTAAAGGAGTCAAGTCAAGGAATCATTTCTTTCTAAATAGATTAATGAAATGCCAAACAATGAAGCTAAGTGGTCTTAGAATGTTTTTCTAGTTGGGAAGTGGCCAGAGTGGAATGTTAACAGCAAGTTGTATAGATTTTCATTTTCCTTAAAAAAAAATACTTAACATGTTTGGAGAACAGTCTCAAAGAATGCTTCTTTATAATCTTTCTACCCAGTTCACTGTTAACTGCAGGGAATCCCACACAGAAACCTGTAAATAAGCAACTCTGGAATTAAATTAGCTCCCAGCTATCTTAAGCAAATATCCTGCAAGGGAAATTGTGTTATCTAACTGGCCAGTTGATTCTTGGCTTTTTTCGGCTTCAAGAAGGAATTTAAATGGAATCCCTGTGTGTTATTCTCATTTCAAATCCTCTGGAGCAGATAAACATTATCATGAAACTGGCCAAGGATGAAATTTAAATAAGTAGTGATTGGAAAGGATGACAGTAAGAGTTTCCAACTCACAAAAACAGACAAATTAGTTTAATTAACTGCAAAATTTGGATGACAAAGATATGGGGGGAATTATTTATGTTGATGTGAAATGCATGCTCAGTATTTTTGTAAACAAACCTATTAGGGGAAAGGAACTCCATGAATATAATCATCCCTCAAAAATGCACCAGCAGAGAGCAATTTGGAGCCAAGAACATAATTTTCTCCTTGCAAGTTTACTGTCCCTTTATATGGCAGCATAGATTTCAGGCCTCTCCTCACCAAAATGGATCTGCCTCCATTGTGCCATTACAGTACTGGTCTGACTGTGTGTTTGTGTGGGGATCATGGTGGCTGCTCATATGGTTGAATCATTGTCTGAAAAGAGGAGATAGAGGCTGCCTTTGTGCCAGAAGCAGCCATACTTTCCTGATGACTGGGGTGAAAAGGACTTTGTATAGACAGTAGAGCACAGCATGGAGTGGTGGAAAGTCATTACCTTTGCCTAATGGTTAGCAAGAGATGCTTTCAAATCAAAGTAGACAGCGAAATTCTACTGTCCCACCTCCCCCATCATGATGCCACGTATGCACACATAGTTTCCAATTTGCTCTTCTGTTACTCTGGTTGTGTAGACAAGGACTAAGTCCTGATACAGCAAATTAGAGATCAGTGTGTTTTAAACCTGGAGAACTAGAAAAATATTTTGGTAAGGCCACAGTATTATGTAGGTTGCTTATTTCTATAAGGAACATCTATTGATTTTGTTTATCCAGGAACCTCCTCACCCCCTTTTTTGAGAACTCCCTTTTCTTCTTTTCTTCTGTATCCTCTCTCCCCTCTTCCCCTCCCCATCTCTTCCTGCACCACCCACTTACCATCTCCTGTGGATCAGGTGAGCTGTCAATCATGATACAGTAACTCTGGCTGTGGACTGTAAATCAGGTTCTGGCCAGTCATAATACCATATTTTTTGGACACAATGATTGGTCCATAAGTAGATTCATGATCCAAGCAGGGCCTATCAGAATTCTTTCCTAGGAGTGGTAAACAGACATTGGGAGAGGGAATTATCTTTCTGTTGGAGAAGATAAGCTGGAAGGAAGTGACTCCAGGGCTGCTGCTGCCATCCTTTTTGCAATCTGCAGAGACACCAAAAGCTGAGAAGAGTCAGACAAGTAACTTCAGCATAGTTGAGTCCCCAGTTTCAGTCCCTGAGGCTCTGGTTCTTATAGCATTTCCTCCCTCCCTCCCTCCCTCCCTTCTTTCCTTCCTCCCAGCAATTGCTATTATCATTATTGAGAATTATGATATTTCAGACACATTTCTAAGGGAGGGGGCAATTATGGTGAACAAGACAGACAAGTCCTTGTTCTCTTGGTCTTTATGTACAAGGGAGAGAAAATAGACAACAGGTTAGTAAGCAAATGAATAATTACAAGAACTGCAAATAGTGGTAAGTGCTGTGAAGGAAATAAAACAGAAGGTGACATGATAAAGTCTGACTCTAGGTGGGGAGGATAGCTCATGTTGCTTGAGTGGTCAGGGAAAGCTCCACTGAAGGACAAGAAAAAACTGACCATGTGGAGATTTGGAGAGCAAGAAGTCCAAGAGAAGAAACAGCCAGAACAGAACCATTGATGAGGAAAACTTCAGTGTGTTAAAAGAAAAAAAAAGAAAAAGTGATGGTGGACAAAATAGAAGGAGAAAGTAGAGTAAGATCAGATTGGAGACTAGTGAGGCTTACAGTCCTTGGCCAGGAGATGAGATTTTGTTCTAGAAACTGAGGGAAGACTTTGGAGAGTTTTAAGCAAGAGGATGACAATATTAAATTTGAATTTTAAAGCGACTATTTTAAATTCATTCAAAAGGACATTCAATTCAAAAGGACTATTTTGGCTACTGTACAGCAAATAATTATAGGCAGGAAAGAGTAGAAGCCAGAAATCTGGTTCAGTATTTTATTAATTAGAATGATTATAATTATAACAAAGCTAATAAGGATATGATTATATTATTAATACACAAACAGTTCCAGAATCATTCTCTAGTCTCACAAATGTCATTCAAGACCCAGGCTCTTTCCATCTTTTAGCATGTTATGCTCAGCATATTAACTTTGTTCTTAGGCCTCTATTCTCTTGTTTACCAGACAGCTGCCTTGGTTCCAGGCATCTTATGTAGACACACAACCTGAATGATGGAGGGACTGTCCTCTAGTGATTCTCTTTGTTATCAGGGAAACCCCTTTCCAAAGCCCATTCCCACCCTAGAGACCAGGGTTGAGGCACATGTCAAGGGGAACTAGACTTACCACGGTTGCATTAAACCCATTGTGGTTCTCTCCTTTCTGTGGGCACAAAAAAATCAAGATTTACCAACAAGGAAGAAGGGAGGCAACTAACAGTGTCTTCCATGATTGATTTGATTACTCTGAATAATTACTCTGAATAATCCAGATAACTTTTAAAAACCTTTAACTCACCTCCCCACATCTTTGATCATGTTAAACTATCTTTGACAGAGGGGACACCTTGTGTAATGGTGTATTCTAATATTTTTATCACAGTCTGCATTGAATTTTGAAAACTGCTAGGTATTATAATTCATGGTAGGTCTTACTGAGTTTGTCATTTAACAACTCTTCTTGACCAGTGAGCTCTCTTTTGTTGTCTTTGGGTCTAGTGGGGCCAAAGATGGTGACTGGCAAGTCCATGTGACATTGTTGCTGCTTGTGGATTGGTCCTCCTGAGACTGCTATGAGATAGATTCAGATCATCACTCTCCTGGTCCATTCCCTCATCCTCTTTGTCATTTTCATCTTGCTCATCAATGTACCCATCTTCATTTGTGTATGTTGGTGACCTGACAGTTCCTCTTCTCCTGAAATCAGCTGGCAGTTTTTTCTGATTGCCCTTGCTCTGGATTCCTTTGGCCAAGGTTCTGGCCCTGCAACTTCATCGTGAAACTCTGCGCTTATCCTGTTGTCTTCACTGCTGCTGCTGACCTCTTCCATCACACTGTTCATCCTCCATTTAGCTGGAAGAGGGTTGTTTCTCAGGGAGCCTCCAGACAGCAGTTCTGGATTCCTTTCCAAAGCCAGAATACTAATTCTGTCCTATGAGCTGTCTCATCGCTGTCATAACATAGCCAATATAGTCATGTCTTACTGAAGTTAGTCTGAGTTTGATTTCTGTCACTTATTACCAATGTTCATGACTAAATATACTTACCCTGTATAGATTGTATTCTAAATGAGAAGAGGAAGACAAGTATAGATAAGAAGGCTTCAAAGGGAAGACTGCCTTGTCGTATTTAATCAGCTGAGTCAGGGACAGTGCTGGGCAGAATTTTCTTGGCTGTCAGTTTGAAGCCTGTGAAATTTCTTTAGTCATTATTTAAAATCATTCAAGTCAATGTCACCAGGCTCTCCTGAGAGAAGCAGGCAATGGCAAAGTCCACTCTTGTACATAACTTCTGTAACCCTACTGTCATGCTTTATTGAGTCTCTCAACCAAAAATGTCTTTTAACTGGACACTGGATCTGGCTTTACATACGTATCAGGTAAACAGCTACCCGACTGGAGAGATTCAAGAAGAAATTACAAGACCCTCTTGCTTTCCATCTTCCCATAAGCAGCTGAAGTTGCAACATCCCTAAAGGAAGCAAAATCCAACTGTCCTCTGGGAAGAGAGAGGAAGGACACATAGCAACTCAGTATCATATAAGCTTGAATTTATTTATAATATCAGCTGATATATTGAGTCCCTCAAAGTGGTAGGAAAATGGGCCACAGACTGGATACATTTTGATAATGGTGATGATTGAATGAAACATAGTTCAGGACAAGATCACAGACTCTTAGGATTAAAGGAATTCTCAGGTTTGTTTCATTTTCTGCCTAAGACCATGTGGCCCAGGGATGCTTAATTGAAGGTCTAGACTTTAGGGGGTTTAAAAGCCCCCTAAAATAATATGCAGACTTTATAGGTCTGGGCAATTTTTGATAAAGAAGATGGTTAATAGCTTCCATTAGATTCTTAAAATGGGTCTGTGACTAAAATACGTTTAGTCACTGAGGTCCAGCCTCATCCCCTCCCATGTGTGAGTTTTTACAGCATCCCTCCCTGTGCACGAAGAGTCCAGCCGGAGAACCCCTCCCTCCCTCCCCCTGCTCCCCACTTTGCCTTTTAGAAAACAGCCAGTTTAGTGCCAGCTTCTCAAACTGCAGTAAGCAGAACCCTGTGGTATGTGAAAAGGGATGGGAGGCTCTAGGATCAATAAGAACCATCTTCCTTGGGATACTTTTGCTGGGAGATTTGGACAAAAACTTATTTGAATATTTAAGAACAAATCTCGTATATGATGATAGAGCAAAAACAAGTACAATTTACGTGACTTTGTAAGTTAAAACGTGAAGTTTACACTCGGCAGCTCCTCTGGGCTCTGCCCATTCACCCTGACGCACGATTTCACACGTCCTGGGGGATATTCGGGGTGCTTTGATAGAAAAGTTGCAGAGGCACCAGTGTATTAAAAAGGATACAGATTATATAGTAGAAAAACCTGGGTTCAAAACCCACCTCAACCTCTTATTAGTTCTGTATCTTTGGAAATATAGTTCTAGCTTCTGGGAACCATCCTTTCCTCAGTTATAAAATAAGGATAATAAAATCCCCCACTGAGTTGTGGGCTTCAAGGAAATAAGGGCTGAGGGGTGCCTGGCTCACTGTAGGCCCCTCTACTTACATGAGCTGAAATTTGCCTCCAGGAAACTGGTCTTAGTTCTGTCTTCTGGTGCCTCCAGTGTACAGATATCCATCTTTTTCCTTATTCCAGGACAACCCTTCAGTCACATTAAAAAATTGTGGTAAAATATGCATAACATAAAATTTACATTCTAACCATCTTAAAGTGCACCATTCCATGGCACTTAGTACCTTCACAATGATGTGTGACCATTACCATTATCTAGTTCCAGAATTTTTCATCACCCCAAATGCAAACCCTGTACCCGTGAAGCAGTCACTCCCCATTCTCCCTTCCCTCCAGCCCCTGGCAAACAATACACTGCTTTCTGTTGTTATGGATTTGCCTACTCTGGATATCTCATATGAATGGAATTCTACAATATGTGGCCTTTTATATCTGGCTTCTGTTTTTCTTGAGCTCAGAGCAATGAAGGGACCAAGGAGAGCTTAGGTGAAAGAAAGGCAGGAGAAGCACTAAGGGATTGAGAAGGGCAGAGACAAACGTATTTGGCCTCATACTGTAGCCCCAGGTCCCCACTTTTATGCCTGGCAGTCAAAGTCCAGCCCTGTTGCTGCAGGCTCACAAGGCCTGGCACAGGCATCTGTGCCAGGCATCTGAACGTCGAGTCTAGGCCTGGGACACCATCAGATCCAAGGTCGGCTTGGGCAGCAGGTGCTTGGGAAGCAATCTTTCAAGCCCGCTGAGTCCAGCTGGATGCCATGCGCTGTTTATCCTTGTATGGCACAACGGAGCCTCGTTATAGGAATGGCACTTGCCCAAACATTCCCAGGAAAGGCAAACCAGACTGGCCTGGCTGTGGCCTTTGGAAAAGCAGAAAGGCCACTCATTTGTGCAGGCAGCGAGCTGCATGGGTAATTAAATCACTCCCTAGGAAAATCTTGTTTGAGCACCAAAGTTTACGGCTATGATTTGTCTGTGATTCTTTGTCAATATGTTTTTCTAACCTAGTACCACATAAAGAGTCCATTATATGAGCTTCGGGGCTGCCTGCTGGCCCAGGGATGGGAAGGGAAAGATTCGTGGGCCGGCCCTGTTACAAGCACCCTCCTTCCTTGAGGAGTCTGCCTTTTGTTGACTCAAGTCCTAATTCATGTTGGGGGGAAGTTAGTGTAACTAGAAGTTTAGGGTCTCATAAAAGGCTTTAACTAGTTTCACAAAGATAGTCACAGATGGCTGAACAGTAAACATTGGAAAGGCCCAGCGCTGGGTGAGAAGTTGGGAGAATGGAGCCTGAACTGTGTTTGTGTTTTGCTTTAACAGTTCCAGGTTGGTTCCAGTAAATCACTGGGTTAGGCCTGGGGATTTGTGCTTTTCCCCAGGGTCCTCTCTTGTCCTTTCTCACACAGAGCACGTAGAGAAACCACTGAATCGAACTCGGGCTTAGGGCTTGAGAGTTGTAGGCATTTTCAGAGGCTCTTTGAGGAAACTGGTGTTGGATGACAGTTCAAGCAAACTGGCCCCTCTGTGGGAGCAGGAAGGCCAGCGAATCACACGGCCTTGACCGTGGCAACCCAACCCCCCCAGAGAGAAAGGAGAGTTCCCATTGCTCAAGGAGCAGCCCAAGTGCACAAGCTTCTCCTATGGAAACTCCAGCTCAATCCCTACCTCCTACATGAAGCCCTAAATAATTTAAAGCTTTATTTTTCTCCCGAGTAAAGTAAGACCAGGGCAGGTATGTCAGCTTAATGACAGCATCAGAGACCTAGGCACCTTTGACCTCCTTGCACTTCCATTCTTTAGTGTGTGGACCCTGTTTTAGCTGGGACTATGTTTGTTGCATTTAGTGTAAAAAAATAAAAATACGTGATTTTTTTTCTCTTCCAGAAAGAAGTCTGGAGGCAGGAAGTCCAGTTTGGTGATTCCTTGATGTCACCAGGGATCAGACTCCTTCTAGATTATCATTCTACTATTTCTGGGATGAGGCTCTCATCCTCCGGGTCTAGGATGGCTGTCCTAGCCGTCAGATCTGAGTTCTAGGCAACGCTGTGGGAAGGGGAAGGGTACACTCCGACTTTGTTGATGTTAGATAAAAACAGTTTGGAAGCTGGGGAGATGACAGTGATGACCAGTAGTTGAGATCAAACTAAGAGGTGGTAATTTTATTGGTTTATTCTAAAGTGTATGTAGAAGAATGAGCCCACAAATGTGTGATCCCACATTTGGAGCCAGGATGCTGGATTCGCATCTTACTTGCTAATCGTCATGACCTTTGGCCTCAATTTCCTCATTTATGCATCAAAGGGATTTGATTTTCCAAAAACCAGACCATGAGGCTGGGATCCCTTGGATCAAGGATGTGGAGTTTCAGGATGAACGAACCAAAATGGGCTTACTGGCAGGTTAGGAATCCACTGAAAGGAATGAGTCCAAAGCAAAGTGCTGGGTGGAATCTAGGAAATGGAGCAGAAAAGCTGAGAGCCAGCAAGGTAGGACAAATAGCATGTGGGGCTAGAGATGGTAGGCTGCAGAGGAAATGGGAGAAACAAGATTGGAATTGAGGTAGCCAGAAATCACAGTACCCGGGGTCAAATGAGCTATGTAAGAACTAATTCAATGCAGGTGGCCCATCTGCCCGACATCCGTCTTCTGTCTGAGCTTTCTGGGTCTGGGAGAAGTCCTTGAAGGGGGTGGAAGCTCTCAGGATAGGGCTACATGGTGCTCAGATCTCTTACAGCTCTAAAACATCTGTGAGTCTAAGTTGAATGAAGAGGTGATACAAATTCTGAGGAAACATAGCTGGTCTGGGAGCTGCTGCCTCTTACCCCTCTAGTCCTACCTGATCTTGGGTTGGGCCACAGGCTTCACTGGCTCTGGAAAAAGAATGGGCAAAACTGATTTCAGGATATTCAAAGAAAAAAAAAGTTCTCTCTCAGGTGGAGACAGATGGGTTAATCCAAACCAAAAGACCATGGAGAATTTCTGACAGGAGCTGTGCTCATCTTAATTTTAAGACAACCTTGTGTGGTGTTTCTCTCTGGTTCTTGGGAAAGAAAAGATTGGGAGAGAATGAGCAAAGGCAAAGAAACTTTGCAGAAAAAAGTTAAGCGTTGGATTTTAAAATTCCATACAGGCAAATATTCTGTGTTGAGAAAGACAGATGATTTTTTTATATTTCCTGAGAATACCAAGAGTTTTTCAGATGCTCTCAAGTAAGCAAGCATAGTCAGGTGGGTGCTTTCAGATAGTTTCTCCAGCTGTCCATGGGCTAGGATTTCAAAGGTCTCCAGAAATCACTGTGCTCTTTAACCAAATTCTCAGTAATTACTCTGCACGTAATATGCACTAGTTCTTGATACTCTTGTATTTGATTTGATTGATGGCATGGGTAATAGGGAAGCAGAAGCAGGAGGATAAAACTGAGGGCTGTATTTCCTGCAAGAAACTAGCCCCCATCTCTCGGGTAGTGGGCATTTATCCTATTGTGGGGGTGGGGAAGATGGGAAGAGAGGGTTTCTGAAGGGGCTGTGGATCAGTCCAACCTGCTGAGCTGAACTGTAATCAGCTCAGCCGGAAGGAATTTTCTGGTACGATGAGAAAAGCTGAGAGTAGTGTAGTGTTTCAGACAAAACTAAAGGGCATTTTTATTTGCTTCTCTCTTGTATGTGTTGTGACTATCAAAAAAATAGAATCAGGACGTGCTTTGGCAGTTAGAGACTTCTAAACTTCCAGGTGGAGGCAAATAATTTATTAGGAACTATTTACAGCAAGTGAAGTCCCTTTTTTTCATGTTAGGAAAAACTACCTTGTTGATAAGGTAAATAGCAAATGAGTCCAAGGACCCTGAAAAAGAACGTTTTGAAGGTTTTCAATAATATCTTGAAAGTTAAATCGTCAAATACTCGTGATTTAAGGTATATTAATTTCACCCAGATTATAGTTCCAAATATGTAGTGAAGAAACAATATACATTTTCTCTAATTTGCAAAGCTTAAAAAATTGTTTGAGGAAAATATAGCAATATGCGATTTGGGCAACTTTCTCCTAAACGGAGAAAAGCCAGTGAACAGGACGAAGGCTCTCTTCCGTGGCACATTTTCAGGTATCACAGTGTATGTTGGTTATTTTCTTTAAGGTTACAAGGAAGATACATGAATAAATGAATGAATAAAAGGTGATCTCTGTTTTCAAGAAGGCAAGATGCATACAGAAAAATATAACATATGGCTGCTGAAGATAAATGCTAATTGAGAAGCCTCAGTTGTGTTCAGAGCTTCACCATCTGCCTGATAACCCAGAAATAGAAAGTTGGGGTCATCTTTAACTCACCCCTTTCCCTTGTTCCCTACATGTGTTCCCAACTCTGGGCCTTGATTCCTCCCCTTGGAATTTTCTCCACCTGATCCTTCCCATCCCTCAAGACCAAGGTCATATGTCGACTTCTGCACAGAGACTTCCCTGATGTCCTCAGTACAAACTAACTTCTGAGGCTTAAACCTACTTGCAAAATTCTAGCTGATCTAGGGTGGACCACATGCAGACTGTCTTTTGTCTGGGTTACAGAAAAGAGAATAACAGAAGGTTTTCTTTTCCCCTGTAAGATCAGAGCTGAACTGACTCATTTGACCCTCCACCATAGGCATTTTCAGGCCAGTTGGTCATACCCTCATACCTCACCTGTTTGGTAGGAAGAATTAGAAGCGGTAGATGTGCATCTCCTCGCAAGAATCCTGGGCCTGTGGCCCACAGTAGGAGGGAAAGGCATAGGGGAGAGAAATGGGAGAGAGAGAGACAGAGGGTGAGAGAATGAGACAGAGTAAAAGACAGAAAGAGAGCAACAGAGTGAGGGGGAGAGAGAGAGAGAGAGAGAGAAAGAGAAAGAAAGATAGAGACAGACAGAGGGAAAGA
>NW_006796259.1:52674-53417 GCF_000442215.2 Lipotes vexillifer
TGGGACGGGCCCTATCCTGGGAGGGGGCAGAGCCAAAGCATCCCACTTTTCCAGCTTCATGACAGAAACCAGTGCGGCAGGATAATGAAATATTGGGACACATCAGCTATTGTGTTTCTCCTGCAGTTAATTCCTGTGACCTTTGGTTCTCTACCAGTCAGCCAGTGGCTGACCTTGCCTGAGTACTCCAACAGATGAGAAACACAAAGACCAAAGAAGCAGTACTTGGCTTTTTGAAACTCATGACAGAAGTAAGAGTCATGAGAGATGGAGGTGAGGAAAAGCTTTAGGGTCTGTGTGAATCAGAAGTAAGAGGCTGGGGAGATGAGCCAGCTTCATCCACCTGTCTAGACCAGAGAAAGACTCCTGGGCATGAGGCAGCAGAGGTGTAGGGAGCTGGGTAGTTGGATTCTGGGCAATGACTGAAGTGCAGCTCTTCAGTAGGGGTTCTAGCATAGAGTGGATCTGTGTCATGCTTCTCAGGTGAAGCCCAGGAAAATGTCAAGCTTCTCAGTTCTCTTGTCCCATCCAGCTTGGCCCATGGCATGTCTCTCAGCAAAGAGAACCTGAGATGGGCCCACCGATCTCCCACAGCCCCAGGGTGGCATGGGGAAACACCCCAAAGCACCCCTCTGCCCTCATACTACCTTAGAGAAGGCCTCTCACTTATCAGAGAGAACAGTGGGCCAGAAGAGGACTTGAATGTGGTCATCACATAGGGACATGTAACACTTCCAGGAATG
>NW_006796259.1:53427-54532 GCF_000442215.2 Lipotes vexillifer
AGAGATACAGGTGACAAGGACTGGAGCCAACGCATACTCATCCCAGGGAAGGACCTTGTGCAGAGGTGATGGTAATTGAGGATGCGATACCTCCTTTTCATCAAAGGAGCTCTACGTAATTCGGGGGGATGTAGACACAAATATCTGGGCAAAACCACAGAAAGAAAATCCTGGTTTGCAGGAGCTTATCCTAAGGTGAAGCTTCTCTTACCAAGAAGGGGGGTTTGAGATAGAAATATAAAACTAAAGAACGGTACATTTATTTGTTCATGTCAGTTTGTGGCCTAAAACAATTCGTATCTGCTATACAAATTATTGTATACCCTTGAGTGTTGTGTCTCCTCGTTTACTGACGGAGTAAAGAGCCCTACCTATTATTAGTACAAGTACTATTAAAATGCCCTTAAACCTGACCAGCTATTAGTTCTCTTTGGAGGTGAGCTGAGTTGGGGGGTGGAAAGGCGGAGACTTGAGCCTCCACTAGGGGCCACCAGACACCACAAAGCAGCAGATTCTGCTGTCTGATTCAACATTAGCCACTTCTGTGGAGTTCTTGCAAGCCACTTAGCAGAAGAATGTGTCATACTGAGTCCTAACCTAAACTTGCACCCTATCCTCTATTTGCACTGAAACTTTTGGTGCAGGATTCGGAGGCTCTTTGCTTTTAGAGGGCTTTGGTGAAAGATTCTCCTTGAAAGGATGGAATGCTTCGGTGCTGAGAGCTGTTTTTGCAAATCGTTCTTTTCTTACAGAGAAGCTGATAATTTAGAAACCACTTGGCAGTCTCTGGTATCCTCAGAGACATAAGTGATGAGTGAGTTCTCAGTAGACACTCAGGCGGAGAGTCTTTTTCATTGGACTTCTGACTGATTGCCTTGAACTCTCGTCAGTTACTGTGAGAAGTTCCCAGTTTAGGGAACAGCTGGGAGGATGCTTTACCTTTGCCTGTTTCTGGGCCATGTAAACACTTTAAAAGCCGTCTCTTTAGCACTTGGGAACCTAATCAATTGGATATCTCAATTTTGATTTTTAAATATGGTCTCTGAGTCTTAGGTGTTAGATGCAATGAAAGTGATGAGTAGCTTGGAAATGCTCTCCTGTCCTG
>NW_006796259.1:54542-72238 GCF_000442215.2 Lipotes vexillifer
AAGCAGTCAGCATCCTTTCTGTGGCAGACCCAAGGCCTGCCATCCTCTTAAAAAGTCATCTTATCTTAAAACCAGATTAAAATCCTTCAGTAGATCCCCACTGAGTCCAAACTCCTTAGCCTGGCAACTGAGGGCTTCCTTAGTCGAAGCTGACCTTGATGCCAGGTCTTACCTGGCATCCCCTCATAGCCCGATACTCCACCTATGGGAAAATGAGTGTTGTTCGTGGAACACACCAGGTTTTTCCACACCTTTGTGCTTTTGTTTATACTGGTACCAGAATATCCTTCCTCTTTGTCCATCTGGTAAATACCCACTTGTATTTCAACACTCACCCCCTCCCTAAATCCTTCCCTGAACTTCTGAGAAATCCCAACTCTATATCCCTTATACCTCTACTGCACCCTGTCTTATAGCCTCTTTAGGGCTTTGTTGGAATGATTTGGTCATGTGGCTCTCACCGTTTCTATATCATAAGAACTTTGAAGGCAAGAACTACGTCCCAGCTAGCTCTGTGTTCCTAATGCCTGCTGTCTAATAGGCCTTCAAGAAGTGTTTATTGAGTAAATGCAATGTGCTTCGATTTCTGCAAAAATCTTGTAGTACTGCTAGTTTAACAGTGATGCCAGGTAGCTTTTTTTCCAGTAAGCTGGATGTGTTATGCTGAGGAGAAAGATTTCAGCTCAGGATTGGAAAGATCATGGTGCTGTCCAATCCTGAGTTCAGGTCAAAGGAGCCACTGAATTATCCCCACCTAAAAACTGGGAAAAGGATTTTATTGTAATTCATCATGTATGGTTTCTTTTTAAAGAGATTTTTATTGCCATTAGGGAGTCAGCCAATCAAGACTACACCCTCATCTGAGAAGCTCCAAGGAAGCTCTTGAAATTAACTTCTGGAGAAGCCTTGCTTGAAGGGCAGATTCTAAGCAAACTGTGACACAGAGGAAATTTGCCTTTACCCAGCAATTTTTCCTCCTCTCTGGTTCCCACCCTGATCTCTCAGACTGTAACTAAGAGATTCAAGATGCTCCTTTTGAAGATCGTCGACTCTCTGAATACCTTTGATTATTAATACACCTTACCGTGTATTATAATCACGTTTGTATGGTTATAGCCCTGTGAGACCTTTGGGCTTCTGGACATCAGGAAAGTATATCCTATTTACCTTTATATCCTTGGGCTGTATATAGTGCTACCATAGTCAACACTCAATAAATGTTAGTTGAATAAATGCCTAAATAAAAAGTATACAGGGGCTTCCCTGGTGGCGCAGTCGTTGAGAGTCCGCCTACCGATGCAGGGGACACGGGTTCGTGCCCTGGTCCGGGAAGATCCCACATGCCGTGGAGCAGCTGGGCCCATGAGCCATGGCCACTGAGCCTGTGCATTGGAGCCTGTGCTCCGCAATGGGAGAGGCCACAACACTGAGAGGCCCGCGTACCGCACACACACACACACACAAAAGTATACAGATTTCCTACCTCCTACTATGTTTATGAAGTTTCCTCAAATTTTCCTGGAAAAAACTATGCCCCTATAAATTTTAGATTAAGTAAAAGGACACAAAACTTAGCACACTTTTCAAGATTGCCCTAATTCGCTAGTGGAACCAGATTTCATACCCTCCATCTGTGGAGTACTTCAAAGTTGAAAAAGTATAGTCACCACCTCTTCTCTTATTTGGTTTTTCTCATGACCCCGTGAGATGAGTGTTACTCTCAACATTTTACCAGTGAGAAAACTGGTGCTCAGAGAGGTTAGTGACACCCCAGAAGTTGCACAGTTAGCAATTTCCTAAGCCAGAGCTAGAACTTCAGTCTTTTGAAGATAACTCAGTGTTCTTTTCAATATAATACACCGCCTGGGAGGCTTAGTAACCTCTGGGCCTAGTGAGGTCTCTGATGGTAATGCAATACCAAATTTGGTTGCAAATTAAATTGAAATATTTTAAAACACGAGACTAGTGTTAGTGTTTTCCATTGTTCCAAGAATTATGTAGTAAATCATTGAAAAAGATATGCTTGTATTTCAGGCATAAGGTTAATAGTACACCTACTGCAAAACAGAATCACTAAAATACTCTTAGCTCTCTGCTGGTACAGTGTATGCAAAGCATGCTATATACTCTCAACTTTTGACTTAAACCTAACATAAGAGCAACGGAAAAATTCAGTAAGTGAAGATACCTGCAGCCTCTTCAATTTGTGTATTTGCTCTACCTATAGTATTAGGCAAATATGAAACTTTGTCATATCTATGCAACGTTTAACAATGAAATGCTTGGGAAAATAGCAAACCAAATACATGTTGTGCAGTAAATTTGGAAATCTGACTTTTTATAACCTTAGGCTTTGTCAGATTCTCTACAGTGTTTCTAAATCCTTTTGCTTTATGGTTTTCATATATCGGCAAAAGATAAGTGTATGTAAAATTGGATATTTTCCAGGCAATGTGTCTTTCATTTGTAGTTCTTGAAGAGCTCAGCTATATGCAGTAATGTATTTATGTTTTAGAATGCTGACTATGGAATAAAGTACTACACTTAAATATACAGTACCTCTACCAACATTCCTTAAACTATTTGGATAAACGTGGTTGTGACTTTTATATAATTTATTGTGTTCTGTCAAATCATACTCATAACTCCTACTTTGTATTTTAGAAATTTGAAAACATATCTTATTTCTACCACTAGAATATGGTTTCCTTGAGGGCAACATCTGTAACATTTATAATTGTGTTTAGCTACCAGTAGCAGAAAAGTTTACGAAGGGGCTAAAACAAATAGGGGTTGAATTATTTCATAGAATGGTACATCCAGAGCAAAGCAGTTGCTAGGGTTGGTTAATTATATCACAGCAAATTTTGTTGCAATTTTCTTGGTCTTTTCCTCATGCTTGTTACCTCATGGTTGCAAGAGGGCGACTATCCTGCCAGCCATCAAGTCACCAGTAAGGGCAGAAAGAAGAGGAAGTAAGCAGCAGCTATTTCTATCCCTTTTGTTTCCTCAGAAACCTGCTAGTAGAGTTTGACTTTTTGTCTCCTTGGCCACAGCCATGACCTGGCCACTCTCAATTGCAACAAAGGGTGGTAAAGTGGGTATTTATCACTTCTGGCTTTAATGCGGGATGGTGGCAAGGCAGGAGGTGGTTGGGAGGGACCAGCCAGCAGTGTTCGCCACCGAGTCCTCTGTCATCTCTCTGAATCTCCTGTAGCCCCAACAAAGTGCCTTCAACTGCATAGTTATTTCAAATAGTTGAAATCACTTCAATATAATCCAATTTAGTAATTATTATGTTGGCCTTATTGCTGCAGGTGTTCAGGGGAAAGGAACTAATGTGAGTACCTGTGATGTGCTAGTAGGCAGTCCACATACCTTGAATCATTTAATCCTCAGAACAATCCCCATTTTACAGCTGAGAAAACTGGAGTTCATGTGGATTAAGAAGCTTGAGGCTGTAGCTAGTGAGGTGAAAAGATGGTTTTCAAACACAGATCTGAGGCCAAAGCCCAAGCTATTTCTTTCTTTTTTTTTTTTGTGGTACGCAGGCCTCTCACTGTTGTGGCCTCTCCCATTGTGGAGCACAGGCTCCGGACGTGCAGGCTCAGCAGCCATGGCTCACGGGCCCAGCTGCTCCGCGGCATGTGGGATCTTCCTGGACCGGGGAACGAACCCATGTCCCCTGCATCGGCAGGTGGACACTCAACCACTGCGCCACCAGGGAAGCCCCCAAGCTATTTCTTCTCTACCACACTGACTATTGAATGATTCAAATCACCTTGATATGAAGATCATCCTAGTATACTGGCACATTCTTGATGTTCCTTATAATTGTGAAATGGAAAGTCTAACTCAATACTGTCAATGACCTTCTGTGGTGAAGTAATAGGCTGTGACATCATTAGTTAGAGGTTCTAAACTGCGTTTGTTTTTGAAAAAGTATGTCTGTTAAGCAGAGGTTAGGTGGGCTGCCTGAGTTGGGACTGAGCGAGAGGTAAGGTTTATGCCAGGTTCTGCTACATCTAGGGGTAGAGGCAGCACATCACCTTGGATTTGACTTTGTTCAGGGAAGGTTCATTTGCATGGGGCCTCTTAGTTATGCAAACTGAAGGTGAATACATACTCCTTGTTCAAGGAGGGCAGAAGGACCTTTGGTTGCTTCCTTTGTTTGTTTTTCTGTTTTGTTTTTTTTGTGGTACGCGGGCCTCCCACCGCTGTAGCCTCTCCCGTTGCGGAGCACAGGCTCCGGACGTGCAGGCTCAGCGGCCATGGCTCACGGGCCCAGCCGCTCCGCGGCATGTGGGATCTTCCTGGACCAGGGCACGAACCCGTGTCCCCTGCATCGGCAGGCGAACTCCCAACCACTGCGCCACCAGGGAAGCCCCTGGTTGCTTCCTTTGGACGGCCAGGTTTGCAGAGCTGACCACTGGGGAGAGCTGGCATGAGTCCAGAGCCTTCAGGGCAGGAAGCACCGAGACTCCGACCCCTGCTACTGAGATTCGTGTTAAGGAAACTGATTCGTTGGTCCATTGGCAGAAGATACCAGGGGATCAAAAACAGCTCCTCCAAGGGAAGTCTGAGGTGGTGAGCAGAGCCAACACAGCATGTGGCAGATCTAGGAGGCCTCTGGTAGGGTGTCCTAATCTGAGGAGCGAGAGTGAGTAAATGAGTAGAGACTGGGAGCGCGAGGCCTCACCACAGCATGCAAAGCACTGATAGAGCTGGCAGGGCCGGTCCTCCTCTGTAACATCCTACAGCTGTGGGAGGCAACAGCAGGAGTGGCCTGTCAAATTCTACAGTTCTCTGCTTGCTTGGGGTTTGGTCATGACAACTTCCCTGTGGACTGGATGAGCCCAGGAGCTTTGGGGTGAGCTGTGAGAATCCAAGAAGGAAACCCCCAATTTGCAGCTCCAAAGGGTTAATGTAGAATCTGAAGTCATGCTCTGGAGAAGAAAGCAACTGTATTTTACAGAGAGTATTGTACATAGGTAATATCACAAAAGTCAATGACATAAAAATACTGCTAAGTTGAGGCTCTGCTGAGGAACTGAGATTTTTCTAGGCCTTCAGGTGGAGGCAACTAAAGGCACAGCTAGATAATTTGGTATTAAATTGTTGGGTCTGGAACCTAGAGGTAGAGAAGAATGTTAATGAAGACACCTTTTTAAGGAGAAGTGATTGCTGATGCAGATCGACAAGACAGAAACGAAGATTACGGAAGACAAGCCAGGGGGGTCAGAGTGTGTGTTCACGCAGAGAACGTAGAGTGACTAAATTGATAGGAAACAAGGGGTGGAAGATCTGGGAGCAGAGATTAATGGGGCTAACCATGTAATTTATTTGTGTTTGAATAGGTAATGGGTTCCCATGTTCAAAATTCAAATGGTTTGAAAGTGTATAATAAAAATGAGTCCATTCCTGTCCCATCCACTCAGTTCCTTGACTTAGAGGCAACCAAGGTTTGAGCCCCTTACACACCTCTGGAGAGATATTTTATGCATATATAAGCAAGTATATGTGTGTGTGTATGTGTAGCTGCACGTGTTTACACAACTGGTTTTATAGCATATATAGCATTCTGTATCTTGTTTAAAAAAAACTTGGCAATATGATTTGGAGATCATTTCATATTAGTACAGAGGGAGCTTTGCTATTCGTTTTTCTTTCTTTAGAGCTGCAAACAACCTATTGCTAGCTGTGCCATACTTGAGCCTGTCCTCTCCTTATGGACATTTTTGATTGTTGCCAATGTGTTACAATGATTAATCTTGAATGTATATCGTGTGTGTGTGTGTGTGTGTGTGTGTGTGTGAGTGTGTGAGAGAGTCTTGCTAGAATAAATTCCTAGACAACCATGTGTTTTAACATGAAGATTTATTTATAAGGATCCTGACTCTGTTCTCTACAGCTACTAAAGAGACCAAGAAGACACCAGCTTTAGTTATTGGGTTTAGTTGAACCTAAAAAACTCAATTATAACGGTTAACAAGAAGTTCTGGAGAGCCACATTTGTTTTCCATCTTGCCTCTCTGAGACTTCCTAATTTTCCCTCACAGTCTGGGGATGGATGACATTATTTTCAGTCTGTAGCGAGATAGCAGCCTGAGTAGATACATCTAGATCTTCTAAGATTGGTGCCTCTCCGCCTCCCACAGTCTCAGCAGGTAAAGGAGATGTTTAATTTTAAATGCTCATACTCCAAAGGCATCCCCTTCATTCAGGTATAACAAAGAGGCAAAGTAGAGATTTTGGTAACAAGGAGGGTTGGGCTGGGAGAGCAGATAATCAGGCCAATGAGAAGCTGAAATTAAGATTTGTTATGGTGGATCTACTTGTAGATATTTGAGAGTTGGTTGTAATTGAATTTTTATTGTTCAATTGGAATGCAATATATCCACTGGCCTTTAAAATTTTTAATTGAGGACCCATATTTAAAGTTTTAAGTTACTAGATCTAGTTTGCTTTGGCCACTATATAAAACCAGAGTCTGTCTATAGCAGCACCTAACAGTTCCGTACAATCAATCAAAGTATGTTTCTCCATTTTATTTCCTGCCTCTACTATTAACTTGTCACTACCAACCCGCTTTTATCCTTTCACATGGTGTGTGATGGATTAAACTAGTTAGCTAGCCAGGTAGATTATACAGAGTACATGAACACAGCGTTTTTGATGGAGCACTGAGCCAAACAAAAGCCATTTCTTACAGAAGACAATGAAGCCTGCTGCTTGCCATGTTCCCAAGTTTGTGGTTCTCACTTTCCCTGAGTGGGCAGATAATAGCCATGTAATCATTTTAGTGCAGGTGCATTTAATTAGCTTCTTCTTTAAGAGGCTTCCATTATCACCTGACGGTCAGTCCTCTGAGTAGCCAGAGATCCTTGCATCAGGCTTTCCTCTCTCCTGCCTAGGTCTATTTTTAGCAAAATGACTGAGAAACTCCTGAAGCAAACTAACTCCATAGGGTTTCTGTTTCTAAGAAATGGGCCTGTGGGTTTCTGAGCAGGCAGCTCCAGAGGTTTTCTCCAATTCTCAGTGTTTTAGTTGCCCCAAGTTCCCGATGTTTTATTTTCTGCTATGTAGAGGTAGGATCGCATCGCCCAGCTGTTCCTCGGATAGCCCGCCACATGCACCGCAGGCCTGGGGTCTGGCTGCTCCCTGCCTCACCAGGTGAGACGGGTGGCTTGTGATTAGCCCCCAGCTGATCCCAATTGTTGCTCAGGGCCCACGCCAGTGCGCACGTGATGCTGCTACGCGCTTGCTCTTAGCAGGCTAGAATTGGCCAGCCTCCGCGGAGCTGCCATACAGTTTCAGCGCGTCATTGGGAAGGGCCTGGAATGTCTTTCTCTGATTCCGCACCCCTGAGGCCCAGTCCCTGCTTCTGAGGGATTCTAACACCTTCGGTCACCTGGACTCACATCTTCGGTAATGTTTGGTGTCTGGGCTCAGGGCTCAGTTATGTTTTCTGGTTTTCTTACTTCCATGTGGATTCTAAACTCCTGTGGCCACTTCTGGGGCTTGCTGGCTCATTCGGGTCTAGGAAAAACAGGGAAGGAGCTGAGGGAAAGGCTGGTCGTCTGTTTTCTCGTCACCCCTGTAGCAGTGGAAAGTGGTCCAGTCCCAGGGCCCTGGTGCTGTAAACTCGCTGCTGACCCTCTCACCGTGGTGGCCTGGCAGTCGTGGAATGAAAGCTGATCCCCAGCACACGCTCCCAGAGGCTGGCCTGGGCCCCACTGGCAAGCGAAGTGGGGGACATGGGGGTTGGGAGTGGGCAGTGAGACCCAGAGCTTTTCCTCCCTGCTTGTCTGTGGGCAGAGGCTGAGTTGTGTCCACCTCTCCTTCCCCACAGAAGAGGAGCACAGGACTTGGAATATGCAACTGCTCAGCCATCACTCCAGGTTACTGCTACTTTTTTTTTTTTTTTTTTGGCTGCGCCTTGGGCCTTGTGGGATCTTAGTTCCCCCCAACCAGGGATTGAACCCTTGCCCTCAGCAGTGAAAGTGCCCAGTCATAACCACTGGACCGCCAGGGAATTCCCCACTGCTACCTTCTACTAGTAATACTAATAAAGGGTTACAACAGGAACAAATGATATCTTCCACGGTAATCAAAATGGGGCCTCTTGCCAGGACTTTTTTTTTTTTTTTTTTTTTCCGGTACACGGGCCTCTCACCGTTGCGGCCCCTCCCGCGGCGGAGCACAGGCTCCGGACGCGCAGGCTCAGCGGCCATGGTTCACGGGCCCAGCCGCTCCGCGGCATGTGGGATCCTCCCAGACCGGGGCACGTATCCCATGTCCCCTGCATCGGCAGGCGGACGCTCAAGCACTGTGCCACCAGGGAAGCCCTTGCCAGGATTTTTTAAAACACCATCTCTCCCAACCCTCCATCTTAATTTAACATCGTTCATAACCTTCCTGAGGCGTGAAATGCTAGGCGCTCACATTATTGATCTACCATGTGTGGGTACTTTACATACACTAGTACTGGTCTTCTCAGCATTGAGGGCCTGCCTTTACCAGTCACTATATCCTAGGTGCTGTTTTAGGTTCTGCAGATCATTCCGTTCTCATGCTAACGCTGTATTGTAGTGCTCTTATCTTTCCCGTGGCGTCATGTCCCAGCAGCCTGTTTAGATCAAAGATGTCTGATAAATTAACAACAGAAGCAGCAGTGGCAGGTGCTACCAATGATTGAGTACTTACTCTGCACCAGGCACTGTTCAAAGCCTTTTGCATATTTTAATTCATTTAATTGCCACAACAACCGTATGAGCTGTGAGGAAGGTGTCATTATTTATCTTCATTTCACACATGAGAAAAATGAGGCAGAGAGGTTAAATAACTTTACTAACCCCACCCACTGATAAAGCTTTCTAGCAATGCTAACATTATTCCTATTTTAAATGTTAATAATAAGAAAATCAATGATATTTGAAAAGCTCACTGAATTTGAGCAGATTGACCCAACAGGAAGGTAGAATTTGTTCCTCTTTCAGAGACAATTATTCTTTTTGTTGAGGAAAATGCCTTAAGGAGCCTGTTTTGTTGTTGGAAGCAAGGTCTCTGGGCATGCCTGGAATTGAAGTTAGAACATGGTTGAGGAAACTGCTCTGCAGAGTAAAGTAATAGGAAGTTTGGGGTTATCCTTTGACACCTTGAGGTGGTAGAAGGACCTGGAAGAGAAGAAGGTAGGAATGGGAGGGAGAGAGCAGAGCTCAGTAATATGGTGGGAAGTTAGGTTCCTTGAAGGAAAGCAGTCGTTGACAAATTCCCCTTGGAGGGAACGGCCAACAAATTTCTTGGAACCAGGATAGCTGAAGTTGTTTCTGCACATGTTATAACTGTTCTCTCTTGAACTCAAACCTGCAACATAAGTTTGCTACTCACTCAACATACTGCTTTGGAGGAGAAAAGAGAGAGGACATGGGCCAGGCTTTCTAGGCATTGGCCAGAAGTGAAAAGATTTAGACGCTTGGGCCAGAGCTGGGGGTGAGTCTGAGTTAGGTGGCAGCAGAGACAGAAACAGAAGTTAGACTCACTTGGAAACTGATGGAAGAGACCCGCACGCTAGCTAAAGGATGTGTATGTATACTTTCAGGACTTGGTCTTAATTAACTGAAAGCATTGTCTCAAATGGAGCTAAACAAGGAAGTTTATTATCTCCCACATTAGGTGGTACAGAGGTAGGGTGACTTCTGGTTGGTTGATTCATTAGTTCAACTGTATCATTAAGGATGTAATGCCTTTAGTTCTCCTTTGCTATCTTCTGGGTTGGGATCATCCCTAGGGTGGTAGCAGGATAGCTGCAAAAGCTGCCTCCCAGGCTTGGAGCTTGGATTCCTATGGAATTGAGTTCTGCTGGACATAAACTTTAGTGTCAGGCCTACTCACCCGTCTTCACCAAAGGGCTGCTGATTGGTACTTGATGTCTTCTTTGTAGAACTTCTTAGTTCCTTAGCCAGGGTACTGTGGTGGAATAAGGAGAAATGGGAGGTAGGGAGAGGTAAAACATAGGCTTTTCTAGAAGAAAACTACAGCAATCACAACAAAACCCCTCAGGATTTGTGGAGAAATCGTAAATTCCATGTTTGGCATAATAAATGTATAAGGTGAGCCTGGAACATTTTATATCAGAAAATAAGGAAACCAACAGATTGGCTCCTGAATCTTTTTAACACAATCCCCAAAGTCTTTGAAGGTCTTCCACTGGCCAAAGATGGAACACTTTGAGAATCAAAAAGAATATAACTGTGAATGGATTGAAATACATAAGATATATTATGTATAATTTATAATAAACAAAAAAATAATCAGTCACCTTTGAGGAAAGCTAGGGAACCAGTCCATTATTCTGAAAATAGGTAAATAAGGGCACTTTAACTTGGTTTTCCTGCATAACCTATACCTCAGAGCAACCAACTATTTAATGAAAGTTTTTCTTTTTAGAAAAATTCCAGTTAATGAATGGAGAATGATAGATTTTAAATATCAATATTCCAGTCCTTAATGAGATAATTGATCTAAGCAATTAACATCAATGCCTGCTAAGACCATTAGTTGAAAAGCTGATAGGGAACTTTGTAATGGATGAATGAGGCTGGCAACACCTGAACTCCTTGATCAATGTTAACATCAGGCTTATGTACCTCCTGATGTGATGCAATAGGAAGTACACAGCGCCACCTATGAAGTCTTCTTGCCAAAAAATTGAATCTAAATATAATCAAGCCTTCTGGTTTACAGGAAATATTGGGACATAGGAACAGAATATAGTATATGAACTTTTTAAGATTCTGATTTAAACAGCCCAACTACTAAAAAAAATGAGACAATAGGAGAACACTAACTGAATGTTTGATATAAAGGTATTGTTAACTTTTTAAAATGTGATAATGGCATTATAGTTATATTTTTAAAAGCCCTGTTTTTAAATAGCTACATAATGAAATATTCACATTTGAAATAATATGTGGGATTTGTTTCAAAATAATACAGTGTGTGCATGGGGGAAGTGAGTGACGGTATAGATTGAGAAGCTTGGCCATATATTGATAATTGCTGAGGCTGGGTGATGAGTATATGTTCATTCTAGTATTCTGTTTGGCATACGTTTGACCTTTTCTGTGGTAAAATGTTGAAAAGAATCAGCTATGGTCAACCATTTTATTTAACATCTTTATTGGAGTATAACTGCTTTACAATGGTGTGTTAGTTTCTGCTTTATAACAAAGTGAATCAGTTATGCATATACATATATCCCCATAATCTCTTCCCTCTTGAGTCTCCCTCCCTCCCACCCTCCCTATCCCACCCCTCTAGGTGGTCACAAAGCACCGAGCTGATCCCCCTGTGCTATGCGGCTGCTTCCCACTAGCTATCTTTTTTACATGTGGTAATGTATATATGTCCATGCCACTCTCTCACTTTGTCCCATCTTACCCTTCCCCCTCCCTGTATCCTCAAGTCCATTCTCTAGTAGGTCTGCATCTTTATTGTCATCTTGCCCCTAGGTTCTTCATGACCATTTTTTGGTGGTTTTTTAGATTCCATATATATGTGTTAGCATACGGTATTTGTTTTTCTTTTTCTGACTTCACTCTGTAGGACAGACTCTAGGTCCATCCACCTCGCTACAAATAACTCAATTTCATTTCTTTTTATAGCTGAGTAATATTCCATTGTATGTGTCACATCTTCTTTATCCATTCGTCTGTTGATGGACACTTAGGTTGCTTCCATGTCCTGGCTATTGTAAATAGAGCTGCAATGAACACTGTGGTACATGACTTTTTGAATTATGGTTTTCTCAGGGTATATGCGCAGTAGTGGGATTGCTGGGTCATATGGTAGTTCTGTTTTTAGTTTTTTAAGGAACCTCCATACTGTTCTCCATAGTGGCTGTATCAATTTACATTCCCACCATCAGTGCAAGAGGGTTCCCTTTTCTCCACAGAGCCAACATTTATTGTTTGTAGATTTTTTGATGGTGGCCATTCTGACCGGTGTGAGTTGATATCTCATTGTAGTTTTGATTTGCATTTCTCTAATGATTAATGATGTTGAGCATTCTTTCATGTGTTTGTTGGCAATCTATATATCTTCTTTGGAGGAATGTCTATTTAGGTGTTCTGCCCATTTTTGGATAGGGTTGTTTGTTTTTTTTGATACTGAGCTTCATGAGCTGCTTGTAAATTTTGAAGATTAATCCTTTGTCAGGTACTTCATTTGCAAATATTTTCTCCCATTCTGAGGGTTGTATTTTGATCTTGTTTATGGTTTCCTTTTCTGTGCAAAAGCTTTGAAGTTTAATTAGGTCCCATTTGTTTGTTTTTATTTCCAGTTTCTCTAGGAGGTGGGTCAAAAATGATCTTGCTGTGATTTATGTCATAGAGTGTTCTGCCTGTGTTTTCCTCTAAGAGTTTGAGAGTGTCTGGCCTTTTATTTAGGTCTTTAATCCATTTTGAGTTTATTTTTGTGTATGGTGTTAAGGGGTGCTGGGAAAACTTGACAGCTACATATAAAACAATGAAATTGGTCAACCACTTTTGAATCTTTGCAATTCTGGCTTCTGTTACTTTGGCTGTAGGCAGGGAACATGATGAAAAGGCTTCTGGCAAAGACAAGCGATGGCATTGTAGAGGCTGCCTTGTGAGTAAGGACTGCATCCCAGGGCCTCTTTAAATATGTCAGACTGTTGTTTTTCAGGTTTCAGCCACACTGGTGTATTGATCTTGCTTTTCTTGTTCTCTGCTTCCCCTCCTCTCATTCCCACCATATTGTGGACTGGTGACAGGATTCAGTGGAACAAACTGCGTGTAAACTGTGGAGGATTTGTTCTAAGGAACTGTGACATTGGCTCTTAATTAGTATGCTTCTCATTGCTTGTGCTTTGATTCTGGGAGTTAACCCCGGACCACAAGTCAAAAAACTGTCCTCTTCTACTAGTGGCTAAGACTTGACATCGCTTCTCTACTGCCAAACATAATGTCTTTTTTCTTTTTTTAGTTTAAAATTTTTTAAATTGAGGTATAGTTGATGTACAGTGTTGTGTTAATTTCTGCTGTACAGCAAAGTGATTCAGTTATATACATATATACATTCTTCTTTAAAATATTCTTTTCCATTATGGTTTATCATAGGATATTGAATATAGTTTTCTGTGCTATGCAGTAGGACCTTGTTGTTTATCCATTCTACATATAAAAGCTTACATCTGCTGACCCCAAACTCTCACTCCATCCTTCCCCCAGCCCCCTCCCCCTTGGCAACCACAAGTCTTTTCTCTATGTCTCTGAGTCTGTTTGTTCTCTATGTCTGTGATTCTCAAACACAAAGTCTTGGATCCTGTTAAAACATAAAGCCCATGAAAAGTGGCTGACTCTGTAACCTATTAGTTTTCAGGTTAAAGTTCCAAGAAAAAACTCATTCTCAGAGGGTTCTTGCTGCTCTGGATATAGCCATTTTCAGTGACTCTAGCAAAAATGTTCAATCCAAGGATGGCATATTATCAGTTGTAAAGTTTTCTCTGTTTAACTCTTTTCATACTCTTGGCATATTCTATGTGTTGTATGTACTAGAATCTAAGATGGTATCTGATTTAATATATAATTGTATAATTTTAATTTTTAAAATTTTAGTTTTTATATGTTAATTTTTAAATGATATTCCAAGAAGAACATGATTTTCAGGGGCTCTGCTACTTGATCAAATTTGAAAACAGACCACTGAGGTATAATTATTTACATTTTAGTGTGAGTAAATGATCTGGGGGTGAGTTTGATGGGATGCAGAATAGCTATATTCTGGGTGAGAACAGAAAATAGAAAACCCCAATCCATCCCTTTTCTGGTTTAAGATTGTGTTTCCTTGACAGCAATATTTAAATAGAATGACTTAAGTGAAGATTAAACTCTCTTAAAAGCATCACCCAGGCTGAGAGAGATGATGTTTAAGTGTAGTTCTAAGTTCCAAGTTTCCTGGGTGTTTGTGACTGAACTTGCCAGGTCATAGGCTGTGTGATTTATTTCTTGCTTTAAAGGATAAAGCTAGTTATAATGACACAAAAATGGAAATTAATCAGAAAGTCTTTCATTCTTTCTCATCTTTGTTTAAGTAGTTCAAAATCTTAGCCAAGCGTTGTAGACAATTTTTGACAAGAAAGGAAGCTTTCAGC
The DNA here is from genome assembly GCF_000442215.2 of Lipotes vexillifer. NCBI lineage: Eukaryota > Metazoa > Chordata > Mammalia > Artiodactyla > Lipotidae > Lipotes > Lipotes vexillifer. Next base: position 68,719 of record NW_006796259.1, read on the forward strand.
CTGGGCATGGAAGTTGAACGAGTCTGAGTGGACAGGGAGACATTTAATTTAATTGACATTTTTAATCTGGCAAATTGCAAAGAAGGGCAGGAAGCACTTAGATGATCTGCTAATTAACTGTTGTCTTAGGCATTTCCCTCAGCCGAAAGTGGCCGGATGTTGCCAAGGGACATCATGTTAAAAGGAGTAACTAGAACCCTGAAGGCTCTGATTCTTCACAGTACTTGGTGTCTGTGTATTGTCTATAGTTACGCTCTGTAGGTAGAATGTCATTTATTGCTACAAGGATGAAAACAAGTATTAAAAAATATACTCTAAATCTATGTGATATTTCCCATTCTTGTTGGATCCAGTCTGTGTATTATCTCTCTCACAAGTCAGTTTTCATGCTAACTCACTTCTCTCATGATATACAGCAGGGTTGTACTGTTCACTGGCCATGTGTGGCTGCTGAGCACTTGGCATGTGGCTAGTCCAAACTGAGATGTGAGTATTAAATAAACGTTAGATTGGGAAAACTAAGTATAGAGAAAAGAATATAAAATATCTTATCAGTAGTGTTTTTTGTTTTGTTTTGTTGTATTTTTGTGGTACGCGGGCCTCTCACTGTTGTGGCCTCTCCCGTTGCGGAGCACAGGCTCCGGACGCGCAGGCTCAGCGGCCATGGCTCACGGGCCCAGCCGCTCTGTGGCATGTGGGATCTTCCCGGACCAAGGCACGAACCCGTGTCCCCTGCATCGGCAGGTAGACTCTCAACCACTGCGCCACCAGGGAAGCCCATCAGTAGTGTTCTTAAAATGTTGATTACATGTAGAAATGAAAATATTTTGGATATATTGCGTTAGATAAAACATTAATTTCATCTGTCCTTTAAAAAACTTAAATGTGGCCATTAGAACACTTAAAATTACTATGTGGCTCACATTGTATTTCTTTTGGGCGGTGCTACACCAGGACATACTTGTGACATGCCTAATTTGTGGTATCTTGAGATCTGTGGGGTAAGATCCAGGGTTGGATTCCTTGGTTTGAATTTTAGTTTTCCACTTCATACATGTGTGGCCCTGGACAAGTTGTATTCCTCTCCAAGCCTCAGTGTCCTGGTATGTGAAATGGACAGAGGAAGAGTCGCTGCTGCATTGGGTGGTTATGAGATAGCCTGTTGACAGTGGTTGGGTCAAAGCAAGTTATGAGTAGTATTCTGTACTTTCTGATACTCCAGCTCCATTGCTTTCCCCCAGAGCTACCCTCTTTCTTGCCGAGAATCAGTCTCTGTTGAAAGGAGGTGTAGGCACCAGCCTTCCTAATTCATCTTTCCCACCATCTACTCATTTATACCTGCCTTCATCTTTACACCTATGTATATGCCCCTTGAGCGTTTGAGGATGGGGATTGCATGTTCAGTTTCTTTGTTTCACACACAGTGTTCTCCGTAATAGAAAACACGCACAAAATCATTATTTAAATTGTGAAAAAGGGAGAAAGTGACTTATCTAGGAAATACAGATTTGGCAATTGTAACAAGTTTAAGGGATACCTTTGGAAACATGCTGAGACTCTGTGCATTGTCACCATAATGTCTTTTGTTTCTCATGGCAACCTACAGCATTGTTAGATTTATCTATTGACTTCTGCTCTAAAGCAACATCCAGCAAGGATTCCCTCCCAGAAAGAAAACCATGCATTTTTCCAAAATAAAGAGCATGTGTAATGTCTAAAAAATCTTTGTTAAACATCATTTGCTGTTCTAAAATTCTGCTTGCCTGCTTGCTTTTCTGTTTCTCTTAAGAGTAAGAACAAGCTCCTTTATGCCTCAAATGAGCTAAAATTAAATTGTGATATGACATCACCCTTAAACCTGACTTATGCAGGAAAGAATTTAGGATGAGGTGACCTACTGGCCCTCAATCTTTGCTCTGAGGAAACAGTCAGAGGGGGGACACACGCCTTCCTCTGCAGTGCTGGAGGAGGCTTTGCTGCAGGTACTGGGTACCTCCCCCTTCTCAGCTATGCCCAACGTCAGAGGAGCTGCTCACAGTCTAGAGTCCAGGCCCATGTGGCTAAAGGAAGAGCACAAACTTCAGGCAGAGGATAGAGCCAAGCAGGGACTGTCATGTGGTCTGGCCCTGTATACCCTAGGGAATAAAAGAATAGTGATCAGTCTCTTGTCATAACACCCATATCACTAAGATGAAATAAATCTGATAAAGTGCTGGCCCAGACTGGGGTGGCTTCCCTGATCTAGCAGCTTTTAAGACTGGCCACCATAGTATTCTGTGGAATGTTGTTCATCCAGTATTGTGGGGGTACAAGAGAACTAGCCTCAGTGATTTCACCCAGATGTAACTTACATGTACCCACCTGAGTGGGTATTGGTGGAGCATGAGAATGGCCCCAGATCCTGCTCAAAGAAACTTCACTAGAAGACATATTCAGAAAGTAAAGTATAGAAAAACTCTAAATATTAATTCAGAGATTTCATTTATTTGTGGTGTCTGTACCAGAGGAATTCTGCTTCCTGAATTAGAGGACTGATAAAAATACTCCACTCTCCTTGGCAAAATGCAGGGAACAAATAATTTTACACAAATCTCAGAAAGCCACATTGCACAAAGGAAGAGATGACCAGAAGGCCACTTGCTTCTGGCAGTTTCCTCAGACAAATTTGTAAAACAAGTAACAGTTGACTCAACAACCAGAGGCTTTGGTCTTGTTTCAATTCTTTCTTCTCTGGAACTGGCCTTTTGCCTAAAGTCCTCTTTGGACCTACACTATTCTGTGTCTCTATTGTCCTCTTTTGGACGAAGAACACCCATTTTCTGTTCAGATAAAATGTGCTCTTGTGAGAATGAAACTAATAATGTTTCAGTGACCTTTAGAGGCTTCCTGGTTCCCACCATATCAATTTCAAACTCCTTTGTCAAGCTTGGGGACCCTCCACTATTGTCAAACACATAGTCTTTTCCCATGAGTGCATTCCATGCCTCTATTGATTTTTTTCATCTCATCTAAAATTACCTTCCACTCCTCAGGTTCTGGCTGACATCTAGACTTTTTTTAAGTTCTGCCTCTCCTGAGAAGACTTCATTGTTTATTTCAGCCTTTCCGAGTGCATTTAGTCGGTCCGCACACCATGGACACACTGCCCTGCATTGTTCGCTCTTGCTTCAGATGTGTAAATTGTATCTCTCAGCTCGTGGTAAGCACCAGTTGACACTTTACTTTTCACCCCCCAAACCTAGCTACTGATAAGGATACTTGGGTCTTACCTCAAGAGAGATGTTTCCAACAATTAGAACTGCACCAAATGGAATGTGGTCCCCTAGGACATAGTGAATTCCTTGTCACTGGAGGATATCAACTACAGACCACTTGAAAGGACCTTCCTTAGTGCATAGATTGTAGTTGGTGTTTTATACATTTTTGATGAATGACTAAATGTAGGGTATCAGAAAAGAAATTCAGATATCCAAGTGGATATCTTTCAGAATTCTATCAGACTTTTTTTTTTTTTTTTTTT
>NW_006796259.1:72473-78832 GCF_000442215.2 Lipotes vexillifer
GCAGGCGGACTCTCAACCACTGCGCCACCAGGGAAGCCCCTATCAGACTTTTTAAATGCTGAGCTTCTAATCTATAAAATGATTGTTCTCTAAGAAATAAGCATTTGTTGAATTCATGGAAGTCTTTTCTCATTTGAAAATGATTTCATGTTCATCACCTCAATTGACTTTAGCAGACTTGTGAGAGGTGTGAACCTTCTCTATTATGTAAGTGTTACACATGAAGAAAATGATGGAAACACAGTAAGGTTGTGCAGAAAGTACATGAGAGAAGAGGGACACACAAATAACCAGAACACATTGTTCTCCATGCTCTGATCTCAGGCCAGTTAGTGGAGGAGGGAGGGCTTGGAAGAGAACTCAGACATAGTAATGGGCAAAATAATCCATAATTGAACTCACTCTTCTGGTATAGTTCTGATCTCCCCATTTGTGCTTGGGTCTGTTGAATTTTTTTTTTAATTTATTGAGGTATAGTTGATTTACAATATTATACAAGTTTCAGGTGTATAACATAGTGGTTCACAATTTTAAAAAAATTGTACTCCATTTATAGCTATTATAAAATATTGGCTATACTCCCTGTCTTGTACAATATATCTTTGTAGATTATTTTATACATAGTAGTTTGTACTTCTTAATTCCCTACGCCTACCTTGCCCCCGCCTTCCCTCTTCCCACTGGTAACCACAAGTTTTGAAATACCTATTAAATCGGAACTCTATGCAAAAGTGGTTGATTTTACTCTTGAACAGAGAGTTAGAATTGCATTTGGGTGAACATTTTTAGCTGAGTCATAGTTCCTATTTTGTTACCTAGTGGTAGAGTCCAAAAAACTCAGAAAATTAGAAAATTCCAAACCATGGGTCTTCAGAGGGTATACATATTTGGAATTTATTTCCTGCTTTGGAAATGTTATTTCAATGGAATGGTTTATAGTAAGTCATCATATAACAAAGAATTCTTATTTTAAAAGTAGAATGTGTTGCAGGCCTGAGGTAAACCATGTAGTATTTTGCTAATACCTTCCTGTAAAGCATGACAGTGTAATATCAATTCAGCATCAAAGTTATCAGTCATATATTATGTGCAAATCATTTTACTGAGCCCCTGTCAAAAACTTTGGTTATGCTCCCTCTTGAAGAGGCCACCATAGAAAAGACCTGGGCAGCATCATAAACATGAAGTAGGAGAGTGTTGATCAGTGTGTATGATATGTGATTGTTTTTATTTTCTATTACTGCGTAACAAATTATCACAAATTTAGCAGGTTAAAACAACATATTGTCTCAACAGTTTCCATCAGGCAAGAGTTTGGGCAAATCTTAAGTGGGTCCTCTGCTTAGGATCTGGCAAGGCTGAAGTCAAAGTATTAGTTGAGTTGTGTTGCTTTCTAGAGCTCAGAGCCCTCTTTCAAGCTCCCTCACGTTGTTGACAAAATTCAGTTCCTTGTGGTTTGTAGGACTGAAGTCCCCATTCTATTGCTGACTATCACCTGGGGTCTGCTCTCTGCTCCCAGAGGCCCCTCAATTCCTTGCCATGTAGTCCTCTCATAGGCCTTCTCACAATGTGGCATCTTATGGCTTCAAGCCAGCAAGAGAATCTCTGACTTCCTCTATGACTTATAGACCCTCTTTTAAAGAGCTTATCTTATACATCAGGCCTATCCAAGGTAATCTCCTTTTTGATGAACTCAAAGTCAACTGATTAAGGACCTTAATTACATTTATAAAAATCCTTTCACTCTTGCCATATAACATGACCTAATCACAGAAGTAAAGTCCTGTCATATTCACAGGTCCTGTTCATACTAAGGGGAGGGGATTATACAAGGCATGCACATGAGTGGGGGGAATCTTAGGACCACCTTAGGATTTTGCCTACTCATTGGGCAATTAGAAAGCAAAAACATTATTCTGTTTGTTAGGGGTTGGGATGGGGTTATTGGAGGGTATGTTTTTTTCCAACACCAATTCTCCTACACCAACTGGGTGTCCTACTGTTCAATTCTGACACCAACTACCTGGAATTAGCATTAGATCTCACAGGTAAGGGCTCAGTCTCACCAGACTGCTCTCACCTTGGATGCCAGCTGCAAGTTCAGGGGTCCACCTGCACTCTGCCTGGAGAACTACAAATTTAGGGGTTCCCATGATCACCCCTCAGGTTCAATAATTCACTGAAATAACTCAGAACTTAGGAAAGTACAGAAATATGAATACTGGTTTATTATAGAGGGTTCAAATGAACGGCCAGGTGAAGAGATAAATAGGGTGGCAGGCTCTGGGGAGTCCAGGGCACAGCACTGCGTACTCTCTCTAGGTGCACCATGCTCCCACCACGTTGTGTTCACCAACCTGAAGACTTCCTGAACCTTGTTCCAGAGCTTTTATATGAAGTTTCATTATGTAGGTGTTATGGACTGAATGTTTGTGTCCCTCCAAATCCAGATGTGGAAGCCCTAAGACCTAATGTGATGATATTTGGAGAAGGAAGATAATTAGGGTTAGATTAGATCGTGAGGGTGGGGCCCTTATGATGGGATTAGTGGCCTTAGAAGAAGAAGACAGATTTCTCTCTCTTTCTCTGTGTGTATGTATGTGAGGACATAGAGAGGAGGCGGTCATCTGCAAGCCAGGAAGAGAGGCCTCAGCAGTAACTGAATCATCTGGCACCTTTATCTTGGGTTTTTCTAGCCTCTGGAACTATACGAAATAAACTACTGTTCTTTAAGCCACCCGGTCTGTGTATGTTGTTATGGCAGCCTGAACAGGCTAAGACAGTAGGTATGATTGATTAAATTATTGGTCCCATGACTGAACTCCATCTCTAGGCCCTGTCTCCTCTGGAGGACTTCCTTGGAGGAGTAGGTTTGCAAGTTCCAACCATGTAATCAGGTGGTGGTTTCCTCTAGTGACCAGCTGCCATCCTGAGGCTATCTAGGCCCTTCCCCGATGTGTCATCTAATGAGCATAAACTCAGGTATAGTCAAGGAGGCCCCTTATGAATAACAAAAAGCACTCTTATCACTCAGGAAATCTCAAGGGTTTTAGGAACTCTGTGCCAGTTACCAGGGACAAAGACCAAAGGACAAATATATTCTTTATTATACTACAGAGGGTATTACCAACTTTGTGTGCCAAAATCTTGACAGAAAGTGTCAGTTTGGCTCAACCAATTCAGGTACTTCTTAGCAATACCTGGAAAAGTTATGTAAGCCTGTTCATATATGTATACATTAAAAAATACACTAAGCTACTATATGTAGTATACATATTTAATATGTGTGTTGTGTACATATATATATATATATATATATATATATATATATATATATATACACAACACACATATTAAATATGTATACTACATATAGTAGCTTAGTGTATTTTTTAATGTATACATATATGAACAGGCTTACATAACTTTTCCAGGTATTGCTAAGAAGTACCTGTATATATATATATATATATATATATATATATATATATATATATATGTACACAACACACATTGAATATCTGTGATTTTGTTTAACACAAAATTTCTCCACTCAAGGAAATGGTTAACCAGTGTTACTAAGGGGATAACTCTTTCCTTGCTTTGTTCTAAATTTTCTTTCTCAGTACATTCATGGTTATTCCTGATCTCATACCAGTCTACCTCTGACGCGGATCCACGGTAGTTTGGAAGTCTCATTTCGGTGCCAGGACAGATAAAGGACCTCTGGAGAAATGTCAGTCTTCCTGCATGTATTTGGATTATGTTTAAGCTTTGTGGAGGTGTCTTCAGCAGCTGGGAGTCTTCAGGTGTAGTTTGTCCTGATCATATTTATAATTGTGTTCCTAGCCAGGGCTGAAACTCAGGCTCATTGCCCTCAGCTGTTGCCTGATGCTTAAGAAGAATTGCTTTTTCCCTCACTGTTATTTTAGTGGGGTTTTACAATCTATTTTTTGCTTTGAGAACAAGAAGGGTAATCTTCATGCAGAGAAATGCTTCCAAAAGTTTCCACCATTTTCCTTCAGATATGTCCATATTGCACTCTCAAATGTGTCCCTTGGCTGCAGCTGTGTTTGTTGCCATTTCATTTCTATGTATGCTCATGCTATAGATGTAAACTCCTCTAAACTGTTCCTCAACTGTTCCTTGGTGACTTAACACAGCTTTGAACTGATACTGTGTACAGAATGATGATTGTCCTTTTTATCCTTGAGCATTACCAGGCAAGTAATCAATGCCTGTTCAACGGTGTCAGAGAGGTCCAGGTAATTGTCAGGAGCAAGAAAGGAGAGGAAGAAGGGAGAGGAAAAAGACATGGGAAGGAAAAGATGAAAGTATAGAGCAAAAGGAGAGAAAAAGAAGCTAGTCCACCTTGTAGCAGAGGACCAAAAAAGCCTCCAAATAAACCCAAAGCTACTCCAGGTAACAATCATTGATGAAACCTATTTGAAACATAGTTTTTCTTTTTTTTTTAATATATCTTTATTGGAGTATAACTGCTTCACAATACTGTGTTAGCCTCTGTCGACAACAAAGGGAATCAGCCATATGCATACATACATCCCCATATCCCCTCCTTTTTGAGCCTCCCTCCCACCCTCCCTATCCCACCCCTCTAGGTGGTCACAAAGCCCTGAGCTGTTCTCCCTGTGCTATGTGGCTGCTTCCCGCTAGCTAGCTATTTTACATTCGGTAGTGTACATATGTCCGTGCCACTCTCTCACTTCGTCCCAGCTTCTCCCGTGTCCTCAAGTCCATTCTCTATGTCTGTGTTTTTACTCCTGCCCTGCCACTAGGTTCATCAGTACCATGTATTTTTTTAGATTCCATATATATGCGTTAGCATGCAGTATTTGTTTTTCTGAGTGACTTCACTAATTTAGGTTTTTGAGGTGTTCTCCTGTAGAAGTAGCTTACGCAGGGCTCCTAACGTGCTAATGGAAGACTAGGAACCTAGATAAGGGACCAAATGCGGCAGAGAGATTAGGAAGAGTGCAGAAGTGCGCTGTGGGGAGCCTGGAAGAGATTGCAAGGTAGGGTGCAAGACGGTCATGGTGTGGTTTGTGGGGCAACTCGCTTCAGGTCTCAGAATGAGGGGTGACAGAGCAGGACTTAGAGAAGGGCCTCCTCACCCCATTGTGAAGCACACTGATCTCTGAGGCCCAGACCATGAAGGAGGGCAGCATGTCTGATTATGCGACCGTGACAAAATGTCAGAGAAATGAAAACAAATGGCCGAACAGTCCCTGGAGGGATAAAGAGTTCAGTTATTAAGTTCCCTGACCAGAAACATTGCGATTTAGTCATCTAGAATGATTTTATTCCATCGTCTATTATGGGCTGCACCACATAAATCTGTGTTTTATTGCTGGAGTGAGATGCTGGAGAATTTCAAGATAACTTTTGGCACTGTCTGAGTCGGCTCACTGCTGAGCCGACAAGTGCCTGTGGAAAAGTAGCAGCAGTGATATTAATCACCTTCTTTGGGGCTTTTCCCCCTACCCTGCTAGAGCTTTGTTTTGTCCTTCTCTGAAAACAAGAAACAAAAAACAAAATGCAAGCCCTGCCCTGCAACTCGTTAAACTACAAGTGTCTTAGGTGGAGTTAGAGAGCGGGGTAGTCAGGAAGGAGAGGTGGTTGTCACGCGCTGGGATGATTGCTGGGCATAATGAGGTGTCATTTGTGTGATGCTGTTGTTATGTCACATATCTTATGCCTGGAATTCTCTGGGCTGTGACTCTTGAAAAAAGGAATTGAAACAAAGAAGTGGTGTCAGGAACATGAGAGTTTGGCCAGTTTTCTTCTTTGATCCGCATATTCAACTGGTGCATCACAAGAGTGTAAAGGAAGATGAGAAATAGGAGGTGGATGGGTGAGGGATTTGAACACACACACAGATACACAAACCCATACACATGCATACATATGCTCATGGGGCTGTGAAAAGGCAGTTTATTTGCGACCAACTGCCTGGACAGTTGATGCCCATATTCTCTGTCCCACAAAACTCTCTTATCAAAAGCTAATTTAATTTCTCCCCTCTACTACTGCTACTTCTTAGTCTTTTTTTTTTTTTTTCATAGTCTCAATCTTATTCCTTTTTCCTAAATTATCTCCTCAAGGTTCCTCTTCCTGCCTCTGCTTTTGGGCAACTGCCTCTGTTCACTTGGTTTCCAATGTCATCTCTCTGTTGATGACTTTCAAGTGTATATACTAAGCTCTGCTCTTTCTCAAGCAGGAATCAGTGTTGCATTGCAGCCCTGGGTGAGATAAAAGGAGGTAAGACAAAGCATAGCTTGTCCTTGCAGCTACATACCTGGGTCTGTGAGGGGCAGGATGCCGACGAGCTCTGTGTAGGG
>NW_006796259.1:78842-96468 GCF_000442215.2 Lipotes vexillifer
GGAGTTTTCCCTGTGTTCTGATGTCTGAATATGCTTGATTTGGTCTGACTGAATTAAACAAGGTAGGGCCTGGTGAGGACTTGGAATGGAGGCTCTTTTGGAATTCTGTGCTTAGAAGACAAGTTCAGGGTAGTGATTAACATGAGCCTGGGAGTCCAAATGCTTGGATTCAACCCTGACTCCACCACAGACTGTGTGTAGCCCTCTACATATTCAGTTCCTTAAATGCAAAACAGGATCATAATCGGATGCTCCCCTACAGTTGTCATGAGCATTAAATGAGATAATGCATGTAAAATGCTGAGCCCTGCACAAAGTAAGAACTCACTGAATCTTAGCTCTTGCAAGCCATTTGGCTTCTTTCCCTCCCCAAAGAAAGAAGAACGTCTTTTCCAAGAAACCTATGACAGAAAGCAAAAGGCATTAATGCGGAAGGCTCTTTCTTTTGTGAAATAAAATGCTGCCCCCAGGTCTGGAGCTTTGTGACAGGTTCCTTTCCTGCTCATTATGAATAGGTTGATGAGAAGTAGGTGGGTTAAAGATGAGTGAAAAGCTTTGTGAGGAAGTTTATCCTATTTTCTGGGCCCAGCTCTTGGAAAGCTGATTAAATGAGGCTGGGGCTGTGCAGGCTGCCCTACTTACGGCTTTTGTCAGCACTTCTTTTGTAGATTCTAATTTCCAGGGCCTAGAAAGGGCTGTGTTGAAAATATTCTCTGAGGGCTTGAGCTTGGTGTAGAAGATCTTTATCAGGCACCAAATAATCCTGTCAAGTTTTAAAAGCAGAAGGAGAAAGAAAGGAAAAAGATGTTGGAAAGGGAGGATGAAAGAGGAAGACAGCGAAAGAGACAAAAGAGAATGAAGAGGTAGAATGGTGAGGGAGAAGGAGGGAAAGAACGAATTCCTTTAAGAGTTTCTAAGACATGCCTTTATTTTATTTATATTATTTTTTAAACATCTTTATTGGAGTATATTTGCTTTACAATGTTGTGTTAGTTTCTGCCGTATAACAAAGTGAATCAGCTATATGTATACATATATCCCCATATCCCTTCCCTCTTGGGTCTCCCTCCCAACCTCCCTATCCCACCCCTCTAGGTGGTCACAAAGCACCGAGCTGATCTCCCTGTGCTATGTGGCTGCTTCCCACTAGCCATCTATTTTGCATTTGGTATGTCAGTGCTACTCTCTCACTTCGTCCCAGCTTACCCTTACCGCTCCCTGTGTCCTCACGTCCATTCTTTATGTCTGTGTTTTTATTCCGGACCTGCCCCTAGGTTCATAAAAACCATTTTTTTAAAAAAGAAATTGTATATATATGTGTTAGCATATGATATTTATTTTTCTCTTTCTGACTTCTTCAATCTGTATGACAGACTCTAGGTCCATCCACCTCACTATAAATAACTCAATTTCGTTTCTTTTTATGGCTGAGTAACATTCCATTGTATATATGGGCCACATCTTCTTTATCCATTCATCTGTTGATGGACACTTAGATTGTGTCCATGTCCTGGCTATTGTAAATAGTGACGCAGTGAACATTGTGGTACATGTCTTTTATTGAATTACGGTTTACTCAGGGTATATACCCAGTAGTGGGATTGCTGGGTCATTTGGTAGCTCTATTTATAGTTTTTTAAGGAACCTCCATACTGTTCTCCATAGTGGCTGTACCAATTTACATTCCTACCAACAGTGCAAGAGGGTTCCCTTTTCTCCACACCCTCTCCAGCATTTATTGTTTGTAGATTTTTTGATGATGACCATTCTGACTGGTGTGAGGTGATACCTCATTGTAGTTTTGATTTGCATTTCTCTAACGATTAGTGATGTTGAACATTCTTTCATGTGTTTGTTGGCAATCTGTATATCTTCTTTGGAGAAATGCCTGTTTAGGTCTTCTACCCAGTTTTGGTTTGGGTTGTTTGTTTTTTGATACTGAGCTGCATAAGCTGCTTGTAAATTTTGGAGATTAATCCATTGTCAGTTGCTTCATTTGCAAATATTTTCTCCCATTCTGAGGGTTGTCTTTTGGTCTTGTTTATGGTTTCCTTTGCTGTGCAAAATCTTTTAAGTTTCGCTAGGTCCCATGTGTTTATTTTTGTTTCTATTTCCATTTCTCTAGGAGATGGGTCAAAAAGGATCTTGCTGTGACTTATAGAGTGTTCTGCCTATGTTTTCCTCTAAGAGTTTTATAGTGTCTGGCCTTACATTTAGGTCTTTAATCCATTTTGAGTTTATTTTTGTGTATGGTGTTACGGAGTGTTCTAATTTCATTCTTTTACATGTAGCTGTCCAGTTTTCCCAGCACCACTTACTGAAGAGGCTGTCTTTTCTCCATTGTATATTTTTGCCTCCTTTATCAAAAATAAGGTGACCATAGATGTGTGGGTTTATCTCTGGGATTTCTATCCTGTTCCATTGAGCTATGTTTCTGTTTTTGTGCCAGTACCATACTGTCTTGATTACTGTAGCTTTGTAGTAGAGTCTGAAGTCAGGGAGCCTGATTCCTCCAGCTCCGTTTTTCTTTCTCAAGATTGCTTTGGCTATTCGGGGTCTTTTGTGTTTTCATACAAATTGTGAAATTTTTTGTTCTAGTTCTGTGAAAAATGCCATTGATAGTTTGATAGCGATTGAATTGAATCTGTAGATTGCTTTGGGTAGTATAGTCATTTTCACAGTGTTGATTCTTCCATTCCAAGAACATGGTATATCTCTCCATCTGTTTGTATGGTCTTTAATTTCTTTCATCAGTGTCTTATAGTTTTCTGCATACAGGTCTTTTGTCTTAGATAGGTTTATTCCTAGGTATTTTATTCTTCTTGTTGCAATGGTAAATGGAGATGTTTCCTTAATTTCTCTTTCAGATTTTTTGTCATTAGTGTATAGGAATGCAAGAGATTTCTGTGCATTAATTTTGTATTCTGCTGCTTTACCAAATTCATTGATTAGCTCTAGTAGTTTTCTGGTAGGATCTTTAGAATTCTCTATGTATAGTATCATGTCATCTGCAAACAGTGACAGTTTTACTTCTTCTTTTCCAATTTGGATACCTTTTATTTCTTTTTCTTCTCTGATTGCTGTGGCTAAATCTTCCAAAACTGTGTTGAATAATAGTGGTGAGAGTGGTCAACCTTGTCTTGTTCCTGATCTTAGTGGAAATGGTTTCAATTTTTCACCATTGAGATTGATGTTGGCTGTGGGTTTGTCATATATGGCTTTCATTATGTTGAGGTAAGTTCCCTCTATGCTTACTTTCTGGAGGGTTGTTTTTCATAAATGGGTGTTGAATTTTGTCAAAAGCTTTTTCTGTGTCTATTGAGATTGTCATATGGTTTTTATCCTTCAGTTTGTTTATGTTTTGTATCACATTGATTGATTTGCGTAGGTTGAAGAATCCTTGCATTCCTGGGATAAACCCCACTTGATCATGGTGTATGATCCTTTTAATATGCTGTTGAATTCTGTTTGTTGGTATTTTGTTGAGGAATTTTGCATCTGTGTTCATCAGTGATATTGGCCTGTAGTTTTCTTTCTTTGTGACATCTTGGTCTGGTTTTGGTATCAGGGTGATGGTGGCCTCGTAGAATGAGTTTGGGAGTGCTCCTCCCTTTACTATGTTTTGGAAGTGTTTGAGAAGGATAGGTGTTAGCTCTTCTCGAAATGTTTGATGGAATTCGCCTGTGAAGCCATCTGGTCCTGGGCTTTTGTTTGTTGGAAGATTTTTTTTGTTTTTGTTTCTTTTTTTTGCGGTACACGGGCCTCTCACTGTTGTGGCCTCTCCCGTTGTGGAGCACAGGCTCCGGACGCGCTGGATCAGTGGCCATGGCTCACGGGCCCAGCCGCTCCGCGGCATGTGTGATCTTCCTGGCCCGGGGCATGAACCCGTGTCCCCTGCATCGGCAGGCGTACTCTCAACCACTGCGCCACCAGGGAAGCCCTGTTGGAAGATTTTTAATCACAGTCTCAATTTCAGTGCTTGTGATTCGTCTGTTTATATTTTGTATTTCTTCCTGGTTCAGTCTTGGAAGGTTGTGCTTTTCTAAGAATTTGTCCATTTCTTCCAGGTTGTCCATTTTATTGGCATATAGTTGCTTGTAGTAATCTCTCATGATCCTTTGTATTTCTGCAGTGTCAGTTCTCCTTTTTCATTTCTAATTCTATTGATTTGAGTCTTCTCCCTTTTTTTTTTTTTGTTTGTTTGAAGAGTCTGGCTTAAGGTTTATCAGTTTTGTTTATCTTCTCAAAGAACCAGCTTTTAGTTTTATTGCTCTTTGCTACTGTTTTCTTCATTTATTTTTCATTTATTTGTGATCTGACCTTTATGATTTCTTTCTTTTCTGCTAACCTTGGGTTTTTTTTGTTCTTGTTTTCTAATTGCTTTAGGTGTAAGGTTATGTTGTTTATTTGAGATGTTTGTTTCTTGAGGTAGGATTGCTATAAACTTACCTCTTTGAACTGCTTTTGCTGTATCCCATAGGTTTTGGGTTGTCGTGTTTTCATTGTCATTTGTTTCTAGGTATTTTTTGATTTCCTCTTTGATTTCTTCAGTGATCTTTTGGTTATTTAGTAGTGTATTGTTTAGCCTCCATGTGTTTGCATTTTTTACAGATATTTTTCCTGTAATTGATATGTAGTCTCATAGCGTTATGGTCAGAAAAGATACTTGACACAATTTCAATTTTCTTAAATTTACCAAGGCTCGGTTTGTGACCCAAGATATGATGTATCCTGGAGAATGTTCCACGAGCACTTGAGAAGAAAGTGTATTCTGTTGTTTTTGGATGGAATGTCCTATAAATACCAATTAAGTCCGTCTTGTTTAATGTATGATTTGAAGCTTGTGTTTCTTTATGTATTTTCATTTTGGATCATCTGTCTGTTGGTGAAAGGGTGTTAAAGTCCCCTACCATGATTGTGTTACTGTCGATTTCCCCTTTTATGGCTGTTAGCATTTGCCTTATGTATTGGGGTGCTCCTATATTGGGTGCATAAATATTTACAATTGTTTCATCTTGTTCTTGGATTGATCCCTTGATCATTAAGTAGTGTCCTTCTTTGTCTCTTATAATAGTCTTTATTTTAAAGTTTATTTTGTCTGATATGAGAATTGCTACTGCAGCTTTCTTTTGATTTCCAGTTAAATGGAATATTTTTCCATCCCTTTACTTTTAGTCTGTATGTGTCCCTAGGTCTGAAGTGGGTCTCTTGTAGACAGCATATATATGGGTCTTGTTTTTGTATCCATTTAGCCAGTCTGTATCTTTTGGTTGGAGCATTTAATCCAGTTACGTTTAAGGTAGTTACTGATATGTATGTTCCTATTACCATTTTCTTAATTGGTTGGGTTTGTTATTGTAGGTCTTTTTCTTCTGTTGTGTTTCCTTCCTAGAGAATTTCCTTTAGCATTTGTTTTAAAGCTGTTTTAGTCATGAATTCTCTTAGCTTTTGCTTGTCTGTAAAGGTTTTCATCTCTCCATCGAATCTGAATGAGATCCTTGTTGGGTAGAGTAATCTTGCTTGTAGGTTTTTCCCTTTCATTACTCTAAATATGTTCTGCCACTCCCTTCTGGCTTGCAGAGTTTCTGCTGAAAGATCAGCTGTTAATCTTATGGGGGTTCTCTTGTATATTATTTGTTGTTTTTCCCTTGCTGCTTTAAATTTTTTTTCTTTGCCTTTAATTTTTGATAGTTTGATTAATATGTGTCTTGGCATGTTTCTCTTTGGATTTATCCTGTATGGTACTCTCTTCACATCTTGGACTTGACTATTTCCTTTCCCATATTAGGGAAGTTTTCAACTATAATGTCTTCAAATATTTTCTCTTCTTCTGGGACCCCTATAATTCGAATGTTGGTGCGTTTAATGTTATACCAGTCGTCTCTGAGACTGTTGTCACTTCTTTTCCTTCTTTTTTCTTTATTCTGCTCTGTGGTAGTTATTTCCACTATTTTATCTTCCACGTCACTTATCCATTCTTCTGCCTGGTATTCTGCTATTGATCCCTTCTGGAGAATTTTTATTTCATTTATTGTGTTGTTCATCATTATTTGTTTGCTCTTTAGTTCTTCTAGCTCCCTGTTAAACTTTTCTTGTATTTTCTCCATTCTATTTCCAAGATCTTGGATCATCTTTACTATCATTACTCTGAATTCTTTTGCAAGTAGACTGCCTATTTCTTCTTCATTTGTTTGGTGGGTTTTTACTTTGCTCCTTCATCTGCTGCATATTTCTCTGTCTTCTCATTTTGCTTAACTTAGTGTATTTGGGGTCTCCTTTTTGCAGCTTACATGTTCTTAGTTCCCGTTGTTTTTGGTATCTGCCCCCAGTGGGTGAGCTTGGTTCAGTGGCTTGTGGAGTGGACTGGTATTTGTGTTCTGGTGGGTGATGATGGATCTTGTCTTTCTGGTGGGCAGGGCTGCATCTGGTGGTGTGTCTTGGGGTGTCTGTGAACTTAGTATGAGTTTAGGCAGTGTCTCTGCTAATGCATGAGGTGTGTTCCTCTCTTGCTATTTGTTTGGCATGGGGTGTCCTAGCTGGAGCTTGTTGGCCGTCAGGTGGAGCTGGGTCTTAGCATTGAGATGGAGATGTCTGGGAGAGCTCTCGCCAATTGGGGCTGCGAGGTCTCTGGTGGTCCAAGGTCCTGAACTCAGGTCTCCCACCTCGGAGGCTCAGGCCTGACCCCAGGCCCAAGCGCCAAGACCCTGTTAGCCACACAGCTTAGAAGAAAGGGGAGAAAAAAAGGAAGAAAAAAAAGATTATTAAAATAAAAAAATATAAGAAAAAAGAAGAGAGCAACCAAACCAATAAACAAATCCACCAATGATAAAAAGTGCTAAAAACTAAACTAAGATAAACATAAAAATCAGAAACAAATCAGTCACAGACAGCAAACCCCAGTTCTACAGTTTTTCCCAAAGTCCACTGCCTCAATTTTGGGATGATTTTTTGTCTCTTCAGGTATTCCACAGATGCAGGGTACATCAAGTTGATTGTGGAGATTTAATCCGCTGCTTCTGAGGCTGCTGGGAGAGATTTCCCTTTTCTCCTCTTTGTTCGCACATCTCCTGGGGTTCAGCTTTGGTTTTGGCCCCACCTCTGCATGCAGCTCACCCTCAGGCGTCTGTTCCCTGCTCGGACGGGAGGCGGTTAAAGCACAGCTGTTTAGGGCACTCTTGCTCACTGAGGCGAGGGAGGGGTATGATAGTTATAATTGGAATGCTGGGCAAGCCTGCAGAGGCAGAGGCCGGTGTGATGTTGCACCAGCCTGAGGCACACCATGTGCCATCTCCTGGGGGATTTGCCCTTGGATCACAGGACCCTGGCAGTGGCGGGCTGCACAGTCTCCTGGGAGGGGAGATGTGGATAGTGACCTGTGCTTGCACACAGGCTTCTTGTGGCTGCAGCAGCAGCCTTAGCGTCTCATGCCTGTCTCTGGGGTCTGCGCTGATAGCCACGGCTCGCGCCCGTCTCTGGGCTTGTTTAGCCGGTGCTCTGAATCTCCTCTCCTCATGCACCCTGAAACAATGGTCTGTTGCCTCTTAGGCAGCTCCAGACTTTTTCCTGGACTTCCTCCAGGCTAGCTGTGGCTCACTGGCCCTGTTCAGGCTGTGTTCACGCTGCCAACCCCAGTCCTCTCCCTGGGATCTGACTTCTGAAGACCAAGCCTCAGCTCGCAGCCCCGCCCGCCCCGGCGGGCGAGCACACAAGCCTCTCGGCCTGGTGAGCGCCGGTCGGCACCGATCCTCTGTGCGGGAATCTCCCCGCTCTGCCCTCCGCGCCCCTGTGGCTGCGCTCTCCTCCGCGGCTCCGAAGCTCCCCGCTCCGCCTCCCGCAGTCTCTGCTCGCGAAGGGGCTTCCTAGTGTGTGGAAACCTTTCCTCCTTCACAGCTCCCTCCCACTGGTGCAGGTGCCGTCCCTATTCTTTTGCCTCTGTTTTTTTTTCTTTTACCCTACCCAGGTACGGGGGGATTTTCTTGCCTTTTCGGAAGTCTGAGGTCTTCTGCCAGCGTTCAGTAGGTGTTCTGTAGGAGATGTTCCACACGTAGATGTGTTTCTGATGTATTTGTGGGGAGGAAGGTGATCTCCATGTCTTACTCCTCTGCCATCTTGAAGGTCCCCCAAAACATGCCCTTTAAAATAGCTCCTCTATGTCAGGCATTTCTCCCTTTTTAACATCCTTATCCAGGGCCTGTACTCTTATAATTAATTGGAAAAAGCTACACCACAGAGCTTCCTGCTGCCAGTCCGTCACTATGGTATGTTCCCTCTTCCCATAAGCTGAATTCGCTGTGGCTTGCTTGCCCCTTATTCCTGCAATTGTGTTCACCATATTCCTTTCCCATCAAAGAGCTACACCAACCTGATCTCTGGCATCCTTCAAATTTTGAGTTGGTATTGTTTCCCTGGAAGGATCTTTGATTCCCTTCCTGGAGGCTACTGTATGGGCTCAGAATTAAAGGAAAGACACAGACGAGGATCCTCAAGGGAAACAAGGCCACAATGAGGTCTCACTGTCTGAATACCCACCAGGAATTCCAGGTATTCTGGAATGTTGAGTGCCTTGAGCATGAGGCGTTTCCATCCCTGTGGCAGAGTCTATGGTAATGACTTGAGAGGGTCTGGGGTTGGGTTCTCCAGGCTGGGGCAGGCATGCCCAAAAAGGGTGTGAGTGATGGTGCCTCCACCCCTCCTGGAAAGTGGGGGTTCTCACCATGCACTAAAGGAGCATCACTGGGGATGCCCTCTCCTGCTCTGAGAGCTGTGGATATGGGTAATCAGTAATGTACAGAGAGGGGCCACATTCTGGAGCTCCCAGTTCCCTTTATTGTTTGGTCTAGTTCTCTCCACACTGAAAGTGGTACCCATGAGAGAGAAGCCTGGAGGACTGACTGCACGTGACTGCTTTCCTGTTCCTTGCCAAGCCCCGCAGAAACACCGTAGAGGAATAAGATCCATACAGACTCACAAGTACAGAGAGAAGAGCAAAGGGGACAACTGAAGAAGAAACCTTTCCATGGATTTTAGGAAGCTGGAATGTGGAGAGGAGACTGGTAACTGATTGAACAAAGTAGAGGCGGTGGCAACTTAGTGTCAGGTGGGAGTGGAGTTAGTTGGTCCTGTGGAACTTCAGAAAGTTCCGGGACCTGGATGGAAGGTGGAGTACAAAGCTGAAAGCAGAGGTGTTGGTGGAAAGCCTGAGTACAGAGTGGTCTGACCCCCAGGTAGCTTTTCCCCTTACACAGCTAGGCTGTCACTTTTCTGAGTACGAGGTACCGAGAGGAAGGGTGGTGGTAGTCATTAAACTCAGAGCTGAAAATGAGAGGAATTTAATGAAGACGCACACATGGAATTGTAGAACACCCTCCCTCCCACTCATTCCCTTAGAGCTTCCAGAAATCCCACATACAGTTACAGTTATAGGCAGGGGATCAGATGAGGCTTCTCTGGAAGAGTTTGGGGTCCCACCAAATACAAGGAGTAGTTTATAAGATGTTTACCCTGTGGTAAGTGTCATATGTTGACAAGTCTCATGCACATACACCTTATTTCCAACCAGCTTTTAGTAATTCATTTCTAAATCTGAATGGCCAAGCAAGGAACACAAGATATTTGATGGAGTCTTTCAATCTATAATAAAGAAACAAAAACAAGGAACCTAGAATCCCCTTCCCCACAAGAAAAAGAGACAATGCAGGAAGCAAAATGGTATCTGAAATATTCATACTTATATTCTAAGAGAGATGGGGTAAATATTTTTGGCTGGCACTCAGTCTTTAAAGCTGATATTCGAGGCTTCACCTGCAATGTCAGTTGACCCGAATCCTGGAGGGAGGAGGAATGATGGGTCCCTGCATCCAGCCCCTAACCTTTGACCCTAGGGCTTAGGTAGGTCCTAGAGGACTGATACAGAAGCCAGATCAGATCATTAGCTTTATTAATGAGGGCCCCTTAGTTGCCAAAGGCCAGGGTAAAACCAGGCTGGAGAACGCGGATGGGACCTGTGGTCACAGTGGAGGTGGAAAATGCTTGTCTGGAGCCTGGACAGTGGCTCCACCTGTGGGTGAGCTGTCTCCACTGAGTGGACTCTGAATAGCTCTGCCTCTGTAGGGGGGCCACTGCCTGCCTCACAAAGCTGGTGCTGGCACAGAGGGGAGCTGCAGGGAGGCCGGAAGGCAGTGAAGGTCTTTCAGGTGCTGACCACTTCTGGAAATCCAGGAGGAGTGCTGGAAATTCTTCCTGCTGCACGCAGGATACCATGATTTTCCACTTCTGTTTCTTCTCTGGTGTGTGACTTGACAGATTGTGCTCTTCAATGGACAAATACATTCTCCTCTGGGGACGAGTGGGCGAAGGGGGGAAAGAGGAACTGTAAAAGTTTGTTTGAATATTACTCTCTGCCATGGGGAGGGACATATAAACTGGCTCCTCTAGAGACCTAGAGTTGATGGAATGAAAGTGTCCCCAGCGAGGACTGGGGGATTTTTCCTCTAGCACTGACAGGTAATTACATAAAGGCAATACTGTGACTAATCATTAGTAGAAGAGAGCTGGGAAGAGGAGCCTCTGGGGATTTTGAACCAGACGATCTGGGTGAGGAGGCCAACCCTTGGTCTGTTAATAGCCGATGACATCAACCAGTTAATATCGGTATTAACAAGATAAGCTACCAGAGTCAGGACCAGCATGGGTTCTTAAAGAGTCAGAAAAACCTATTCCTATTTCAGCTCTTCCACCCTTAACCTTGTGACTCTGAGAAAGTCTATGGCCTTACTTTCCCCGTGTGTCAATTGTCACTTGGAATTGTTGCAAAAGTGAAATGGGAACTCATTTACCCCATTCATTTGACAAATCTTACTTAAATTCTGGACTTTTTGGCATCTATCACGCGTCAGGTGCTCTGCTACAGGTGTAATTAAAGAACTTGGCGCACAGAAGTTAACACATGTTAGTTCCTCCTCTCAGACTATTTGAGCTCTTTGGGTATTCAGTAGTCCCAGTCAGAGCCTCATGAATTCAGAGCCTCATGAATTCAGAGCTTCAGTGTAGGGTTGGCTGTTTGGAAAGTAGGAGAAAGTCATTGTAGATCATCATTCATGCTCTGGCTAGGCCTGCATTAAAAATGCTCTGGCACTCTTTCCATCCATCAGAGCTGTCTGCACTGGTTTAACTGTTCTGAACCCTGAAGCCTTCTACCAAGCAACAGCTACTTACTCCTGGCCTTCCCAGCCTGGTACCTCTCAGCGGGGCTCAGCTCCATCTTGAGGACACTGTTTATGGTGGCAAGAGACCCTTCAGTGTCTGTGGCCTTTGCACTGTGGACAGTACGAGCTGAGGTCACCTCCTTTCCTCAGAGGGGAAATGGTCTGATGAGGTGCCCAGGGTCACCGGGTAGGCTGCTGTCTGCTTGCAACTTGACAGTATGCAGCTGAGTGAGGATGACTAGCCACTTAATGGATGTTAATTACTGCTCACAGCATCCCTGTAGGTCAGAGGACAGGAGGAGTCTGATGTCAGGGCTGACACGCTGTGGCTGGCGGCAGGCTGGCACTTACATTTGATTAGGGTTGTGGCTAGTTTAGCACAGCCAGAGGGACCCAGATGGGAAGTCCGAGACTGATTTGTCTGACTTGCAGAGGGACAGTTCACGGTTACACTCTCTTCTTCAGTGAAATTTTCACTATGTGCTTCTGCCTTTGTTTCCTCCATCCCACGCCTGCCTACTTGGCACTGATTTAAACCAGGACTCTGGAGGTGCAGAGTCTGGTTTCTGAGCTCTCCCTTCCTTGATAGAATTAGAACCAAAAGTTCTGGAAAGTGTGGGTTTAACCCAAGTCCTCATTTGCCGAATCCCTGCACTGTGGCTTTGCAATGCTTTTGGTTAAGTGTAGAGGCAGATTAAAAAAACACAAGAGTAATTAATTGGAGAAGCAAATGGTAGTTCTCTTAATGCTAATCTCTGGTTCCTGTAATAAAGCAGAGATTTGTGTTGGCTTCTATGCAGTGCATCACTTTAAAACATCATCTCCTAAGCACTCATTAGTTCCATTTTAGCCGAGGTGGCATATGGAAGGCTTCAGTTGTGAATATTTATTGGGGTTGAAATGGACTTTTTAGAGGTGAATGCTGAGGGGAAGCATCTTGTGATATTAAGAGAGCCCATATATGTCATCCAGAGGATGACTGATGGGCCAGCCCTTCCCCTCTTCAGGAGCTAGGGAACGGTTCCCTCTAAGACCAGGGCAGAACAATGTGAGTTGTGACCGTCCTGCGTCATCTCCAGCTGTCTGGAATTTAAGGATACTTGAATTCAAGCACAGATTGGGGAAAAGTTACCTGGCAGAGAAAGTAAGAGGCAGGGTTTCCCTCTTATTTAAGTGAGGAGTTTAACATCACTGAGAGAGCCGTCAGCCTTGGCAGCACCCATGGGACACGCTTGGCCTCTCTCCATTTCTGTGGTAAATCCATCAACACAACAAGGGCTCTCGTTTCAGAAAGAGGGCTCTGGAGGTGAACACAGTTGAGTCAAAGGAAGAGCTTTCAGTTTTGATTTCACAAATGTGTGGAAGCAGCCCAAGGTACTGCCTTGGACTTGCTATGAAATTTAAAAATATTTTCAGTGAGAATCTCTAATGTGTACACAGTACAGTTAAATAGGAATTAATACATAATATACTATCTGTTGTCAAAGGTGTATTTTTTCAACTTTTAAAATTAAGATAAAATTTACATACAGTGAAATCCACCCTTTTTAGGGTACAGTTCTGTGAGTTTTGACAAATGCAGTCAGTCATGTAACCAACACTTAACCCAAATATACAATAGTGCCATCACCCCTCATCTCCAAATTTCAGTGTGCTCCTTTGTAGTCAATCCCTCAGCCCCTGACAACCACTGATACGATTTTTATCTACGGTTTTGCCTTTTCCAGAATGCCACATAGGTGTCATATATATTATGTAGCGTTTTTAGTCTGGCTCTTTTCACTTAACATTGGAACATTGTTTCACTTAATATTGCATTTGAGATTCATCCATGTTGTTGTATGTATCAGTAATTTGTTTCTTTTTTATTGCTAAGTATTCTTTTCTACCTGGATGTACCACAGTGTGTTTATCCACTTCTTCCTAGGGGCATATTTGGATTGTTCCCAGTTTTTGGCATTGTGCATAAAGCTTCTTGTGTACAGGTTTTCAAGTGAGCATAAAATTTATTTCAGTTGGGTCAGTATCTAGCTGTGGGATAACTGAGTTGTATGGTAAGTGCATGTTTCACTTTATAAGAAACTGCCACATGTTTTTCCAAAGTGGGTGTACATTGTGTGTTTCCACCAAAATAGAATGAGTTTTCCAGTGCTCCACATCCTTGACAGCACTTAATATTATCAATTTTTAAAAAAAACTTAACCATTATAATAGGCGCTGAGTGGTATTTCATCATGGTTTTAATTTTCATTTATGTAATAACTAACAATGTTGCGCATCTTTTCACATTTTTATTTAACATTTATATATGTTCTTTAATGGAGTGGACTTCCTTTAGCACTTTTCTCAGCTCCCAGTGTTTCCTTTCTTGAGATCTACCTTCTTTCTCATGTCATTTCTCATCTTCCACAGACATGGAGACCTTAGCAACTGTGTTTGTAGTACCTAACTCCACCCCCCTTCTTGGCCAGAATTGTTGTGATCAAAGATAGTTTCCTGACTCAGTCTGGGCCATCCAGGTATTCTCTACTGATGCTGAATCTGACATGATGTCAATTTGGAGGGCATGGCATTTCTTGCCATTGGACTTGGAGTTAGAGAAGTCCATTCTGCCAAAAAAATGAGGCTGATTCTTGGAAAGTCCAAGATTAAAGACAGAGAAAGGGCACTGCTTAGCTTCCTGATGGCCCAGGTCTCAGTTTCTGCTCCTTCCCTAAGACCCTCTACACTTGAAAACCATGAAGCTCTTCAATATGCTTCCATTGAATTCTCTCTTAAATTAAAGGTAGCTTGAGTTGGCTTCTACTACTGCAATCAAGAGAGTCTCACCTGAGGTAGCATTAGATGATCTTGGCTAGGAAACCCTTCTATCTGACCTGGCATCCTGCAAAGAATTCTGAGTCATAAGTGACACAAATACAGGGCTTGATAATGCCAGATGAAATACTGGAATTGAGAGGGGACAGGCAATTCGAAGGTAAGTCTTAATGAAGAAATGGAATTACTTCTTCATTTCAAACTCGAGTCAGATTCCTAGAATCTTAGCTATGGAATGGATCTCAGAGGTTATACAGTTGATTTTGTCCCACCTTTCACAGAGAGCAGAAGGCCTCTCTCTCGAATTCGGCAGTTAGCCATCTGACCCCTAATTATACTAAATCATTTGGTTCAGTTCAAAAGGTCTACACAGCTCTAGAAAGATAAATGTTATTTTCTGTTTTAAAATCCACAGTTTCATCCCCCAGACCCTCTTCCAAATACTTTAAGACAGTTTTTGCTTTTAATACTCTCTTGGGATTCCTCTTCTCCTTTACTTCTAGGGCGATCAGTAGATGATGAAGAAACTTTTGCCGGCAGGCATTCCGATTTGGATTCAGAAACACTGATCAGACTTACTTTTTGCTTCCTGGTTGTATGTTGATGACTCGTGCTCACAGTGCCTTAGCTCACATCTTTTGCAATGTGTGCATTCGTAAAAAACTTTGTGTGCTTGGGACAAGGACATTTTTGACAGTATGAAAAAGACTCAATTCACACAGACTCCACTTATATCAAGAGTCCCACTCTTTGGGGGCTCACACAGACTAATGCTGGGAAGGACAAAAGAAAAAGGCACCAATGCTGGTGCCTAAACATAATAGATGCTCAACCTATTTGGTGAACCGAGTGAATTATTGGTGACTAAGTCAAAACTGTTCCACGTAGAGAGAATTTGTTTATACCTCTTTCCCCCAAACTGGAAAGAAGGTAGCCTTGAAGCTTGTGATTAGATTTCTCTCCCCTAAATTCAGAACAACAGCTAATATAGAGTCTGTAAAAAGAGCCCCAGTTTGTAGCTAGTTTTAAAGTGTCACGGACAAGCTGGGATTGGAAGTTCTCAAAACTCCAGAGGTGTTGGGCTGTCAGACTGATGAATTATGTAAAACCTGTTTTCCGTGAGTATTATTAATCATCCTCAAGCAAATGAAGACATGCTAATGAATTTTTGGCGGTTTTTACCTGCAAATGCCAAAGGAACCAAACCAAATTAAATCTATTCTCTTCAAGACCCATCACCCTGTTAAACACCCGATGACTTACCCAATTCAATTTGAAAGATGTGGTTCTTTGGAAACTTAGTTTGCTTGCAGTTTCAGACTCCTAAAGTTTCTTCCTTGAAAGTGTAGCCCAAAGTTTCATGAATAATGACTTGGAAAATGAATGGATGGAATTCATTGTTGTGATTTACAGAGGACCCAGCATACACTTGACTCTGTATTAGTTTACCTATTTACCTATGTTGTCTCATTGGTAGGTATTACCAAAGCCTAGAAGTAGGTATTATCATTTTAATTGTACGAATAAGAAAACAGACTCAGAATTTATATAAATTTCTCAGGTCATACAACTTAATAATATTGAGCTAAATATAGCCCATGCTTTTTCTGTTGTACCATGCTTCTCCCAAGGAGAAAATCCACTGTACCCATGTGCTGTGCATTGCACACTTTGAACTGTATCTGAAGAATTAGGGTTTCCCGTTTTATTTCCCCTAATGCAGAAAAGTTTTAGAGAAAAGAGTTTTAGTGTCTTCTAATGATTTCCATTAGGTTAGCGTCATGTGTGGTACCTCTCCTTTCTCACTCGCAGCTACCTGTGTACTCTGATGTTTCTGAACCAGGTCATTTCCTTTTGGTAATGACTAAAATACTATTGCTCAGGTAAGAGAAACTCATCCATGGCCATGAGTTTGCCAAGCGAGCCATGTTTAATGTGCCTCTGAAATAAGTGGTCTCTGAACATCCCAGCAGGACCCGAGGGAGACTGAGAAAAAGTAGCAGACTTTTAACTGACCGTAGATGGTTTGCAAGGGATGGCACTGGGCGCCTTATGTCCTTGTCTAGCTCAGTGTTCGTGGTTTTCTTCCCCAGTACTACTGAAGTGCCTAAAAAATGAAATTGAAGGCTCATTTTGGGGGATGTTGACTGCCACTACTAGTGTTTCCCTTGACAACTAGCTGGTGTGCCCATAGCGGTAAGAATGGTGGCTAATGCTCCAGAGATTGCTTAGGTGTTAAATGGAGTCCTTTAATATATCTCCTGACAGCAAGTCCCATCAAGAATGGACGTGGTTGATTGGCATCAACCTCAGAGCTGGTCATGTTCCAGAGAAGAATCCAGGAAGCAGGGTCCTAGCCAAGGTGTCTTGGGTCTTTTGGGGGACTTGGGGCTTCATCTCCTTCATGTTTGGATGGTCATCAGCCCTCTTTCAAGGACTCAAAGGCACTAGAACTGCTGTTAGAGGAGAAGCCCCATGGAATGCTTTACTGATGACACAGATTATGTAAACTGATGTGCATTTTGCTGCTTTTTAGGACGACCTGAAAATTACCTTCACTCTTACTTATTTCACTTAGTTTGTCCTCCCTAAATTATAGAAATACTAGAGCTTTCAATAATGATTTCAGACTTGGGCGTCTCTCCTTTTCACTGTTTTAAGCAACAGATGTCCCTATTTTGTCAGAGAGCTAGTGAGATATTACAAGAGCATGTACTCCTGAATCTCCGTCTGTCACTGTGTTGCATAAAGCAAGTGACATTCTTTCTGAGCTATGTTTCTTTTCCTCACCTGTGAAGTGGGGTGATTATGTTGTCTGCCTTAGAGGACTGTTCTGAATAAGGATTAAATGTGAATGAAATTAGCACAGAGTCCGGCATACAGAGGATGCTCAAAAATGTTTATTTTCTTTTGCTAAATGAATACCATTTCTTTCTAGTTCTAGATGTCCCTAGAGCCCTCCCTTATCATCCCTACACACCATACATACACATAACATGTTTTCCAGGCAAACATTTCAGTGTATGTGGTAGTGCTTGCAAGTTGCAGTCAGCATTAATAAGTTAAAAATTTCCTCACAGTTTTTCTCTTGCACTGTCCTCCTCCACAGTTTAGAACAAGAGAACTATGAATTAGAATTGCATTGCATATTGCTCAGTTTTTTTCCCTGACTTGTAATTAGGACCTCCTTGCATGCACACATACACACTCACACTCCCCGCCCCAACCTTTACATTCTGTGCTCCTCCTCCTTCCTTTATAGATATCCTCATTGCACATGTTTTTCATTGTCAGATGTGTTTTTGCTGGAAGCAGAAATGAGCATGTACTCTCTGAAGTGGTACAGTAATGTGTTGGGTAACGTTATCAAAGCCTCATGAAAAATGTCCACCAATCTCATGGGCTAGCCAAATGGGAAAGTGGCAGAGTTGTTGGGAGAGGAGTAACAAAGGAAAAAAAATATTGGATTTCTCCAGGAGGAAAGAAGGGAGATAGTTAGCAATGGGTGAGTCTTTATTTCCCTAGAGACTGGATTGAGTATATCAACTGTCTCAGAAGGAAAATGAAAACAAATCCCTCTGTGTTCCACTGCCCCTCATAGGGAA
>NW_006796259.1:96478-99324 GCF_000442215.2 Lipotes vexillifer
TGCTTCACTTTTTGCTAGGCTCTTTCCAGAGGCTTATCTCCTTGCTGAAATAATCTCTCCTGGAGCCATTTCCAAATTTTAAGACTTTGTTCTGTCTTTTTTCCTGAGCCATTCTTTCATCAGTTTTACCTTCCTCTGGCTTGAAAACACCTGGTAATGCCAGCCAGATTCTTTGTGAGTGAGGTGCTCACCTGACAGTATGGTAGTAGACAACCTCCAAGATGACCCTAGTGACCCCTGCCTCGTGATATTCACAGCCTCGTGCCGTTCTCTCCTACAGTGTGCTGGGTGGAGCTGTGTGGCCAGCAGAATATGGCAGAAGGGATGGTGTGTCTCTTCTAAGATTAGATTATAAAAGCTTCCATTTTGGCCACACTTATTCTCTCTTGGATCACTTGCTCTGCAGGGAAGCGAGCTGCTATTTTTCGAGGGCACTCCAAAAGCTCTTTGGAGAAGCCAGTGTGGTGAGGAACTGAGGCTTTCAGCCAACAGCCATATGAGTAAGTCTTAACATTTTATCTTCCAGCCCCAATCAAGCCTTCAGATGACTGCAGCTCTAGTCAATAGCTTCACAGCAGTCTCCTGAGAGACCATGAACCAGAGTCACCCAGGTAAGCCAATTCCAGATTCCTGATTCTCAGAAGCTGTGAGGAAATACACGTTTGTTGCTTGAAAGTACAGTCGAAAACTGAGAAGGATGTGAGATCTTACCCTATCTGTAAGCTAAATTAGCCGACCACAACAGTTTTATGGACACTAGTAGAAGTCATGGGGCTGCTGAGTCAGAGGCAAAAGACTTGCATTATTCCCAGCATAGCAGTCAGTGTGAGATCACATCTGCATTGGTTCCTCTTGCCTCCTAAGTCCTATGGGGCTGTTGTAGGGATGGCCATGGGTGGATACTCCATACACAGTAGGTTTGCCTCACAGCTGAGGAACCATCAGCATAGGAAACCTTGATTTTTTATAAGAGGGCTTCAAGAAAGTCTACTCATACTTTACCCTGGAGGGACACATTATTTTTATTATACTGGATGGCAAACAGTTCAGGCCTCTTCCCCAGAGGGATACTGTCTCCACCTTGCAAGGTTGTTTACTATACAAATATCCTGATAATCTGGACCAAAAACTGTCAGCGCCTCTGCTCATAAGAAACACAACGGATCCAATGGAGACTTGTCTGCCAAATAGCCACTGAGTTTTGGAATAAGTTTTTGTGCAGCGATAGATAACTAATGCGATGGCATACCTGTGTCTGTGCCTCACCTGTCAGAGCCACTGGACTGATGGCATGTGTGGTAGAGTTGGGTTTATTGACAGAGAATGAGTGTGTGGTCTTTGGCTTTAGTAATAGGTGAAGGTACAAGGAAATCCTCTGGATTTGGAGGGTGATGAAGAGAAAGAAGAGGAAAAAGAAATGTCAGGAAGGGGCCAGAAGGTAGAACTGATTATATTTGATATGCTTAGCTTCCTCTAGGAACAAATGTTTTACCTAGAGAATAGATTTGTAAAAGAAGAGAATTCATTACTCAGCATCATGCTCTGTTTAAAAAAAAAAAGTCTTTTCATCATCACTAGTAAACTACTTTTTTACAAAGTGTGGCTGTGTTGGTTACTTTTCACACTATTTCCCCTAGGGAAGGAAAATGAGGGGCAGTTAATTTTGAACCAATCCATAGAGAGCCAAATTTAGAGAATTCTCTTTGAAAAGTACATGAAAGAAATTACTTAAAAGATTCTTTTTGTTTATTTTATTCTGTGAAAATGAGGGATCAAATAAGATATCTTGGTCTTTCTGCCATTAGACAATATATTCTATTCTTCTCATGAAATCAGTTGAGTGGACAAAGAATTGAGAGTGATTTTAATTTGAAATGAGATTTGGCCTTATGTTTCATTCATTTTTAAGGATATACAGTTTTAGGAATATTAAATTATGTTCGTCATGGAGCCATTTTTAGAAACACAGCATAGGACCCAAGAGTGAGAATGAGTTTCCACCAGCCCATAAGAGAAAGAGGACCTGAATTGCTCAGTAGATAACATTACTCCAGGCCCACCCCAGCTGGGATCCATTTGTTGGACAGGGCTCAGGGATGCTTTCTTATTCTCTAGTACATACTTCCATAGCTGGTTATCCAGATGTTCAGCATGGACTCTCTATAAAGGCACTCAGGGTAAGTTTATAACCTTGCTTATAGCTTGAGAGATTTAAGAGCGTAGGTTAAATGTCAGCTCTTTAATTCAATTTGTCTTAATTTCTTTATATCTTAAATGAGAACTGTGATACTAATCTCTCCTGCTGTTGCGAAGTTTGAATATGTTAAAGGAGACAAAGTTTAGCATTGTGCTTTACTTATAATAAATGCTCAATAAATAAGTCTACAGTTATTAATCCAAAGATATTAGAAATGTTCCTCCATGGGTTATGTCATTTCAAATGTAGTATAGTCCTGTTAGATGATCTCTGGCTCTATCATACTCTATTTGATTACATTAGGCCAATTCATACTTCTTATTTGTACAGAGGTCTCACTTATATGATGTTAGTTATGTACTTCCCTTCCCTGGCACATGGCAAATTCTCTCAATAAATGCTGGCTCTTTATCTTGTCATTTTGATACTAGGAAAATAATAAATGCCACCCTATGACCAAACTTGGTAAAGCCTGGCTATTCTCAAAGGATATTGATTTTAACTTTCTCTTAAACAGGAAGGCTATTTATGGAAAATTTCCCTAGAGGCTGGCATTCCTAATGGGTCCAACCTGTTTTTTGTCTAAAAACCACAAACTTGGTCTAAGAGGAAGCCAGGGCTGTGAGTTATCCTGCAGGTGTGAGCAGGA
>NW_006796259.1:99409-195390 GCF_000442215.2 Lipotes vexillifer
GATGCCCAGTCTTTGCCTTTTTGGTATGACCTTTTCAGGGGGCCCCTAGCAGTGTAGGCAGGAGGCATCACTCTGCGCAGTATTTCTAGGGCTTGTCACAGTCTGGAGAAAATCATCGTGCAGCTCTGGCAGTGAGAGCATGCGTTTCATATCCCAAGGGCCTCACAGTATTTTGGGGAAGAGACTGAAGGTTTGGCAGATGCTGTTGGTGTGCTGGACACATTGCCTTGGTGCTCATCACTCTTGTGTGTGCCTCCCCTATGGCTTCTGCTGAAAGGACCTGCAATTCTTTGCTTAAGGCCTTCTCTGACCATGGGAGCCTTAAGTTGCGGTCAGGTTGGAGGTACGGGGGAGTTAATCCTGGGGACGGAGGGACTTGAAGACTAAATGCCAAGCTCCCTTGCCCCGCAGGTGTGAAAACTCCAAGGTGTCTTCTGTCTATGCTGTCTTCCAGAGTTCCCCAGTGTGACTAAGCCTCCATGTGCCCATAGTGGTGCCATGATGGATAACATTCTCTCTGTCTGCTTCCTTTTCTCTCACTTATCTCCTCCCTAAAAAATGCTTCTTAGGATCATCTCCCAAACACATGCCCATTCTTGTCTCAGAGCCTGCTTTGGAGAAAATCAACCTAAAACAAAGAACCACTCACATTGCTTCACTTCCTCCATCAGTGGTTGTAACATGTCCTGTGTGGGTTCATTCCCCATAATCCCCCTTCTCTGTATCACATAGAAAGGAGAGAAAGAAACAGGGGACTTGATGTCCTAACCATTCACTCTATGGGTGATTTCAAATTCTTCATCTCATTTATATCTCATTTCAGTGCTATGATGTAGTAGTTCCATTTTACAGACGAGGAAACTAAGACCAGAGGATTAAGTATCTTGATTGAGGTAAGGCAGCTTCTAGATGGAGGAGATAGACCTGGATCCCAGGTTTTCTGATTCTGTTCTACAATGTTCTTATTTCCACTCTATTTCTGAAGGTGTGAACAGATCAGGGGAGGAATAATGTACATCTCTGTGTTCTGTGTTAGACATTTTAAAAAGAGGCATAAATCACATTATATCACAACAATGTTTTCATATAACAAATAGAATAAAATTCCATCTCCATCCTATGGCCTGAACAGTCTTCCATGATCTGGCTCCTATTTGTTTCTCTGGTTTCACCTAGTATCATTCGCTCCCTACCCCACCCTGTTCTATTCAAACTGATTGTCCCTGTGTTTTGTGCATACACCAAACCTGTGTCTATGTCATACCAAACCTGTGTCATCATACCTGTGGTCTGTGCCCTCGCTGTTTCGCCAGCCTGAATGCTCTTCAGATCTTTGCAGGGCTACCTCCTTGTCAGCATTCTAGTCTCTGTGGAAATGACTTCCTCAGAGAACTCCTGACCGTCTTAGCTAAAGTGCGTGCTCCCTGCTCCCCTCACCCTGCCCATCCCCAGGCATTCTCTTTCCAGTTTTCCTGTTTCACTATATTCAGTGCACTTATTTGCTTCTTGTTTGTTTCCTAACCCTACTAGCCTATAAGCTGATTGAGGGCAGGGATCTTGTCTTGTCCATTACTGTTTTCCCAGGGCCTAGAACAGTGCCTGGCACACAGTTTTTGTCAAATGAATACATAAATAAATGAAGGTGAGACTGTAGACAAGGAACATTCTAAGCATGTATATGAAAGAAGCTTAAAGCATATTTTGTGTATAACTAAGATTTATTTACCTGGCTCTTTGTAATCAGCAGAGTTAATATAACTCGAAAGCAAATGCATCTTGCTGACATTTTGGAACCTGTGTGCAAGCATTAATACCAATCAATTTAAGTGTGTGTTTCACAGCATGCCATTCGGATGAGAAACACTGGAAAGGGAGAAGGTGGACAGCTTCTTAGCTTTTTTCTGGCACATTTAACATCACTAAACTGGGCTCTGGGTTTAATTAAAGATTGCTTGAGGTGGGGAGAAAAGATATGGAGAAAGTCTTAACAGTGTTTTACATTTTGGACTTAACCACAACATTTTTGGTGTTTTTTAATTTAAAAGGCCTATAATTTAAATGCACGGATATCTTGTTTTTTGGCTTTCCTATCTCTTTTATTTTGATACTTGTATTTTTGATCAGTGAGTGTTTTAGGGGAAGTGAGAGCTAGAGAATGATATGCCTATGCTCATATTTTTGTTTTAATAACATTCTTTGCTTTTTCTGATTATGAAATTTATCATTAGAAAATTTGGAAAGTAAAGAAAATGGAAACAAGAAAGTAAATATTATCTGTAAGTCTATCCCTTAACAATTACTACTAACATTTTGGTGTGTTTCATCCCAGTTGTTTTTCTGGGATTATGAATATCTATGTGTAGTACAGTTCTTCAACTCTAAGATACTATCTATTATGAAATACAATATTGGTTTAGCTACTGTATTACCTTTAAAGGTAAAGATCCATATCTTTTTTACTTAAAAAATAATGGTAATTACATACCATTTTCTTCTCACAAAATTTGAGGTTAAGTTTCCTTCTCATTCCAAGTCTAAAGTTAATTTCAGATTTCTTTTGGCCACCCACAGCTGTACCGATCATCCCTATTATGTGCTGCTTCCCATCATGTGTGCTTCAAATCTTGACCCCATGACATTCTTTATCTACAGTCTTACATTAAAGTATATTTAAAAATAATGGGATTTATCTGCATTTCCTATGTGGTTAAACTCACAATTTTTTCTTTATGAAATTGCACATCACAAGTTTCTCTTGAAATTCAGCCAGAAACTTTTACTCATGAATTTTTGGTGCCCAAATAATAGTCTTTGATGATGCATGAGTCAGTCAAACCAAACTCTCCCAGTTTTAAAGATAGCATGATATATTTGGAGACACCGGGCACTGTTCCCATATGCATTTCAAGAAATGACAAGTGTGTCACAACCTAATCTAGGCAGTTTGTAAGTTCTTTTTGATATAAAGTATTAAATGCATGCTAATTGTTTAAAAAATATCAAGTGTGTAGAATCAAATATATATATAATATATGTGTAACAATGTGAATGTCTTTATTTTAGCACAGAGTATTTCGGCTCTGCTGCACATTAGAATCACATGGGTATTAAAAATAAGTCTAGGTCAAAATCACAACCTCAGACCTTCCATAGAGGCCAAGGGAGTAATATTTATTTAAAAAAAATAACACGCACAAAAATACACCACTTCTCAGAAATTCCAATGAGTAGCTAAGATTGAGAACCACTGTTTTAGTAGCTGATATACCAGGGTTACTCTTAGGGTAGGAACCATCTTTATTTGGGAGAATACCTTGATAAACAGTCTGGGATAGGAGGCAGGTCCCCGAGAGGATTGTTGTTCAGGACTTCAGCTACGAAAGAGAGAGTTAAGTGGCTTGCATGGGAACATGATAGAAGGTATTGCTCTTAAAGGAGGAGAGGTGGTGAGAGATGGGAAGGTGAGGAAAGATATGCCCATCAGTGTGAGGCTGGGTGATCTAACAGGCAAATGGCCAGTGGTAGTTTACGTGTGGTAGGGGGGCCAAAAGTAGTTTTAAAAAAATAGTAATATTGTTCAAATGGTTTACACATTGTTAAATGGATTTCTCCCCTATCTTCCTTCCAAATACTGGATTCTATTATACTTTTTTTTAAAAATGTTTAGGGACTTCCCTTTATTTACTTTATTTTTAAAAGAAATTTATTTATTTAACATCTTTATTGGAGTATAATTGCTTTACAATGGTGTGTTAGTTTCTGCTTTATAACAAAGTGAATCAGTTATACATATACATATGTTCCCGTATGTCTTCCCTCTTGCGTCTCCCTCCCTCCCACCCTCCCGATCCCACCCCTCCAGGCGGTCACAAAGCACCGAGCTGATCTCCCTGTGCTATGTGGCTGCTTCCCACTAGCTATCTATTTTACATTTGGTAGTGTATATATGTCCATGCCACTCTCTCACTTTGTCCCAGCTTACCCTTCCCCCTCCCTGTGTCCTCAAGTCCATTCTCTAACTCTGCGTCTTTATTCCTGTCCTACCTTAAGTTCTTCAGAACCATTTTTTTTAATAGGTTCCATATATATGTGTTAGCATACGGTATTTTTTTCTTTCTGGCTTACTTCACTCTGTATGACAGATTCTAGGTCCATCCACCCTACTACAAATAACTCAATTTCATTTCTTTTTATGGCTGAGTAATATTCCATTGTAAATATGTGCCACATTTTCTTTATCTATTCATCTGTCAATGGACACTTAGGTTGCCCTGGCTATTGTAAATAGGGCTGCAATGAACATTGTGGTAAATGACTCTTTTTGAATTATGGTTTTCTCAGGGTATATGCCCAGTAGTGGGATTGCTGGGTCATATGGTAATCTATTTGTAGTTTTTTAAGGAACCTCCATACTTTTCTCCATAGTGGCTGTATCAACTTACATTCCCACCAACAGTGCAAGAGGATTCCCTTTTCTCCACACATTCTCCAGCATGTATTGTTTGTAGATTTTTTTGATGATGGCCATTCTGACTGGTGTGAGGTGATACCTCATTGTAGTTTTGATTTGCATTTCTCTAAAGATTAGTGATGTTGAGCATCCTTTCATGCATTTGTTGGCAATCTAGATATCTTCTTTGGAGAAATGTCTGTTTAGAGCTTCTGCCCATTTTTGGATTGGGTTATTTTTTTGATATTGAGCTGCATGAGCTGCTTGTATATTTTGGAGATTAATCCTTTGTAAGTTGCTTCATTTGCAAGTATTTCTCCCATTCTGAGGGTTGTCTTTTCTTCTTGTTTATGTTTTCCTTTGCTGTGCAAAAGCTTTTAAGTTTCATTAGGTTCCATTTGTTTATTTTTGTTTTTATTACCATTTCTCTAGGAGATGGGTCAAAAAGGATCTTGTGGTCTGTGACTTATATCATAGAGTGTTCTGCCTTTGTTTTCCTCTAAGAGTTTTATAGTGTCTGGCCTTACATTTAGGTCTTTAATCCACTTTGAGTTTATTTTTCTGTATGGTGTTAGGGAATGTTCTAATTTCTTTTACATGTAGCTGTCCAGTTTTCCCAGCACCACTTACTGAAGGGGATGTCTTTTATCCATTGTATATACTTGCCCTTTACCAAAAATAAGGTGACCATAGATGTGTGGGTTTATTTCTGGGCTTTCTATCCTGTTCCATTGATCTATATTTCTGTTTTTGTGCCAGTACCATACTGTCTTGATTACTGTAGCTTTGTAGTATAGTCTGAAGTCAGGGAGCCTGATTCCTCCGGCTCCGTTTTTCTTTCTCAAGATTGCTTTCGCTATTCAGGGTCTTTTGTGTTTCCATACAAATTGTGAAATTTTTTGTTCTAGATCTGTGAAAAATGCCATTGGTAGTTCGATAGGAATTGCATTGAATCTGTAGATTGCTTTGGGTAGTATAGTCATTCTCACATAGTTGATTCTTCCAACCCAAGAACATGGTATATCTCTCCATCTGTTTGTATCATCTTTAATTTCTTTCATCAGTGTCTTATTGTTTTCTGCATACAGCTCTTTGTCCCCTTAGGTAGGTTTATTCCTAGGTATTTTATTCTTTTTGTTGCAGTGGTAAATGGCAGTGTTTCCTTAATTTCTCTTTCAGATTTCTCATCCTTAGTGTATAGGAATGCCAGAGATTTCTGTGCATTAATTTTGTATCCTGCTACTTTACTAAATTCATTGACTAGTTCTAGTAGCTTTCTGGTAGCATCTTTAGGATTCTCTATGTATAGTATCATGTCATCTGCAAACAGTGACATCTTTACTTCTTCCTTTCCGATTTTGATTCCTTTCATTTCTTTTTCTTCTCTGATTGCTGTGGCTAAATCTTCCAAAACTATGTTGAATAACAGTGGTGAGAGTGGACATCCTTGTCTTGTTCCTGATCTTAGAGGAAATGGTTTCAGTTTTTCACCCTTGAGAACGATGTCGGCTGTGGGTTTGTCATATACGGCCTTTATTATGTTGAGGTAAGTTCCCTCTATGCCTACTTTCTGGAGGGTTTTTATCATAAATGGGTGTTGAATTTTGTCAAAAGCTTTTTCTGCATCTATTGAGATGATCATATGGTATTTCTCTCTTAACATGGTTTATCACACTGACTGATTTGTGTATATTGAAGAATCCTTGCATTCCTGGGTTAAACCCCACTTGATCATGGTGTATGCTCCTTTTAATGTGCTGTTAGATTCTGTTTGCTAGTATTTTGTTGAGGATTTTTGCATCTATGTTCATCAGTGATATTGACCTGTAGTTTTCTTTCTTTGTGACATATTGTCTGGTTTTGGTATCAGGGTGATGGTGGCCTCATAGAATGAATTTGGGAGTGTTCCTCCCTCTGCTATATATTGGAAGAGTTTGAGAAGGATAGGTGTTAGTTCTTCTCTAAATGTTTGATGGAATACGCCTGCGCAGCCATCTGGTCCTGGGCTTTTATTTGTTGGAAGATTTTTATTCACAGTCTCAATTTCAGTGCTTGTGATTGGTCTGTTTATATTTTGTATTTCTTCTTGGTTCAGTCTCGGAAGGTTGTGCTTTTCTAAGAATTTGTCCGTTCTTCCAGGTTGTCCACTTTATTGTCATATAGTTGCTTGTAGTAATCTCTCATGATCCTTTGTATTTCTGCAGTGTCAGTTGTTACTTCTCCTTTTTCATTTCTAATTCTAATGATTTGAGTCCTCTCCCTTCTTTTTTTCTTGATGAATTTGGTAAATGGTTTATCAATTTTATCTTCTCAAAGAACCAGCTTTTAGTTTTATTGATTGTTGCTATTGTTTCCTTCATTTCTTTTTCATTTATTTGTGATCTGATCTTTATGATTTCTTTCCTTCTGCTAATTTTGGGGTTTTTTGTTCTTCTTTGTCTAATTGCTTTAGGTGTAAGTTTAGGTTGTTTATTTGAGATGTTTCTTGTTTCTTGAGGTAGGATTCGATTGCTATGAAGTTCCCTTTTAGAACTGCTTTTGCTGCATCCCATAGGTTTTGTGTCAGCATGTTTTCATTGTCATTTGTTTCTACTTATTTTTTGATTTCCTCTTTGATTTCTTCAGTGATCTCTTGGTTATTTAGTAGTGTATTGTTTAGCCTCCACGTGTTTGTATTTTTTACAGATATTTTTCCTGTAATTGATATCTAGTCTCATAGCATTGTGGTTGGAAAAGATACTTGATACAATTTCAATTTTCTTAAATTTACCAAGGCTTGGTTTGTGACCCAAGATATGATCTATCCTGGAGAATGTTCCTTGAGCACTTAAGAAGAAAGTGTATTCTGTTGTTTTTGGATGGAATGTCCTAGAAATATCAATTAAGTCCATCTTGTTTAATGTATCATTTAAAGCTTGTGTTTCCTTATTTATTTTCATTTTGGATGATCTGTCCATTGGTTAGTGAGGTGTTAAAGTCCCCTACTATTATTTTTTTACTATCCATTTCCCCTTTTATGGATGTTAGCATTTGCCTTATATATTGGGGTGCTCTTATGTTGGGTGCATAAATATTTACAGTTGTTACATCTTCTTTTTCGATTGATCCCTTGATCATTATGTACTGTCCTTCTTTGTCTCTTATAATGGTCTTTATTTTAAAGTCTATTTTGTCTGAAATGAGAATTACTAATCCAGCCCTCTTGTTTTTTTTGCAGTAGACCCCAAATTTTTTTATCAATAAGTTTACAATACAATTTTAGTAAGTTAACAAACTCAGTGTTACAAAGTTATCTATATAAAATAGATTTTTAAAATACATGCTTTTAAACATTGGATCATGACTCTAGGGCCCCATTTTAGAAAAATCACTCAAAATTTCAATTTCAGAAATATGTCACACCTGCCTGTCTGTTATCATTCAGGTGAATTCCAGTTATTTGGAGACCTGCCTACTAAAAACTGATTTACATAATCGTTCAGTAGTTTTTGGATGGATTTCTGCCCCTGTGTTGAACAGATTCTGTTTAATATTTAATCAGTACCCACTAGAATTGAATCTTTACCTTCAAGGAACTTACAAGCGGCCTGAATCTAGTTGGAGAGTTAGACGGATGAAGACGGAGTTAGACGGATGACTGCAATGCAGTAAAGAAGTAAATTTGGTGACTGAAAGATGTGTGGGTTCTATGGGAGCACCTGGAGAAGGTGCACTCAGTTCTGTCTCAGTTCATAAAGACAATGCCTAATCTAATCTTAAAGGATGCTTAGAAGTTTGCCTGATAGAGAAAGGGGAAACAGTGTCCCTAGTATGTGGGAGAGAACAGTCAAGTCTCAAACCAGCTTTCTTTTGATTTTCATTTGCATGGAATATCTTTTTCCATCCCCTTGCTTTTAGTCTGTATGTGTCCCTAGGTCTGAAGTGGGACTCTTTTTTTTTTTTTTTTTTTTTTTTTTTTTTGCGGTACGCGTCCCTCTCACTTTTGTGGCCTCTCCCATTGTGGAGCACAGGCTCCAGACGCACAGTCTCAGCGGCCATGGCTCACGGGCCTAGTCGCTCTGTGGCATGTGGGATCTTCCTGGACTGGGGCATGAACCCATGTCTCCTGCATCAGCAGGTGGACTCTCAACCACTGCGCCACCAGGGAAGCCCTGAAGTGGGACTCTTGTAGATAGCATATATATGGGTCTTGTTTTTGTATCCATTCAGCCAGTCTATGTCTTTTGGTTGGAGCGTTTAATCCATTTACATTTAAGGTAGTTATTGACATGTATGTTCCTGTTACCATTTTCTTAATTGTTTGGGGTTTGTTATTGTAGGTCTTTTCCTTCTCTTTTGTTTCCTTTCTAGAGAATTTGCTTTAGCATTTGTTGTAAAGCTGGTTTGGTGGTGGTGAATTCTCTTAGCTTTTGCTTGTCTGTAAATGTTTTAATTTCTCCATCAAATCTGAATGAGATCCTTGTTGGGTAGAGTAATCTTGCTTGTAGGTTTTTCCCCTTTCATCACTTTAAATATATCCTGCCCTACCTTCTGGCTTGCAGAGTTTCTGCTGAAAGATCAATTGTTAACCTTATGGGGATTCCCTTGTATGCTATTTGTTGTTTTTCCCTTGCTGCTTTTAATATTTTTTCTTTGGATTTAATTTTTGATAGTTTGATTAATATGTGTCTTGGCATGTTTCTCCTTGGATTTATCCTGTATGGTACTCTCTGTGCTTCTTGGACTTGATTGACTATTTCCTTTCCCATATTAGGGAAGTTTTCAACTCTAATGTCTTCAAATATTTTCTCTTCTTCTTCTGGGACCCCTATAATTCGAATGTTGGTGCATTTGATGTTGTCCCCGACGTCTCTGAGACTGTCGTCAATTCTTTTTTTTTTTTTTTTTTTTAAATTTTTTAAAATGTTAGGGGTAGGAGTTTAATTAATTAATTTATTTCTGCTGTGTTGGGTCTTTGTTTCTGTGCGAGGGCTTTCTCTAGTGGCGAGCGGGGGCCACTCTTCATCGCGGTGCGCGGGCCTCTCGCTATCGCGGCCTCTCTTGTTGCGGAGCACAGGCTCCAGACGCGCAGGCTCAGTAGTTGTGGCTCATGGGCCCGGTTGCTCCACGGCATATGGGATCCTCCCAGATCAGGGCTCGAACCTGTGTTCCCTGCATTAGCAGGCAGATTCTCAACCACTGCGCCACCAGGGAAGCCCTCTCGTCAATTCTTTTCATTCTTTTTTCTTTATTCTGCTCTGTGGTAGTTATTTCCACTATTTTATCTTCCAGGTCACTTATCCGTTCTTCTGCCTCAAGTTATTCTGCTATTGATTCCTTCTAGAGAATTTTTAATTTCATTTATTGTGTTGTTCATCATTGTTTGCTCTTTAGTTCTTCTAGGTCTTTGTTTAACGTTTCTTGTATTTTCTCCATTCTGTTTCCAAGATTTTCGATCATCTTTCCTGTCATTACTCTGAATTCTTTTTCAGGTAGAGTGCCTATTTCCTCTTCATTTGTTTGGTCTGGTGGGTTTTTATCTTGCTCCTTCATCTGTTATGTGTTTCTCTGTCTTCTCATTTTCTTAACTTACTGTGTTTGGGGTCTCCTTTTCACAGGCTGCAGGTTTGTCATTCCTGTTGTTTTGGGGTGTCTGCCCCCAGTGGCTAAGGTTGGTTCCATGGGTTGTGTAGGCTTCCTGGTGGAGGGGACTTGTGCCTGTGTTCTGGTGGGTGAGGCTGGATCTTGTCTTTCTGGTGGGCAGGACCACTTCCGTTGGTGTGTTTTGGGGTGTCTGCAACCTTATGATTTTAGGCAGCCTCTCTGCTAATCAGTGGGGTTTTGTTCCTGTCTTGTTACTTGTTTGGCATAGGGTGTCCAGCACTTTAGCTTGCTGGTCGTTGAGTGGAGCTGGGTCTTAATGTTTAGATGGAGATCTCTGGGAGAGCTTTCACTGTTTGATATTACGTGGAGCCTCGAGGTCTCTGGTGGACAAATGTCCTGAATTCGGCTCTCCCACCTCACAGGCACAGGCCTGACACCCAGCCGGAACACCAAGACCCTCTTACCTCCTTCATATCCTGCTAGTCACATTGCATCTATTCTTTGGTGAGGATCCTTTTCAATTATTTTGAGGATCTTCTTTTTTATGTGGAGTTCCAGTCCAGTAGTGAAATCTGTTTCATATTTGTAATCAATTTTCAGGTCTGGAAAGAGCCCAAATTGGTAAGTTCCAAATAATAGCATCGCCCCCGTAGATAGAGAATCTGTACTGGAATGTTCTCCGGATCACAGCCATGCTACCTCAGGAGCTGAGTCATATTGTAGACTGGCAGCCAGATGTTTTCAGCAAAGCAGTAATTTCAAATCTCCAGCCGGGGTGTGGGGGCAGCTTGCCGACTCCTCAGGGGCTGCGGTGGCTGAGGGCCAGTGTTGGCACTGTCTGGTCACTATGCCCGTGCACACACCATTCAAACTAGCACCAACATCTATTATACTCTTTTTTTTAAATAAATTTATTTATTTTTATTTTTGGCTGCATTGGGTCATCGTTGCGGTGCGCGGGCGTCTCATTGCAGTGGCTTCTCTTATTGTGGAGCACAGCGCACAGGCTTCAGTAGTTCTGGTGCATGGGCTTAGTTGCTCTGCGGCATGTGGGATCTGCCCGGGCCAGGGCTTGAACCCATGTTCCCTGAATTGGCAGGTGGATTCTTAACCACTGCACCACCAAGGAAGCCCCTATTATACTCTTGAGTGCTTTGTGTGATTTTCCTTTTCTTGGCGGAAATTGAGGAAGAAAGGAGCTGAGCAAAAACCTCAACTCTGGGTTGATGTAGGATGGAGCAAAGGAGGATCCTGGAGTTGAGGTGACTGAATATCTCAGTTCAGAAAATCTTAAAAAGGGTTTTGCTTTTTCATGGGGCGTGAAATTAGTGGTTTAAGCCAATTTAGTTCAACACGTGAATCCAGGAATCTTCACAGGCCATGCCATTCAACACACACAAACATGTCCCCATATCTCTGTATTCATATTTTAAATAAATTTCATACCCAATTTGGTGTCCTGATTTCTTCACTTAATATAATGCCATAACATTTTCCTATATCATTAATGATCTGAGAGAGCTTGAATTTTAATTAATAGTCCATCTTATAATCATACTATGATGTATTTGAACTTTTTTTTTAAGGGATATAGTGTAGGATAATATAAGTGCTCAGGTTCTACAGCCAGATGCTCTGCCTTCACTCTCCCAGCTGTGTTGCTTCTGCAGGCATTCCCACATCTGTGCCTCTGTGCTGATACAGTATTTCCCTTTACAAACCATTTGCAGTTTCAATGGCTAAAAATTGTGTGTAATTTTTCTAAATTTATGTTTCTTTGATAATTAGTGCATTTGAACCCCATTTCATGTGCTATTAGCATTTTACCAATTTATTCTTCCTGAATCAAATTTTCAGGATGGAAATGTTAATTTATTTGAATGGATATGTGTCCAGTTGCTCTGTTGACGAAGGAAAGTTGTGAATTATTGTAGAGAAAGCAGATCTGTGGCAGAGGAGTGATGCTAGCTCATCTGCATGATCAAATAAATTACATATCTACTTCTTTGAGAGCAAATATTCCAAAGTTACTTACCAGGTGGGATCAAACCCATCTGAAGGTATCCATAGGAAAATCTAACCAAGAATCAGGTAGAGAAATACTTATGAGAAGTAGAAAACCAATGAGCTGCCAATTGCCAGGAGCTTCATATTCGGATTGTATTAGAGAGTGATTTAGAATAACTGAGCATCATCAACTTCATAATAGTGATGAGCAAAGCACAGGAGGTGCTGGGTACCCAACCTGCCAGACAGTCTGGCCACGTTCACTGGGCTGTGCATGGAAACCGTGGAAAACAACTTATACTCAGTCCTAATGGGCACTTCTCAGCAGATTATTTCACTAACAAAATCGGCATAACAATTATAATTGACGTATTTTGGGGTGGGAAGAAGGAAGAGTTTATTGAAAAGAGAAGGTTATGCTTCTTTCTTTCACTCTTTAAGTAAAAATCAAGATGGTATTTTCTGAGTGCTTTAAAAGCTCTTTTTTAGACAAGGTTTGCCTATCTCTCCCTGTATGAGGCCATTCCAGGCTATCTGTGCCCACGTCAGGCTGCAGAATATTCCCATGGCCCGCTTTGGCCTCCCTAGCTAAGATTTACCTATTCATTTACACCATGTCTGCAGAGATGCCCTGATGAGAAAGGGTCATATTTGGTGCATCTGTGAGCCTGGGAATGAGAAAAGAGGAGAGAAAGGGAGAGCAATTCACAGCTAAATTTTAGGTGAGAGGGAGTAAAGGAGGAGGGCAATCTAAGGATGGGAAATTTATGAGCTGTTAGTAGCAAAATCCTCCCTGACTCAGCTGGCCAAGCAGCCGGGCTGTGAGTTAGAGGAAGAAAACGTGGTGAGTGGACTTCCAGTTCAAAAGGGAAAGCTGAGGGTGGAGTGGGAAGCTTTTTAAGAGGAGGTGGATAGTGTCAGAGAGCCTTAGATACCATTTGCCTCTGTTAAAGATACTTGGAGAATATAGATTATACTTAAAAATAGCAAAGCTGTATAGGTCAGGCTTCAGCTCAGGGGACAGGTAAGAGAAGGGCATTGGCAGAGATCAGCAGCCTTGGAAACAAATGCTTTCCAGGCAGCCAAAAGACATGATTAGAGAAGGAGAAATAAAGAGCTGCCAAGGATAGACCTTCTGAAAGGGAAGACCTGGAGGGAAATGGGGGTGGGTTAGCAAAGCCACCACATCCAGCACGAAGTCTGGAAATGGGGGTTGCAGCAGTGCACTATTGGGGTTTAGCAAAAATAGTTAATTATTTTGAAATCCTTCAAACCCACAGGAAAGATACCCCCCCCCACTCCACCTTCCTTTCTGTATACACACTCTCACTTCTCTTTTGACAAAATATCCAAAGGAAGGTTGCCATCATTATATGTTATGCCTAAATATGTCAGCATGAACCTCCCAAGAACAGAACTAGGTCCTGTGCAGCCATAGCCCTATTGCTGCACCTGACAGAAAAATTTTTAAATTCAATAACATCAACATAGTTTAAGCTCAGATTTCCCCAGTTGTCCCTAAAATGCCTTTTGTAGCTGTCCCCTCTGCCCAATTCAGGAGCCAGTCAAGGTTCATGCATAGCATGTAGTTATGTCTTTTTATTCTTCCCCAGTCTAGGAGCATCCCATTACCCTCCCCTGTTTTTTGTTTGTTTCTTTTGTTTTGGTTTGGGTTCTTTTTGTTTGTTTGTTTGTTTTAAAGACAGGGTTATTGAGGCCTATCTTATGTCCTTATAAAAATATTTTAGAAGTTCACTCCTTTTAGTGTATGGTTTTATGAGTTTTGACAAACACATACATTGTGTTACAACCATCACAATCCAGGTGTAGAATAGCTTCATCATCCTCCCAAATTCCTTCCCACCTCTTTGCTGTCAAGCCTTCTCCCACTCCCGGTTCCTGACGACCATTAATCTATAACTTGGCCTTTTCCAGACGATCATACAAATGGAATCATACAGTATGGAGTCTTTTGAGCCTGGCTTCTCTTACTTAGCATCATTCATTTGAGATTCATCTACGGTGTTGCATGACAAACATAGTCACTTGTTCCCTTTTATTGCTGAGTGTGATTCTACTGCATGGATGTACCATAATTTGTTTATCCATTAGCCAGTGGAAAGAAATCTGGGGTTGTTTTCACTTTTAGATGATTAAGGATAAAGCCACGATAAACATCCAGGATAAATTTTCTTATGAGCATGTTTTCATTTCTCTTGGGTAGATATTATACCGAGGAGTAGGATTTCTGCATGGTATGGTAAGCATACATTTATCTTTATAAGGAACTGCCAAACTTGTACAAGTTTGTGTTTCTGTGACCTACCTTTGAGTTCCAGGCGCTCTGTTCTCTTTGTTTTCAATGGTATTAATTCCTTCTGAAGAGTCATG
This sequence comes from Lipotes vexillifer, assembly GCF_000442215.2. Taxonomy (NCBI): domain Eukaryota; kingdom Metazoa; phylum Chordata; class Mammalia; order Artiodactyla; family Lipotidae; genus Lipotes; species Lipotes vexillifer. The sequence goes on from NW_006796259.1 coordinate 113,841, forward strand.
ATTGTGATCCTGCAGGGAATCCAGCATTCTGGTTTCTTTAGGCTAGTTCCTCATAAATAGACTCAGGTCAGTATTTCTGGCAGCAGCACCAATTAGGTGATGTAGTGTAGCTCCCACTGCACTGAATCAGGACACCTACAGTGTCAGACTGTTCCACTTCTGGAGATGCCACACTTGTCCACTTAACTATGTTGGTGACCATAATTGTAAAGAATCATTTTTTCCCTTTGTAGTGAATAAGTGATCTAGGGGATAGGAGGTTACTTTGAATAATATTTTGTGAATACTTTCTTCTCCAATAAACTTTCATTCCATTTGCTTTAGCATTTATTGATGATTTTGCCTGAATCAACTCTTATATTGGATTTCTGAGTGGTGATTTTTTTTTAAAATTTAATTAAATTAACTTTTTTATGTAGCAGGCTCTTATTAGTTATCCATTTTATACATATTAGTGTATATATGTCAATCCCAATCTTGAGTGGTGACTTTTACAGTCTATCATTCCTTCTACATTTTTTAGCTGGCATTTTTCTATAGAGAGGATTTTTTTCTCTCTTCTCTCTCAACATTGTTTTGAATATCATGAGGACTTATATTTTTTCCATGTGTTTTAATTCATTACCGTCATTGTGGGTTTTTTTTTTTTGGATGATCAAATATGACCAGTGGCTGTCCCCTTGGGCCAGCTGATGGGTTCATCAATTTTTAAGTATGTGCTTGCTTTTTTGGTACAAGGTGTTCCAGGATCATCTTGCATTTTTCCTATCTCAGACCTCGAATCAGCCATTTCTCCTAGGAGTTTTGGTGACTTTTCCTAGAGGACAGTGCAAGAACCAAGCACTAATTGTGCCTCATTGCTATTGAGGTTCATTTCTTCTAAGGCCTTTTGAGCATACAGTTAGGAATTTTTTTTGTTGAAACCTCAAGTTCAAAATCAAATAGACCTTTACCAGCCCCATTTTATATTTCTTTTCCTCTCCCCTCCTTCAATTAAACACACTGGTTCCTAACAACCTCAGTATATTTTCTAATTTTCTCTGTCCTATAAAACACAAAATGTTTTCAGAATTACAATACCATTCCACTACCAGGAATAATCCTGCTAAGTAAAATTCAGGCGTTCATTGCATTTTCTTTGTCTTTACAACATAACAAGGATAATGGGCTCTTTGAGGGGGCTCAGGTAAACTTCACTGCAGGCTCTAGATTTTACTGGGTTTGTAAGCAGAATGGAATCCAACTTTCTTAGATAGGTAGGGAAGGATCTGTAACTGATTTTGTAAATTATCTGTAATTGTTTCATCAAAAATATATACATATATATTTAACATTCTGATGATGTTTTACACCTCTCCATTAAAGTTTGCATATTATAATTTGAAATATTATTTGTCTACTAGTACTTCTTGTCTTAAAGACTCCTTTGTCTGATGTTAGTATAGCAACACCAGGTTTTATTTTTGCATCCTTTTGTTTAACTTTTCTATATCTTGCTATTTAATGTGTCTTGTATAGTGATGGATGTGTCTATGCCTTGATGGTTGTCATGGTTTCATGGGTGTATACTTATCCCCAGACTCATTGAGTTGTATACATTAAGTATGTACAGCTTTTTACATGTCAATCATACCTTAATAAAGTGGCTCAAAAATGTCTCCTATAAGTAACATATAGTTGTCATTTAAGTCTGTCTTCTTCAATCTTTAACCTTTAAGGGTTTAATTTATTTCCATTTAATGTAATTACTAATACATTTGGGCTTAAATCTATCATATGACTATTTTCCATTTATCCCACTGGCTCTATGATTTATTGTGGCTGTTTCTGTTGTCTGTTTTCTTCTTAATTTCTTTTCTTTGTTGTGTTGCTGTAATGTCTCCTGCAATGCCTAGTTATTTTTGATTGGTGTTAGTCATTATGAATAAAAATTGTAGATATAGTTTGAGGCTCTGCATAATGTTATATTTCTGCAAAGAATAATTACTTTTGTTTTTGGCAGCAGTTAAAATAGGGACAAATCACTTTAATATAATTAGGGAATGAGCTGATCCAAAATTAAGCTTTGGTCTTATGGGTGCTATTCTATTTTTGGTTTACCTTTAGTTCAAGGGTGTACACCTTGGGAACCCCAAGTGAGAGCCTGAGTTTTGCCAGGATGCCTCCCTTTTTGGTAGACCTTGAACTCCAATTTTTTGCATCCTTAGCTCCATGAAATAGCTCAGTCTACAGCCTCTCAAATGCATCTTTCAAATCAGTAAGATTTGAGAGTAAGTTGATCTGCAGCAAGCTCTTTATTTTAGTATAGACTAATTTTCCAATTCTAGGGATGGAGTGATAAGCAAGCTTTTTCTTCTATATAAGTAATTTATTATACTTTTCAATGCCTGATATGACAGTGCTATCTTAGCTTTAGGCTTTCTCCATCTTATGTAATAGTATTCATCATTTTGAAGTTAGAATTTTGACATATGAGCTTAAAATCTATCAATTAAAGGATCACAGACTTTTGTATGTACATATGTATTTATTTGAAGTATAGTTGATTTACAATGTTGTGTTAGTTTTTGGTGTACAGCAAAGTGATAGAGTTTATCTATATCTGTCTATCTACCTGTGTATCTACCTATCTATATTCTTTTTCATATTCTGTTCCATTATAGTTTATTACAAGATATTGAATATAGTTCCTTGTGCTATGCAGTAGGACCTTATTTATCTCTTTTATATATAGTAGTTTGTATCTGCTAACCCCACCCTCCTAATTTATCCCTTCCCTCCATTTCCCCTTTGGCAACCATAAGTTTGTTTTTTATGTCTGTGAGTCTGTTTCTCTTTTGCAAATAAGTTCAGTTGTATCATATATTAGGTCCCACATATAAGTGATATCATATGATATTTGTCTTTCTCTATCCGACTTTACTTAGTATGATCTCTAGGTCCATACATGTTGCTGCAAATGGCATTATTTCATTCTTTTTTATGGGTGAGTAGTATTCCATTGTATATATATACCACATCTTTACTCATTCATCTGTTGAGGGACATTTAGGTTGCTTACATATCTTGGCTATTGTAAATAGTGCTGCTCTGAACATGGGGGTGCATGTATCTTTTCAAATTAGAGTTTTCTCTGGATATATGCTCAGAATTGGGATTGATGGATCATATGGTAGCTCTATTTTTAGTTTTTTAAGGAACGTGCATACTGTTTTCCACAGTGGCTGCACCAGTTTACATTCCCACCAACAGGGTAGGAGGGTTCTCTTTTCTCCACATCCTTTCCAGCATTTCTTATTTGTAGACTTTTTAATGATGGCCATTCTGACCAGTGTGAGGTGATACCTTATTGTAGCTTTGATTTACATTTCCCTAATAATTAGAGATGTTGAGCATCTTTTCATGTGCTATTGGCCAACTGTATGTCTTCTTTGGAGAAAGAAGGTCTTCTGCCCATTTTTTAATTGTTTTTTTTTGTTGTTGTTGTTATTGAGTTGTATGAGCTGTTTGTATATTTTGGAATTTAAGCCCTTGTCAGTTGCACTGTTTGCAAATATTTTCTCCCAGTCTGTAGGTCATCTTTTCATTTTGTTTATGGTTTCCTTTGCTGTGCAAAAGCTTATAAGTTCGATTAGGTCCTATTTGTTTTACTTTCACTTTTATTTCTTTTGCCTTGGGATACTGATCTAAGAAAATATTGCTGTGATTTATGTCAGAGAATGTTTTGCCTATGTTCTCTTCTAGGAGTTTTATGGTGTCATGTCTTATATTTAAGTATTTAAGCCATTTTGAGTTTCTTTTTGTGTATACTGTGAGGGAGTGCTCTAATGTCATTGATTTACATATGGCTGTCCAGCTTTTCCAGCACCACTGTTGAAGAGATGGTCTTTTCTCCATTGTATATTCTTACCTCCTTTGCTGAAGATTAATTGACTGTAGGTGTATGGATTTGTTCCTGGGCTCTCTTCTGCTCCATTGATTCATTTGTCTGTTTTTGTGCCAGTACCACACTGTTTTGATTACTGTAGCTGTACACTGTTGTCTGAAGTCTGGGAGGGTTATGCCTCCAGCTTTGTTCTTCTTCCTCAGGATTACTTTGGCAGTTCTAGTTCTTTTAGGGTTTCATATAAATTTTAGGATTATTTGTTCTAGTTCTGTGAAAAATGTCTTGGGTAATTTGATAGAGATCACATTAAATCTGAATATTGCTTTGGGTAGTATGGCCATTTTAACAATATTAATTCTTCCAATCCAAGAGCATGGTATATCTTTCCATTTCTTTGAATCATCTTAAGTTTCCTTTATCAATGTTTTATAGTTCTCAGCATATAAGTCTTTCACCTCCTTAGTCGGGTTTATTCCTAAGCTTTTGTTTGTTTGTTTTGTTTTATGCTATTTTAAAGGTTTTTTTCTTTTTTTACTTTCTGATATTTTATTGTTAGTATAAAGAAGTGCAACAGATTTCTGTATGTTGATCTTGTATCTTACTACATTGCTTAATTTATTTATCTGTTCTAATAGTTTTTGTGTGGAGTCTTTAGAGTTTTCTACATAGTGTATCATGTCATCTGTGTATAATGACACATTTACCTCTTCCCTTACTATATGAACACCTTTTATTTCATTTTCTTGTCTGATTGCTGTGACTAGGATTTCCAATACTATGTTGAATAAAAGTGATGAGAGTGAGCATCCTCACTTTGTTCCAGATTTTAGTGGGAAGGCTTTCAGCTTTTCACCATTGAGTATTATGTTGGCTGTGGGTTTGTCATAAATAGCTTTTACTATGTTGAGGTATATTCCCTCTATACCCACTTTGGTAATAGTTTTTATCATGAATGGATGTTGAATTTTATCAAATAGTTCTTCTGCATCTATTGAAATTATCTTGTGGTATTTGTCTTTTCTTTTGTTGATGTGGTATATCACATTGATTGATTTGCATGTGTTGAACCATCCTTGTGACCCTGGGATGAAACCAACTTGATTGTGGTGTATGATCTTTTTTATGTATTGTTGGATTTGGTTTGCTAGTATTCTGTTGAATTTTTGCAGCTATATTCATCGAAGATATTAGCCTGTAAATTCATTTTTGGTATTGTCTTTGTCTGGTTTTGCTATCAGTGTAATGGTGACCTTGTAGAATGACTTTGGGAGTGTTCCCTCCTCTTCAGTCTTTTGGAAGAGTTTCAGAAGGATTGATATAAGTTCTTCTTTGTATGTTTGGCAGAATTCCTCAGGGATGCAATCTTGTCCTGGACTTTAGTTTGCAGGGAGTTTTGTTTGTTTGTTTGCTTTTTACAGATTCTGTTTTACTTCTAGTGATTGGTCTGTTCAGATTATTTCTTCTTGATTCAGTTTTGGTGGGCTGTATGTTTCTAGAAACTTGTCCATTTCTTCTATGTTTTCCCAATTGTTGGCATATAATTGTTCATAGTATTCTCTTGAGGTTTTTGTATTTTTGTGGTATCAGTTGTTATTTCTTCTCTTTCATTTCTTGTTTATTTGTATCCTCTCTGTTTTCTTCTTGATGAGCCTGGCCAGAGGTTTGTCGATTTTGGATTTTGTTTACCCTTTCAAAGAACCAGTCCTTGGTTTTATTGATTTTTCTTATTTGTTTAAAATACCACAGATTTTGAATCAGATACTGGAGACACAAAGAGTAGAGGTGATAGAAGCAGAACTGGACATTAGTACCTAGAGGCACTTATTCTAACTATTCTAGCAGCAGAGCCCAATGTCAAATCAGTGGTACCAGCAGTTCAAACTGTGGTATCTGTATCCAGCAGTGGTGGTAGTGTTTTGTTTTTGTTTGTCTTTGTTTTGTATAAGAGTAGCCCTCGAGTGTACTTTGATGTGTTATTTCTGGCTGTAGAGCCTCCAAATCTAATTTTCAGCCTTGTTGGCAATTCCTTGAATTACATAAATGGTTCAAACAAATTTCTTTTCTATGTACAGTAGGTAGGATTTGTTGTTTGCAACTAAGAATCCTGACTGATACATAAACTTTAGACAGAGAGACAGATCCACAGGGTGTAAATAAACATAAGGAGCTTTAATGACACATATTATCCTTTGAGCACCAGAGGCCAAGGAAGCATAAACTCATTAGCAAGATAGTGGTTTATGTTAATTGTTTTTCACTTCTCTAGACATGATATGTTGTATGCTGACATTAAAGAAGGAGTGGAGTAATATTAACATCCCATGGGGCTTCATGGAAACTGAATTTTTCCTTCTGTGACAGGGGAGGAAGACCAATTCTGTTGATGAATCTTAGCAATTGCAGCAGTGTGTCACTTTGTGTCCTCCAGGAAGAAGACAGAAGGAAAGAATTAGAAGTGCATGAAATTTATTGGGGAAAATGCCCATGAAGGATGAAGGGAAGAGGAAATAGGAGTAGGTGAGGAGAGCTTCAGATCATGATGCAGGTTTGACACCTGTCAAAGGAAAGAAGGAAGGAAGGAGAATTGTCTAGGAGGAGCCAGACTGTAGTGCACTTCTGAGAAAGTCTCAACCTGATTAATCAGGAGCCCTAAAGGAAAGACTGCCCATCAGAGGAATCCTATGTTGGTCAAGAATGGCTGGTTTTTGTAACCCCATTGTACACAGTTATTGACTAGGAAAAAAGGGAGAGCATGAGATTGGCATGAATCTTTCACTGGATCCTGATGGTGTGACAGCTGAAGGCTGTCAGCCTGCTACTCACCTAAGAACAGGTTCTCTCCTGAAGGGAGATCTGAGTAGTGCACTCCGACAGGTGTGGCTGCCACACATTAGTAGCAAGTTTTGGAGGCGAGTGTCCAATTGTTTTAATTGATCTAGGGGGTGAACTGTTCAGACATAAGTAATTTACTAATCCTTTGAAAGTATATACTAAAAGACTATAAAGCTCTGGCATTTCAAATTTGTTAAATTCAGAATGCTATATCAAGTTTCCAACATTCAGTTTAGCGCCTAAAACTTTTACTACATCAGGGGACTATTCAGTGATGGGAAAAAGTAAGGGCTATTACAAAACGGCTTTACCTCATAAAAAGGGTGGAAGGGGAGAAGATGTTCCATACTCCAGGGAAATGGTCATCCAAAAGATTTTATTTTATTCACTTGATGAGTTTTAACAAATGCATATACTTACGTTTATATCCTCTTCAGCGCTTGGAATTGTCAGGGTTTTTATTTTTAGTTACTCAAATGAGTATGCAGTGATGTCTCTGTAGTTTTAATGTGCATTTCCTTGATGAATAATGATGATTAGCATCTTTTTATGGGTTTATTGTTCTTCATATATCTTCTCTAGTGAAGTGTCTTTTCATATCTTTTGTCCGTGTCTTCTTGGGTTATCTTTTTATTATTTAGTTGTAAGAATTATTTATAGACTAGGTACACATCTTTTGTCAGATATATATTTTGTGAATAATTTTTTCCATTGTGTGATAACGTTTTTCGTTTTTTAATACTGTGTCTTTGTCTTTCAAGGAACAAAAGTTTTTAGTTATAATAAAGTCCAATTGTCAATATTTTATGATTCATGTGTTTTACATTCTGTCTAAGAAATCTTGGTGTCCACTCCAAGGTCACAAAGGTTTTCCTCTATGTTTTATTCAGGAAGCATTATAGTTTTAACTTTTACATTTTAAGCCTAAGATCCATTTCAAGTTAATTTTTCTTTTTTGTGGGATTTTCTTTTTATTCAAACAAAGTCACAAAAATTATAATCATCCTCATCAATTCACTCAGTCCCATGTAATTAATCTTTTTTTATCTTCATCTTTTGTTAGCACTTTTATGAATTCATCAGTTTTCCATTAGAGTTCTGAAAATGCTTATTTATTCAGTTCAGCAGTATAGTCAGTTACCAGAAACCAGTACTTGTCAGAGTCTTTTCCATGAATTCCTTGAAGATGAAACCCTTTTATAGGAACATTTTTGCAAACGCATCAGAGTGCACTCAGAACTGTCTGTAAATGACAAAAGACTTAAAAATGACCACAGTTAAAGATTTGGTGAAAGTTCATAATAATGCAATTGACAAGGAAATTTAGTTATTTCTAAGATATACATTTTAAAGTAATAACTAGAATTATGACTTATAACATTATACCAGAACGTATAAGATTTTTAGAAATTTCATGTAATGTCATACATTTATATTAACATACTTCCATACAAATAACCCAAAGAAAGTTTAGTATTAGTTGTTTTTTTGTTTTGTTTTGTTTGTTTATACTGCAGATTCTTACTAGTCATCAACTTTATACACATCAGTGTATACATGTCAATCCTTATCGCCCAATTCAGCACACCACAATCCCCACCCCACTGCGGTTTTCCCCCCTTGGTGTCCAAACGTTTGTTCTATATCTGTGTCTCAACTTCTGCCCTGCAAACCGGTTCATCTGTACCATTTTTCTAGGTTCCACATACATGCATTAATATACGATATTTGTTTTTCTCTTTCTGACTTACTTCACTCTGTATGACAGTCTCTAGATCCATTGACATCTCAACAAATGACTCAATTTCGTTCCTTTTTATGGCTAATATTCCATTGTATATATGTACCACAACTTCTTTATCCATTCGTCTGTCGATGGGCATTTAGGTTGCTTCCATGACCTGGCTATTGTAAATAGTGCTGCAGTGAACATTGGGATGCATGTGTCTTTTTGAAATATGGTTTTCACTCGGCATATGCCCAGTAGTGGGATTGTTGGATCATATGGTAATTCTGTTTGTAGTTTTTTAAGGAACCTCTATACTGTTCTCCATAGTGGCTGTATCAATTTACATTCCCACCAGTGGTGCAAGAGGGTTCCCTTTTCTGCACACCCTCTCCAGCAATTGTTGTTTGTAGATTTCCTGATGAAGGCCATTCTGACCGGTGTGAGTTGATATCTCATTGTAGTTTTGATTTGCATTTCTCTAATAATTAGTGATGTTGAGCAGCTTTTCATGTGCTTCTTGGCCATCTGTATGTCTTCTTTGGAGAAATGTCTATTTAGGTCTTCTGCCCATTTTTGGATTGTTTTGTTTGTTTCTTTAATATTGAGTTGCATAAGCTGTTTATATATTTTGGAGATTAATCCTTTGTCTGTTGATTCCTTTGCAAATATTTTCTCCCATTCTGAGGGTTGTCTTTTCATCTTGTTTATGGTTTCCTTTGCTGTGCAAAGCTTTGAAGTTTCATTAGGTCCCATTTGTTTATTTTTGTTTTTATTTCCATTACTGTAGGAGGTGGATCAAAAAAGATCTTGCTGTGATTTATGTCAGAGAGTGTTCTTCCTATGTTTTCCTCTAAGAGTTTTATAGTGTCTGGTCTTACATTTAGGTCTCTAATCCATTTTGAGTTTATTTTTGTGTATGGTGTTAGGGAGTGCTCTAATTTCATTCTTTTCCATGTAGCTGTCCAGTTTTCCCAGCACCACTTATTGAAGAGACTGTCTTTTCTCCATTGTGTATCTTTGCCTCCTTTGTTATAGAGTAGTTGACCATAGGTGTATGGGCATCTGGGCTTTCTATCTTGTTCCATTGATCTGTGTTTCTGTTTTTGTGCCAGTACCATATTGTCTTGATTACTGTAGCTTTGTATTATAGTCTGAAGTCAGGGAGTCTGATTCCTCCAGCTCCGTTTTTTCCCTTCAAGACTGCTTTGGCTATTCGGGGTCTTTTGTGTCTCCATACACATTTTGAGATGATTTGTTCTAGTTCCATAAAAAATGCCACTGGTAATTTGATAGGGATTGCATTGAATCTGTAGATTGCTTTGGGTAGTATAGTCATGTTCACAATATTGATCCTTCCAATCCAAGAACATGGTATATCTCTCCATCTGGTGTTGTCATCTTTAACTACTTTCATCAGTGTCTTATAGTTTTCTGCATACAGGTCTTTTGTCTCCCTAGGTAGGTTTATTCCTAGGTATTTTACTCTTTTTGTTGCAGTAGTAAATGGGAGTGTTTCCTTAATTTCTCTTTCAGATTTTTCATCATTAGTGTATAGGAATGCAAGAGATTGGTATGCATTAATTTTGTATCCTGCAACTTTACCAAATTCATTGATTAGCTCTAGTAGTTTTCTGGTGGTATTTTTAGGATTCTCTATGTATAGTATCACGTCATCTGTAAACAGTGACAGTTGTACTTCTTCTTTTTCAATTTGTATTCCTTTTATTTATTTTTTTTCTCTGATTGCCGTGGGTAGGACTTCCAAAACTATGTGGAATAATAGTGGTGAGAGTGGACATCCTTGTCTTGTTCGTGATCTGAGAGGAAATGCTTTCAGTTTTTCAACATTGCGAATGATGTTTGCTCTGGGTTTGTCATATATGGCCTTTATTATGTTGAAGTAGGTTCCCTCTATGCCCACTTTCTTGAGAGTTTTTATCATACATGGGTATTGAATTTTGTCAAAAGCTTTTTCTACATCTATTGAGATGATCATATGGTTTTTATTCTTCAATTTGTTAATATGCTGTATCACGTTGATTGATTTGTGTATATTGAAGAATCCTTGCATCCCTGGGATTAGTCCCACTTGATCATGGTGTATGATCCTTTTAATGTGTTGTCGGATTCTGTTTGCTAGTATTTTGTTGAGGATTTTTGCATCTATATTCATCAGTGATATTGGTCTGTAATTTTCTTTTTTTGTGGTATCTTTGTCTGTTTTTGGTATCAGGGTGATGGTGGCCTCATAGAATGAGTTTGGGAGTGTTCCTTTCTCTGTAATTTTTTGGAAGAGTTTGAGAAAGATGGGTGTTAGCTCTTCTCTAAATGTTTGATAGAATTCACCTGTGAAGCCATCTGGTCCTCTACTTTTGTTTGTTGGAAGATTTTTAATCACAGTTTCAATTTCATTACTTGTGATTGGTCTGTTCATATTTTCTATTTCTTCCTGGTTCAGTCTTGGAAGTTTATACCTTTCTAAGAATTTGTCCATTTCTTCCAGGTTGTCCATTTTATTGGCATACAGTTGCTTGTAGTAGTCTCTTAGGATGCTTTGTATTTCTGCATTGTCTGTTGTAACTTCTCTTTTTTCATTTCTAATTTTATTGATTTGAGTCTTCTCCCTCTTTTTCTTGATGAGTCTGGCTAATGGTTTATCAATTTTGTCTATCTTCTCAAAGAACCCGCTTTTAGTTTTATTGATCTTTGCTATTGTTTTCTTTGTTTCTATTTCATTTATTTCTGCTCTGATCTTTATGATTTCTTTCCTTCTGCTAACTTTGGATTTTGTTTGTTTTTCTTTCTCTAGTTCCTTAAGGTGTAAGGTTAGATTGTTTATTTGAGATTTTTCTTGTTTCTTGAGGTAGGCTTGCATAGCTATAAACTTCCCTCTTGGAACTTCTTTTGCTGCATCCCATAATTTTTCACCATCGTGTTTTCATTGTCATTTGTCTCTAGGTATTTTTTGATTTCCTCTTTGATTTCTTCAGTGATCTCTCGGTTATTTAGTAACGTGCTGTTTAGCCTCCATTTGTGTGTCTTTTTAACGTTTTTACCCCTGTAATTCATTTCTAATATCATAGTGTTGTGGTCAGAAAAGATGCTTGATTTGATTTCAATTTTCTTAAATTTACTGAGGCTTGATTTGTGCCCCAAGATGTGATCTATCCTGGATCATGTTCCATGCGCACTTGAGAAGAAAGTGTGATCTGCTGTTTTTGCATGGAATGTCCCATAAATATCAGTTAAATCTATCTGGTCTGTTGTGTCATTTAAAACTTCTGTTTCCTTATTAATTTTATGTTTGGATGATCTGTCCATTGGTGTAAGTGAGGTGTTAAAGTCCCCCACTATTATAGTGTTACTGTCGATTTCCTCTTTTATAGCTGTTGGCAGTTGCCTTATGTATTTAGGTGATCCTATGTTGGGTGCATATATATTTATAATTGTTATATCTTCTTCTTGGATTGATCTCTTGAACATTATGTAGTGTCCTTCCTTGTCGCTTGGAACATTCTTTATTTTAAAGTCTATTTATCTGATATGAGTATAGCTACTCCAGCTTTCTTTTGATTTCCATTTGCATGAAATACCTTTTTCCATCCCCTCACTTTCAGTCTGTATGTGTCCCTAGGTCTAAAGTGGGTCTCCTGTAGTCAGCATATTTATGGATATTGTTTTTGTATCCATTCAGGAAGCCTGTGTCTTTTGGTTGGAGCATTTAATCCATTTACGTTTAAGGTAATTATTGTTATGTATGTTCCTATGACCATTTTCTTAATTGTTTTGGGTTTGTTGTTGTAGATCCTTTTCTTCTCTTGTGTTTCCCACTTACAGAAGTTCCTTTAGCATTTGTTGTAGAGCTGGTTTGGTGGTGCTGAATTCTCTTAGCCTTTGCTTGTCTCTAAAGCTTTTGATTTTTCCATCAAATCTGAATGAGGTCTTTGCCGGGTAGAGTAATCTTGGTTGTAGCTTCTTCTCTTTCATCACTTTAAATATATCATGCCACTCCCTTCTGGCTTGTGGAGTTTCTGCTGAGAAATCAGGTGTTAACTTTATGGGAGTTCCCTTGTACATTATTTTTCGTTTTTTCTTTGCTGCTTTCAATAATTTTTCTTTGTCTTTAAATTTTGTCAATTTGATTACTGTGTGTCTCGGTGTGTTTCTCCTTGAGTTTGTCCTGTATGGGACTCACTGTGATTCCTTTGCTTGGGTGGCTATATCCTTTCCCGTGTTAGGGAAGTTTTTGACTATAATCCCTTCAAATATTTTCTCTGGTCCTTTCTCTCTCTCTCCTCCTTTTGGGATCCCTGTAATGCAAATGTTGTTGCATTTAATGTTGTCCCGGAGGTCTCTTAGGCTGTCTTCATTTCTTTTCATTCGTTTTTCTTTATTCTGTTCTGCAGCAGTGAATTCCACCATTCTGTCTTCCAGGTCACTTATCCGTTCTTCTACCTCAGTTATTCTGCTATTGATTCTTTCTAGTGTAGTTTTCATTTCAATTACTGTATTGTTCATCTCTGTTTGTTTGTTCTTTAATTCTTCTAGGCCTTTGTTAAACATTTCTTGCATCTTCTTGATCTTTGCCTCCTTTGTTTTCTGAGGTCCTGGATCCTCTCCACTATCAGTACTGAATTCTTTTTCTGGAAGGTTACCTGTCTCCACTTCATTTAGTTGTTTTTCTGAGGATTTATCTTATTCCTTCCTCTGGTACATGGCCCTCTGCCTTTTTGTCTTGTCTTTCTGTGAATGTGGTTTTTGTTCCACAGGCTGCAGAATTGTAGTTCTTCTTGCTTCTGCTCTCTGCCCTCTGGTCTCAAGTTAATTTTTATATACATTATAAAGTGTGTCAAAACTTATTTTTTCCCAAATGGATATGTATTATTCCAGCATTATTTTTTGAATTAACTTTTCTTTCCTCTGTGAACAGCCTTGAAAAGTTTGTAAAAAAAAGTCAGAGGTATGTATTTACAGGTCCAAAGGTCAGAAGGCCCATGATTTTGCATCATAAAATCAAAAGGTCCAATCTCGGGGCTTCCCTGGTGGCGCAGTGGTTGAGAGTGTGCCTGCTGATGCAGGGGATGCGGGTTCGTGCCTTGGTCCTGAATGATCCCACATGCCGCGAAGCGGCTAGGCCCGTGAGCCATGACTGCTGAGCCTGCGCGTCCAGAGCCTTTGCTCCACAACGGGGAAGCCACAACGAGAGGTCCGCATATTACAAAAAAAATAAATAAATAAAGTCAACTGACCACATAAGTTGTGATTTTTATTCCGTTCCATTGATCTGTATGTCTATCCTTATACCAGTCACACTCAGTCTGTGTTTCTCTCAGTTAAAATCAGCTACTGAGTCCCCTTTCTTTGCTCTTGTGTTTTAAATTTGCTTAATTTTAGAATCAGCTTTTCAGTTTTACTAAAAAGAATTCTGGGATTTTGATTGGGATTACACTGAGTCCATAGATCATATTTGGAAGACGTGTCATCTAAACAATATTGAGTCTTCAAATCCATTTAAGTTGTATATCTCTTTAATCAGATAGGTCTTTAAATTCTCTCAGGAATGTTCTGCAGTTTTCAAGGAGAACCTTGAATATTTTGTTGTTGTTTTTGTTAAATTTATTCCTAAGTATGTATGCTATTTTTTGGTGGTATTTTAAATGGAATTGTTTTAAAAATCCATCAAATAATTCTTTCCTGCTGTACTTAAAAATATAATTTATTTCTTAATAGTAACCTTGTATGCTGCAAGTTGCTACTGTATTAGTTACAGTGGGTTTTATGTAGATTCCTTAAGATTTTCCACATTTGCCATTATGTCATCTGCAAAGGGAGACAGTTATTCTTCCTGTATAATGTTTATTATTTATTTTTCTTGTCTTACTGCCGCCTAGGACTTTCACTACAGTTTTGAATGGAAGTGGTAAGAACAGATAACCTTGCATTTTTTCCAGTATTAATGGGAAACTATTCAATATTTTATACTAAGTTGGTTAGCTGTGATTTTTATAGATGTCCTTGGTCTGATTGAAGAACTTCCCTTATATTCCAAATTTGTGAGGTTTTAAAAAATTATTATTGGATATTGAATGTTGTCATATGTTTTTGCTGCATATTTTGAAAGAGTCATATGGTTTTTCTCCTTTATCTTATTAGTATGGTAAATTAACTTGATTGCTTTTCAAATGTTTTATCAACTTTGCATTCCTGGGACAAACACTACTTGAGCTTCTATATATGTGAAATATATAGTCTGTTAATTGTTTAAAGGATTTTATATATGAAGAATATTAGACTGTAATATTCTTAATGATGTCTTTTTCAGATGGTGATAATAAGGTTATACTAGACTCAAAAAATGATTTTGGAAGTGTTTCCTCCTGTTCTGTGTTATGAAAGATTTCAGTAGAAGTGGTGTTTTTTTCCCTTTTTCAGTGTTGGACAGAATTTACCAGAGACATCTCTGAGTTTTCTTGGCAAGGAAGTTTTTTACAAAGAATTAAATTTCTTTACTAGGTATAGTGTACAAGGTGTTTTTGTCTCATTTTGTATCAAGTTGTATTTTTCAAGGATTTTGTCCACTTCAACTAAGTTGTTAAATTTATTGGCATAAAGTTGACCATAATTTAAAAAAAAGTCTTTTAATAACTGTAGGGTCTTTACTGATAAACTTAGTTTCCTTCATGATTTTCTTGATTTGTGTTCTTTCTTGTTTTCTTCGTCTAGTGATGTCTTTATCAATTTTATTAATCTTTTAAAAAACATCTTTTGGGCTTTATCAGTTTTCTCTATAGTTTGCATGATTTCTATTTAATTTATTTCTGTAATTATCTTTATTATATTGGGTTTATTTTGCTCTTTTTCTGGTTTCTTCAGCTGGAGCCTCATGATTTTAGGCTTTACTGATTTTCTAATAAGTATATTTAAAACTATAATTTTTTCTCTCATAGTGCATCAGGTACATTTCACATCTTTATGTTATATTTTCATTACTACAGATTTTGAAGCAGTTCTAACTATCCTTATGATTTTTTTCTTTGATCCATGGATTACTTAAAAGTGCATTAATTTCTAAACATCTGAGATTTTCTTAGATATCTCATTTTTTGATTTCTAATTTAATTCCACAGTATTCAGATAATATATTCTGAAAATCTTCTTAAATTTAATGAGATCTTTTGCACAATCTAGCATTAACATATGTATTTTGAAAATAATATGAATTCTGAAGTGATTGGGTATATGGATCTATAATATCAATTAGGTCAGATTGTTTGGTAATGTATTTCAGATTTTACGTGTTTTAATGATATTTTTGTCTATTTCTTTTAGCAATTACAGAGAGAGGTTTTAAAGGCTCTTATTATCATTGTGGAATTGTCTATTTCTTCCTTTAATTCTGTTAATTTTTGCTTTATGTATATAGAGGCTCTGTTATGAAGTATATATGTACATATTACTAATTATTATGCCTTTTTTGATATGTTTACTTTTTTATTATTATGAAATGTCCTATTTTATTGCTGTAATAACTTGAAATTTATTTTGTCCAACCTATTGCTTGTTGTTTGCATGGCATAATTTTTTTTTTTTTTTTTAAATACACCTTTATTGGAGTATAATTGCTTCACAAAAGTGTGTTAGTTTGTTGTACAACAAAGTGAATCAGCCATGTGTATACATATATGCCCATATCCCCTCCCTCATGAGCCCCCTCCCACTGTCCCTATCCCACCCCTCTAGGTGGTCACAAAGCACTGAGCTGATCTCCCTCTGCTATGCTGCTGCTTCCCACTAGCTGTCTATTTTACATTTGGTAGTGTAGATATGTTGATGCTAGTCTCACCTCGCCCCAGCTTCCCCCTCTCCCCACCCCCACCCCATGTCCTCAAGTCCATTCTCTATGTCTACGTCTTTATTCCTGCCCTGCCACACTGCAGTTTCCCAACAATGAAGTTCAAAGAGCACTTTAAATAGTGTTTTTTTCATTATAAATTTTGCATGTAAACACTTTGCATGCTCTGATTTAATGAGGCCATTCAATGCTTTCTTAATACTACTGAAACTTTCTCCCCCAGGACTCATTTAATTGCTCAGAAATATCTTTGATTCATTTGCATTTACTAATTCAGGGAACCATGAGGATATTTTCTGAGCCCCTACTAAATTTCTACCAGTGAGCCCTGGGGATACAGAAATAAACAAGATAAATGTGGTCCTTGCCTTCACTGAGCTTGTTTTTTTTTATTTTTTTTATTTTTTTTAACATCTTTATTGGGGTATAATTGCTTTACAATGGTGTGTTAGTTTCTGCTTTATAACAGAGTGAGTCAGTTATACATATATATATGTTCCCATATCTCTTCCCTCTTTGTCTCCCTCCCTCCCACCCTCCCTATCCCCCCCCTCCAGACAGCCACAAAGAACCGCGCCGGTTTCCCTATGCCATGCGGCTGCTTCCCACTGGCTATCTACCTTACGTTTGTTAGTATATATATGCCCATGTCTCTCTCTCGCCCTAACACACCTCACCCTTCCCCCTCCCCATATCCTCAAGTCTGTTCTCCAGTAGGTCTCTGTCTTTATTCCTGTTTTACCCCTAGGTTCTTCATAACATTTTTTTTTCTTAAATTCCATATATATGTGTTAGCATACGGTATTTGTCCTTCTCTTTCTGACTTACTTCACTCCGTATGACAGACTCTAGATCTATCCACCTCATTACAAATAGCTCAATTTCGTTTCTTTTTATGGCTGAGTAATATTCCATTGTATATATGTGCCACATCTTCTTTATCCATTCATCCGACGACGGGCACTTAGGTTGTTTCCATCTCCGGGCTATTGTAAATAGAGCTGCAATGAACATTTTGGTACATGACTCTTTCTGAATTCTGGTTTCCTCAGGGTATATACCTAGTAGTGGGATTGCTGGGTCATATGGTAGTTCTATTTGTAGTTTTTTAAGGAACCTCCATACTGTTCTCCATAGTGGCTGAACCAATTCACATTCCCACCAGCAGTGCAAGAGTGTTCCCTTTTCTCCACACCCTCTCCAGCATTTATTGTTTCTAGATTTTTTGATGATGGCCATTCTGACTGGTGTGAGATGATATCTCATTGTAGTTTTGATTTGCATTTCTCTAATGATTAATGATGTTGAGCATTCTTTCATGTGTTTGTTGGCAGTCTGTATATCTTCTTTGGAGAAATGTCTATTTAGGTCTTCTGCCCATTTTTGGATTGGGTTGTTTATTTTTTTGTTATTGAGCTGCATGAGCTGCCTGTAAATTTTAGAGATTAATCCTTTGTCAGTTGATTCATTTGCAAATATTTTCTCCCATTCTGAGGGCTGTCTTTTGGTCTTGTTTATGGTTTCCTTTGCTGTGCAAAAGCTTTGAAGTTTCATTAGGTCCCATTTGTTTATTTTTGTTTTTATCTCCATTACTCTAGGAGATGGGTCAAGAAGGATCTTGCTGTGATTTATGTCATAGAGTGTTCTGCCTATGTTTTCCTCTAAGAGTTTGATAGTTTCTGGCCTTACATTTAGGTCTTTAATCCATTTTGAGCTTATTTTTGTGTATGGTGTTAGGGAGTGATCTAATCTCATACTTTTACATGTACCTATCCAATTTTCCCAGCACCACTTATTGAAGAGGCTGTCCTTTCTCCACTGTATATTCCTGCCACCTTTATCAAAGATAAGGTGACCATATGTGCATGGGTTTATCTCTGGGCTTTCTATCCTATTCCATTGATCTATCTTTCTGTTTTTGTGCCAGTACCATACTGTCTTGATTACTGTAGCTTTGTAGTATAGTCTGAAGTCAGGCAGCCTGATTCCTCCAGCTCCATTTTTTGTTCTCAAGATTGCTTTGGCTATTCGGGGTCTTTTGTGTTTCCATACAAATTGTGAAATTTTTTGTTCTAGTTCTGTGAAAAATGCCAGTGGTAGTTTGATAGGGATTGCATTGAATCTATAGATTGCTTTGGGAAGTAGAGTCATTTTCACAATGTTGATTCTTCCAATCCAAGAACATGGTATATCTCTCCATCTGTTTGTATCATCTTTAATTTCTTTCATCAGTGTCTTATAATTTTCTGCATACAGGTCTTTTGTCTCCTTAGGTAGGTTTATTCCTAGATATTTTATTCTTTTTGTTGCAATGGTAAATGGGAGTGTTTTCTTGATTTCACTTTCAGATTTTTCATCATTAGTATATAGGAATGCCAGAGATTTCTGTGCATTAATTTTGTATCCTGCTACTTTACCAAATTCATTGATTAGCTCTAGTAGTTTTCTGGTAGCATCTTTAGGATTCTCTATGTATAGTATCATGTCATCTGCAAACAGTGACAGCTTTACTTCTTCTTTTCCGATTTGGATTCCTTTTATTTCCTTTTCTTCTCTGATTGCTGTGGCTAAAACTTCCAAAACTATGTTGAATAAGAGTGGTGAGAGTGGGCAACCTTGTCTTGTTCCTGACCTTAGTGGAAATGCTTTCAGTTTTTCGCCATTGAGGATGATGTTGGCTGTGGGCTTGTCATATACGGCCTTTATTATATTGAGGAAAGTTCCCTCTACACCTACTTTCTGCAGGGTTTTTATCATAAATGGGTGTTGAATTTTGTCAAAAGCTTTCTCTGCATCTATTGAGATGATCATATGGTTTTTCTCCTTCAATTTGTTAATATGGTTAATCACATTGATAGATTTGCGTATATTGAAGAATCCTTGCATTCCTGGAATAAACCCCACTTGATCATGGTGTATGATCCTTTTAATGTGCTGTTGGATTCTGTTTGCTAGTATTTTGTTGAGGATTTTTGCATCTATGTTCATCAGTGATATTGGCCTGTAGTTTTCTTTCTTTGTGACATCCTTGTCTGGTTTTGGTATCAAGGTGATGGTGGCCTCGTAGAATGAGTTTGGGAGTGTTCCTCCCTCTGCTATATTTTGGAAGAGTTTGAGAAGAATTATGCCTTTTTTGATATGTTTACCTTTTTATTATTATGAAATGTCCTATTTTATTGCTGTAATAACTTGAAATTTATTTTGTCCAACCTACTGCTTGTTGTTTGCATGGCATAATTATTTACATTCATTTACTTTCACCTATCTTTGTCTTTCTATTTATAGTGCTTGTCTTTCTTATTTCCTTTTATCCATTTAAAAAAAATTGAAATATAGATGATATGCAGTATTATGTTACAGGTGTTCAATATAGTGATTCACAATTTTTAAAGGTTATACTCCATTTATAGATATTGTAAAATATTTTCTGTATCCTCCATGTTGTACACTATATCCTTATAGCTTATTTTATACCTAATAGTTTATACCTCTTAATCCCCTACCCCTGTCTTTGCCTCCTGGTCTCCCCACTGGTAACCACTAGTTTGTTCTCTATATCTGTGAGTCTGTTTCTTTTTTGTTATATTCACTAGTTGTTATAGTTTTTAGATTCTGCATATATGTGATATCATAGTGCTTGTCTTTCTCTGTCTGACTCATTTCAGTTAGCATAATACCTTCAAAGTCCATCCATGTTACTTCAAATGGCAAAATTTCATTATTTTTTTATGGCTAATTAGCATTCCATTGTATATATATTTTAGTGCTTGTCTTATAGACAGCATATAGTAGGTGTTTCTTTTTCTTTTTTATACATTTTGATAATCTCTGCCTTTCAACTGTAGTGTTTAATCTATTAGCATTTAATATAATGACTAATAATAATGAATAATATTGTTGGATTAGGTCTACCATTTTATTGCTGCTTTTCTTTTTGTCCCTTATGTTGTGGTTATTTGTTTCCCTCTTCATTTCTTCTTTTGGATTATTTGAATATTTTAGACTTATATTTTAATTTATTCTTTGGCTTTTTAAAATACAGCTCCTTGCATTATTTTTTAGTAAAGTACATGTTCTTCAAATTTCATAGTTTATTTAGAATTAATATTGTACCATTTTACATAAAATGCAGAAAATTTGAACACTAAGTCCATTTATTCACTTCCTACCATTCTTTAGGCTTTAGTTGCCATACATAATGTATTGAAATATATATTTTAAGCCCCCAAAAATAATTTTGTTTTTTGCTTCAATCATTCATGTATATATGTGTGTGTATATATATATGTATATATATGAAATTAATAGGAAAATTGTATACCTAGGCATGGCTTTCTTTTTATTTATCCAATGTGGAGTTCATTGATCTACTTCAGTCATATATGTAAGATATGTAAGTCTGCCATATTGGGGAAGATTTTGACTATTTCTTCAAATATATTTTCTGGCCTATTTTCTCTCACCCCTCAAGCTGGGTCTTCTAAACATTTTGATACTGTTCCACATATCCTTAACACTTTGTTTAAATTTTTTCCACCTTATTTCTCTTTTTTATCCATACTGGGTAATTTCTATTTATCTGTGTTCACTGATCCTTTCCGTTGTCATCTCTATTCTGCAAATACGTTCATCTATTGAATTTTTAATTTCAGGTATTGTATATTTCAGTAATTTTAATTTGGTTCATTTGTATGTTTTCTATTTCACAGATTTCCTATCTTTTACTCATTATGGTTATGTTTTCCTTTACTTCATTTAGAACAGTTATAGTTACTGCATTAAAGTCTTTGCCTTTTAATTTTAACGTTTGGGTCATCATGGTGTTGGCCTCTGCTAATTGTCTTTTCTCATAAACATGGATCACACTTTGTTGGTTTTTTCCTGGTTCCTATTGGGTAGTTACAGATTGTATATTGGGAATTTTGGAATATTATATTGTGGACATTCTGGATTCCTGAATTCCATTCTTTTAATTCCTGCAAAGAATATTGATGTGTTTTAGCAGGCAGTTAACTTTGCTTGACTCAAATTGCAAACTTTCTCTCTTGTATTTATAGTAGCTTAAATCTCAGTTCATTTCTTTTAGCCTTAAGTGCAAGCTGCCAAAATATGGATGGATGAAGGGTCACCTGGAGATTTGGGCAGAGTTTATACTCATAATTTATGGATTTCTGATTTTCATTCTCTGGATATTTTCTTTCTGAGATTCTTCTCCAATTTATGGTGGTTGTGGTGCCCCACACTCTGTCTTCAGGTTCTTTAGTACAGGAGGATGGAAGGTTTCCTGTTGGACTTTTGTTCTCTGTGTGCCATATTGTGATCTGCCCTGAGTGTAAAGCTAAAAAAATGGAAAATTCACCATGCCTTGCTCCCTTTTTTCAAGTATGACTCACCTCTAAAGTCTTCCTGCTTTTGAGAGGCTGCCTAAAATCATAATAAGGTCACAGACACCCCAAAACAAACCACCAGACGTGGTCCTGCCCACCAGAAAGACAAGATCTAGCCCCACCCACCAGAACACAGGCACCAGTCCCTTCCACCTGGAAGCCTACACAACCCACTGAATGAATCTTACCCACTAGGGGCAGACACTAAACACAACAGGAGCTATGAACCTGCAGCCTGCAAAAAGGAGACCCCAAACAGAGTAAGTTAAGCAAAATGAGAAGACAGAGAAATACACAGCAGATGAAGGAGCAAGGCTAAAACCCACCAGACCAAACAAATGAAGAGGAAATAGGCAGTCTACCTGAAAAAGAGTTCAGAGTAATGATAGGAAACATGATCCCAAATCTTGAAAATAGAATGGAGAAAATACAAGAAACGTTAAACAAGGACCTAGAAGAACTAAAGAGCAAACAATGATGAACAACACAATAAATGAAATTAAAAATTGTGTAGAAGGAATCAATGGCAGAATAATGGAGGCAGAAGAATGGATAAGTGACCTGGAAGATAGAATAGTGGAAATTACTACCACAGAGCAGAATAAAGAAAAAAGAATGAAAAGAATTGAAGACAGTCTCAGAGACATCTGGGACAACATTAAATGCACCAACATTCAAATTATAGGGGTCCCAGAAGAAGAAAAAAGAAAGGGACTGAGAAAATATTTGAAGAGATTATAGTTGAAAACTTCCCTAACATGGGAAGAGAAATAGTCAATCAAGTCCAGGAAGTTCAGAGAGTCCCATACAGGATAAATCCAAGGAGAAACACGCCAAGCCACATATTAATCAAACTATCAAAAATTAAATACAAAGAAAAAGTATTAAAAGCAGCAAGGGAAAAGCAACAAATAACATACAAGGGAATGGCCATAAGGTTGTCAGCTGATCTTTCTGCAGAAACTCTGCAAGCCAGAAGGGTGTGGCAGGACATATTTAAAGTGATGAAAGGGAAAAACCTACAACCAAGATTACTCTACCCAGCAAGGATCTCATTCAGATTCAATGGAGAAATCGAAACCTTTACAGACAAGCAAAAGTTAAGAGAATTCAGTACCACCAAACCAGCTTTACAACAAATGCTAAAGGAACTTCTCTAGGCAGGAAACACAAGAGAAGGAAAAGACATACAATAACAAACCTAAAACAATTAAGAAAATGGTAATAGGAACATACATATTGATAATTACCTTAAATGTAAATGGATTAAATGCTCCAACCAAAAGACAGACTGGCTGAATGGACACAAAAACAACACCTGTATATATCCTGTTTACAAGAGACCCACCTCAGACCTAGGGACACATACAGACTAAAAGTAAGGGGATGGTAAAAGATACTCCATGCAAATGGAAATCAAAAGACAGCTGGAATAGCAATTCTCATAGCAGACATAATAGACTTTAAAATAAAAATTATTACAAGACACAAAGAAGGACACTACATAATGATCAAGGGATCAATCCAAGAAGAAGATAGAACAATTGTAAATATTTATGTGCCCAACGTAGCATTTGCCTTATGTATTGAGGTGCTGTTAACAGCCATAAAAGGGGAAAATGACAGTAACACAATCATGGTAGGGGACTTTAATACCCCACTTTCACCAATGTACAGATCATCCAAAATGAAAATAAATAAGGAAACACAAGCTTTAAATGATACTTTAAACAAGATGGACTTAATTGGTATTTATAGGACATTCCATCCAAAAACAGCAGATTACACTTTCTTAAGTGCTCATGCAACATTCTCCAGGATAGATCATATCTTGGGTCACAAATCAAGCCTTGCTAAATTTAAGAAAATTGAAATTGTCTCAAGTATCTTTTCCGACCACAGTGCTATGAGACTAGATATCAATTATAGGAAAAAAAATTGTAAAAAATACAAACACATGGAGGCTAAACAATACACTACTAAATAACCATGAGATCACTGAAGAAATCAAAGAGGAAATCATAAAATACCTGGAAACAAATGACAATGAAAACCTGACAACCCAAAACTTATGGGATGCAGCAAAAGCAGTTCTAAGAGGGAAGTTAATGCCAATACAATCCTACCTCAAGAAAGAAGAAGACTCTCAAATAAACAACCTAGCCTTACACCTAAAACAATTAGAGAAAGAAGAACAAAAACCCCCAAAGTTAGCAGAAGGAAAGAAATCATAAAGATCAGATCACAAATAAATGTAAAATAAACGAAGGAAACGATCGCAAAGATCAATAAAACTAAAAGTTGGTTCTTTGAGAAGATAAACAAAATTGATAAACCATTAGCCAGGCTTGTCAGGAAAAAAAGGGAGAAGACTGAAATCAGTAGAATTAGAAATGAAAAAGAAATAACAACTCACATTGCAGAAATACAAAGGATCATGAGAGAATACTACAAGCAGCTACATGCCAATAAAATGGACAACCTGGAAGAAATGGACAAATTCTTAGAAGAGCACCAGCTTCTGAGACTGAACTAGGAAGAAATAGGAGATAAAAACAGACCAGTCACAAGCACTGAAATTGAAACTGTGATTAAAAATGTTCCAACAAACAGAAGCCCAGGACCAGATGGCTTCACAGGCAAATTCTATCAAACATTTAGAGAAGAGCTAACACCTATCCTTCTCAAACTCTTCCAAAACATAGCAGAGGGAGGAACACTCCCGAAATCATTCTACGAGGCCACCATCACCCTGATACCAAAACCAGACAAAGATGTCACAAAGAAAGAAAACTACAGGCCAGTATCACTGATGAACATAGATGCAAAAATCCTCAACAAAATACTAGCAAACAGAATCCAACAGCACATTAAAAGCATCACACACCATGATCAAGTGGGGTTGATCTCAGGAATGCGAGGATTCTTCAATATATGGAAATCAATCAGTGTGATAAACCATGTTAACAAATTGAAGGAGAAATACTATATGATCATCTCAACAGATGCAGAGAAAGCTTTTGACAAAATTCAACACCCATTTATGATGATAAAAAAACCTCCAGAAAGTAGGCATAGAGTGAACTTACCTCAACATAATAAAGGCCATATATGACAAACCCACAGCCAACATCGTTCTCAGTGGTGAAAAACTGAAACCATTTCCTCTAAGGTCAGGAACAAGACAAGGTTTCCATTCTCCCCATTATTATTCAACATAGTTTTGGAAGTTTTAGCCACAGCAATCAGAGGAGCAAAAGAAATAAAAGTAACACAAATCGGAAAAGAAGGAAAGCTGTCACTGTTTGCGGATGACATGATACTATACATAGAGAATCCTAAAGATACTACCAGAAAACTACTAGAGCTACTCAATAAATCTGGTAAAGTAGCAGGATACAAAATTAATGCACAGAAATCTCTGGCATTCCTATACACTAATGATGAAAAATCTGAAAGAGAAATTAAGGAAACATTCCCATTTACCATTGCAGAAAAAGAATAAGATACCTAGTAATAAACCTACCTAAGGTGACAAAAGACCTGTATGCAGAAAACTATAAGACACTGATGAAAGAAATTAAAGATGTTACAAACAGATGGAGAGATATACCATGTTCTTGGGTTGGAAGAATCAACTATGTGAGAATGACTATACTACCCAAAGCAATCTGCATATTCAATGCAATCCCTATCAAAGTACCAATGGCATTTTTCACAGATCTAGAACAAAAAATTTCACAATTTGTATGGAAACACAAAAGACCCTGAATAGCGAAAGCAATCTTGAGAAAGAAAAACGGAGCTGGAGGAATCAGGCTCCCTGACTTCAGACTATACTACAAAGCTACAGTAATCAAGACAGTATGGTACTGGCACAAAAACAGAAATATACATCAATGGAACAGGATAGAAAGCCCAGAGATAAACACATGCACCTCTGGTCACCTTATTTTTGGTAAAGGAGGCAAGAATATACAATGGATAAAAGACATCCCCTTCAGTAAGTGGTGCTGGCAAAACTGGACAGCTACATGTAAAAGAATGAAATTAAAACACTCCCTAACACCATACACAAAATAAACTCAAGATGGATCGAAGACCTAAATGTAAGTCCATACAATGTAAAACTCTTAGAGGAATACATAGGCAGAACTCTCTGTGACATAGATAACAGCAAGATCCTTTTTGACCCATCTCCTGGAGAAATGGAAATAACATGAAAAATAAACCAATGGGACCTAATGAAACTTAAAAGCTTTTGCACAGCAAAGGAAACCATAAACAAGTTGAAAAGATAACCTTCAGAATGGGAGAAAATATTTGCAAACAAAGAAACTGACAAAGGATTAATCTCCAAAATATACAAGCAGCTCATGCAGCTCAATGTCAAAAAAACAAACCAATCCAAAAATGGGCAGAAGACCTAAACAGACATTTCTGCAAAGAAGTTATACAGACTGCCAACAAACACATGAAAGGATGCTCAACATCACTAATCATGAGAGAAATGCAAATCAAAACTACAGTGAGGTTCACCTCACACTGGTCAGAATGGCTATTATCAAAAAATCTACAAACAATACATGCTGGAGAGGGTATGGAGAAAAGGGAACCCTGTTGCACTGTTGGTGGGAATGTAAGTATATACAGCCACTATGGAGAACAGTATGGAGGTTCCTTAAAAAACTATAAATAGAGCTACCATACGACTCAGCAATCCCACTACTGGGAGTATACCCTGAGTAAACAGTAATTCAAAAAGAGTCATGTACCACAGTGTTCATTGCAGCATTATTTACAATAGCCAGGACTTGGAAGCAACCTAAGTGTCCATAAAGAGATGAATGGATAAAGAAGATGTGGCTCATATATACCATGGAATATTAGTCAGCCATAAAAAGAAATGAAATTGAGTTATTTGTAGTGAGGTGGGTGGACTTAGCGTCTGTCATACAGAGTGAAGTAAGTCAGAAAGAGAAAAACAAATACTGTATGCTAACACATATATGGAATCTAAAAAAAAAAAAAGGTTCTGAAGAACCTAGGGGCAGGATGGGAATAAAGATGCAGACCTACTAGAGAATGAACTTGATGACATGGGGAGGGGGAAGGGTAAGCTGGGACGAAGTGAAAGAGTGGTATGGACATATATACACTACCAAATGTAAAATAGATAGCTAGTGGGAAGCAGCCACATAATAAAGGGGTACACCTGTACATAGTACAGGTGTACACCAAGATCAAATCGGTGTTTTGTGTCCACCTAAAGGGGTGGGATAGGGATTGTGGGAGGGAGTTGCAAGAGGGAGGGGCTGTGGGCATATATGTATATGTATAGCTGATTCATTTTGTTATACAGCAGAAGCTAACACACCATTGTAAAGCAATTACTCTCTAATAAAGACGTTAAAAGAAAAGAATATGATTTAATTTAATCTTAACTACACAGAGATTTTTAGAGGGTTCAAGTCTGATTAAATTTTTTCAATAAGATCTTGAGGATCCAGAAACTATTTAAGCAAATCTAATTAAATATTTTTTGGTACCAGTAATGTGTGATATACAATTTTGTACAAAAAATGTATGATTTCCTCTTAGTATAAAAATATGCTGATTCCACTTAAAATGTATGAACATTTACTCCAGTATTATATTAGTTTGTTTTATATAATAAAGTACCATCATCAGAATACTTAAGAAAAACATATCTTCGTGCTTTTGTTAACTCTGCTAAGCCTTTAAGTAGTTGTTACTTTGTAAAGGTTGGTCTATCAGTTTATTCCATTAGGTCAGAAGGGGAACTCTTATTTAATAAAGTTAAACTATCCTGAATAGCTGGCCTAAAAATATAGTGCTACTGATATTTTAGCGTCTCAAGAGATAGAGATTTTTTTGAAGGTATCGATTGTAACTTTTCTGTTTACTAAAAAGAAAATTGAGATCCCTTGAGATTAAGTTCATTCATTCCTTTGCTCAGTAAATACTTTTTGACCATTATTATGTGCCATGTACTGTCCTGGGTGCTGGGACAATAGAGACCAGTTCCTCAAGTCCAGCTGTTGGCAGAATTGGGACTGGGATGCGTGTCTTTTCATTGCTTTTTCTGCTACTGTTGATGAGAAGAGGCCTCCAGGGCCTGGACCATGGTCACCAAAACGACCAAATTTTGGCAGCTTGAACCAGATACTGAGCTACAGCAACCTTGAGTTTTTACTAAGTTTTTCTGTCAGAATCTTGGGGACTCAAGCCTTGTACGTAGAGAAGCTTTCTCTAGGCTCCTTGTTGATGGACTTAGCATGTGAGATATATCCCTAAACTGTAAGTGCATCTTTCACTTAGCATAATATTCTCCAGGTTTATCCATGTTGTTGCATATGGCAGGATCCTTCTTTTTCAAAGTTGAATGATATTCCATCGCATGTATATGCCATATTTTCTTCTCCGTTCATCCATTGGTGGATATAAGCTACCTGAAGTAAGCTAGTCACAGGACAGATACTGCATGACTCCACT
This sequence comes from Lipotes vexillifer, assembly GCF_000442215.2. Classification (NCBI taxonomy): domain Eukaryota; kingdom Metazoa; phylum Chordata; class Mammalia; order Artiodactyla; family Lipotidae; genus Lipotes; species Lipotes vexillifer. The sequence goes on from NW_006796259.1 coordinate 142,043, forward strand.
TATACCAGGTGTCTAAAATAGGTAAACTCATAGAAACAGAGAATTGAATGGTGGTTGTCACAGGCTATGGGGGAGGGAGAATTGGGGAGTTGTTTTCAACAGGTATAAAATTTCAGTTATGCAAGATGAATAAATTCTAGAGATCTGCACAATACCGTGCCTATAGTTAACAATACCATATTGTGCACTTAACAGTTTGTTAAGAAGGTAGAGCTCACGTTCAGTGTTTTTACCAGAATAATTTTAAAAAAGTATGAAACAACGGCAAACAACAAAAATATGCCTCACAGCTTGCCTTAGAGAAAGCTGTCTGATGCTCCCTGAAGAACAGCAGGTTTGAGGGTGATGAACTTATTGTAATTTGCAACAAAAAAATCGCCTGGCTTTACACACTTATGTCTTTAGCCCTGGATCTTGGTTAAGGAGCAACTAACTGCCAGGCTCCTGTCCCCTTAGGCTTGTGGATTACTTCAGGCAGCTGTGAGCTTCTGTCTTCTCCCTGAGCACTTACTGCCACGTGGCTCCCCCTCTGCAGACAATAAATAAGCCCTCCTGGCTGTGGCAGTGGTTGACTTGGATGGGTTTGACTTCTTTCCATGTGGAGACTTATGAATTAGTTCTGTAAGCAAAGCAGAGCAAGAGAGGAGCAGAGACTGAAGAGTTTAAACCTCTTTGTCAGACCTTTTCAATTATTCATGGAAAATCTATATGCTCTGTTATCAGCTTTAAGCAAAGCAACTTTGTTGTTTCTATTGATCATGCAATTTATTTAAACTCTTCAGGCAATAAATAAATAAATAACAGTTGGAGGGAAAGAAGCTTCTCTGAGAAAGTAATTTCCCAGGAAATTAGTTTAATCCTTTTAAAATTAGGCTTACAAACTTAAAGATAGTGTTTGATTATTCTATTTTATCCCCTTTTAAAAAGGACACTGGTCTTGGTTTCTCTGTTTTAGCTGAAATCTTTCAGTTTTCACTTCTCATCAAACTCTCTTTCTATTGTACTCATAAATTAATCTGAAAAGAAAAAAAATAGCAAAATGTATTACAACTAGAAATAAGAAAGCTTCTCTCTGGGTAGTAGTTTCATCTCTCCAACACTTGCTGGTGTATATAGTTAACCTCTTTAAGGTTAACCTCTTTAAGGTTAACTTCTATTACTGGCAACATTGGGACACTAACATTTGCCCTTTGTGTTTCATGGTCAAATAAAGATTACAGAATAACAATGATGATGAAAACACTTTTGTATAGTAATTCACTCTTTATTAAATTATTTAAGATTTTAATTTTCTCTAGGTCTTCTGATAATATGGCATGTGTAGTATTATAAACTTAGAGGATTGAATGAGATAATCTCTAAGTTCTTTTTTTTTAAATTTTTACCTCTGTGATTTTATTATGCTTTTCATATAGAATTCCTTTCAAGTCAGAGACTTTCACTAATTTCTGTTGTGAATTTCCCCGAATCCTGGGTAAAATCGTCATTGGGAGAGTCCATTTCTTGGGCAAGTGAGCATTTATCCTCTTCACGTGTTCTCGTCCTCCATCTGCAGGCTCTTCCCTCTGCCTCTAGGTCCCTGACTGTGTTTTTTGGGAGAGTCCTTTCCTTTCCTCAGCTGACTCAGTTCTGTCAGGATGAGCAGCCTTTCCTGTGCTCTGTGCTATAATGGTGCGCCTCTCTTGGAGCCATGTTGACTTCATCTGTGCCTCCTGGTCTCACTGTCCATGGCCACACTGTGGCGGAGCCCCTTAGACTTACTCCTTCCTTCACCCTTGCTGGTTAAGTGTCTCCAAGTTATCTTCGTTGGTGAGAAATTCTCATTTTCTGAATTGAATCTCTTTTATTGTTTGAAAAAAGCATGTCCCTTTCTTAAACAGTTATTGGTTTACTTCCATATAGTATTTTACAGGAACTTTAATAGGTTTGTGTATGGGCATGAAAAAGTCAACAGGTAGAGGTCTAGTTCTTTCCTTGGGTTTGTGTATAATTATAATTTTGTTCTTTACCTTGAGGAATATGACATGATATCCCCCAACATATGTTTAATAGCCTGCAGAAAACCTCTGCTTATTATTCTAGGGATACACAGTTGCTTTTGAATTTAGGTGCCTCTTAAACCAAGATCCTCTGAAGATTAATTATAAGTGATACTATTAAACTACAAAGAGGCCACGGCACTGCCTCATGCAGAAACAGCATGGTACAGGTGAATGATCATGGGTTTTGGAGCTAGATAGACTTAGGCTTGCATCCTGGCTCTTACTACCTTATGAGCTTGGAACAGTTAGTGAGTCTCTCTGTGATTTAATTTCCTTGTCTCTAAAATTGGGTGAGGATAATCATAGCATTGGTTTGTCATGATGGCTGAGAGACTTCACCCATGAGTGAGTAATCCCTCCTAGTCAAATTCTTGTAGAAGGAGAATTAATTGTCATAGGGTCAGTTACAACTGACTGAGTAGATAGTGAACAAGGGGAAAAGAGAGGAAAGGGTTGGGGAGATGCAAGATAGTGGAGAAATTACCAAGCCTTACAGAAGCTACCAAAGAAAGAAAAACATAGGACAGCTCAGGAGGAGTAGATTGTGAGCTCTGGACAAGCTTATGGGAAGAGAACTTTGAAGGAGAGGAAAGAGAGGGACAAGCTGAAAGGCTGAGTTAAAATGGAGAAAAGGAAGGACAAAATGAGGAAAAGGGAGGAAACAATGAAAACACCTGAGCAGAGAGAAAAGAAGAGCTAAACAATTCTGTGATGCTTTCGGTCCAGAAGAGGGAACTGGAGGCCAAAAGTGAGATATTTGTGGAACCAGAGTAGTTGTTCTACAGTTTTTCAGGAAGAGGCTGTGATGAGCCCAAGGAATATAAATGCATGAATCAGTATTGAAGAAATCAAGAGTTTAGGATGAGCTTCAGTTGAGCAGAGAAACAGCTTATGTTTAGAATATCTCATGAGAAGGCTTGACTATTGAGGGGGATATTATGAAAATATTACTTGGACTAAGGACCTAAACAATCTATACTCTTTTTTTTTTTTTTTTTAAAGAAGATGTTGGGGGTAGGAGTTTATTAATTAATTCATTTATATTTGCTGTGTTGGGTCTTCGTTTCTGTGCGAGGGCTTTCTCTAGTTGCGGCAAGCGGGGGCCACTCTTCATCGCGGTGCGCGGGCCTCTCACTATGGCGGCCTCTCTTGTTGCGGAGCACAGGCTCCAGACGCGCAGGCTCAGTAGTTGTGGCTCATGGGCCCAGTTGTTCCGCGGCATGTGGGATCCTCCCAGACCAGGGCTCGAACCCATGTCCCCTGCATTAGCAGGCGGACTCTCAACCACTGTGCCACCAGGGAAGCCCCAAACCTGTACTCTTTTTAGGAAAGTTTCAACAGCAAGTTTATTCTTTTTAAGAATGGAGGGTGGATGTAGGAGATGATTTAACCTGATTACCGTTCTAATAATTGTGGTGCATAAGTTTGGCATTCCCTCTAAGAAGTATGAAAGACAAATTAGGGTAAGGGAATGGTGAAGTTGATCATTTGCAAAGTGTCTTTCCTTCATGAATAGCACAGGGTTTTAACCAGTACAAGGGACAACCAAAAACTTTTCACTCATATGGATTGTGCGATTTCCTATACATGGTGTGTAGCTTGAGGCAATTTTTCTGCCAAGTGAAGTAGAATGGCTGCTTAGAGTCTCTGATGGAAGAAATTTTTTTGGAGACCCGAATGTGCTCTAATCTGGAATGGATTCTCTCCTGATGTCTATCTTCATTATCATACTATGGATTTCCTTCATATTTAGCCTGGTTAATCCCTGATTTTGTAACGGCATTTCCCTTTCCTTTTCTAATTTGTTTCCTTTTTGGTGGCACACATGCCCCAGTAGTATCCTGAAAAATGGTGCCTAGAAACAATACTGAGACCCTACATGACTAAATATGTCTTTCTCGTGCTAGCTTGATTACCAGTTTGGCTGAGTATTGAGTTCCAGTTCGGAAATAATTTTCCCTCAGACTTTGGAACGCATTGCTCCTCTGTCACTGGGCTGCCAGTGTTGTTGTTGAGTAGACTAAAGTCAGCAAACTACATCCCTGTGGTCTATTTTTGTGTGGCCCTTGAACTAAGAACAGATTTTACATTCATAAAGTGTAGTAAAAACCAACCAACCAACCAACCAACCATCTCTTGGGATAATCAGATTCTCCAGAGAAAATTCTTTCAGTGTCTTGCCTGGAGAGTAATAGACTTATTACCATTGTTCTAGGAACCTAGCGAGGGAAGAGGACTGTGGGTTTCATGATTCAACAAATAAAAATTCTCTTAGTCTTGTCTTCAACATGAGTCCTTCTATGCTGGATGTCTCCCAGCTGGAGGACATTCTTCAGGAAATCAACCTACAGTTCTCCAGTAAGGTGAGAAGGGCAGGCACCAGGCTGCTCAGAGAGGGACAGGAATTTGAAGATCTAACTGCCTTGAAAACAGACTTTGAAACCATCATCCTATTTCAGCTTCACTTTCACTTGCACTTTCAGTACTTTGTATTCCCAGCTTATGAACTTTTTAGGGAGCCTGCAGAGAAAATCGAGTTGTTTTTCTGCTTCCCCACTGTCAGCATAGGATTCCCTTTTCTCAGTTCTTTGAAGTCAGAAATCCCATCTGCTTCCCAGTTTCCAAAATTTGTTTCTGTTGTCTCCTTTCCCTTTTTCTTTCTCCTTTTAGCTTTATGCCTTATAAATACATTTATTATCATTTTAGTGGGGTTTGGGAGGGAATGAAAGTAAACATGTGTTCTCAATCTGCCATCACCCAGTTTAAACAAATCTTAACATTTTGCCACATTTACCTAAGATTTTTCTTTCTGAAAAATAAAACATCACACAATCAGTTGAAACTTCTTTTCGACCCCTCTGCACTCTCATTTCTCTCCTTTTCTCTCCCAGGATAAACACCATCTTGAAGTCAGCTTCCATCCTTCTCTTCCTTAGTTGTCTGCCTTTATTACATGTGGATATATCTGTTCAAATGCATACCATGTTCTACATGTCTAAAGCTTCAGCTAAGTGGTGTCATATATAGCTTTACGCAATTTTCTCTCTTTACTCAACATTAAATATCTGAGATAAGTGCATGGTGATAGATTTTGCTCTAGTTCCTTTGTTTTTACTGCTTAAGGATAGTCCATTGGATAAATACTGTGAAACTGCTCTCCTGTGTTTCTACTAATTTATATACTCATTTGCTCTTTATAAGATCTCCCATTTTTCCACATCTTCCCCAACACTTGGTGTTGTAGCATTGTCTTTAAATGTTAGGTGACGATAACATGGGTTGTGTTACCCGTGCACTAAGTGACATAAAACCTAACATTAGAACTCTGTATCTTTTCAAGAGTCATGCAGACTAAAGCAGAAGGTTATATGGGGTCTGGGGACACCTGAATTCTATTTGGTCATATTTCCGTGTTCCTTAACATCCTACAGTTCTCTTTTGATCATGACTGCTACTATTCATCATGATGTGATGCTTTTGCTTAAATGAACAAAGTCGGAGATGTGTTAATTTTGGGATTTGGGTACATAATGTATAGGAAGTGTAGTCTTCAGACAGATGGTGATGCTGGTTCTAGTTTTTACTCTCATTATCTTTCACATTTCAGATTCTGATGCCAGGGTACTCATTAATCAGTGAGACATAGCTAGGAGACTAGCTCTTAAGAAGAGGCTCACTGTTTGCCTTGTGTTTCCTGGTGTGAGAACATCTCTAGTGAGACAGCACAATCTGGCTACTGAGATAGCAAAGTCTGTGTATAACCTTTATTAACACAATCAGCTCACCATTGCTAAGGGAGAAATACCTTCTCTCACAGAGATTTCCCTTCACTTTCCTCATCTTAGGCAGGCTCTGCTAGCAGGATGTAACAGAAAGTTTTGACATGGTTCACCTATACTTCAGCCTTTTCCTTGTTAATAGAAAAGTAGTCTCAAGGCCTCTAGGTATTTTGCTAATTTGTTTTTTCTTTTCCAGAGAATTCTGAAAAATATGTTTCAGATTTAATGTATATTGGAAAATGTGCAAGAAATTGAAATATATGAAAGTTGCACAACAGACAAATCCTATAAGAAAATTTCAGTCATCAAGAGCAAAATAACTTTAAACTTCCTAATTACATCTTTCCTTTTGTATGTAATCTTCAGTATTACATTTCCAGAATTATTGAAGTGTAGTTTCTTGGGTTATTTTCCTTTGCATCTGAACACACAATCAGCCTGGCCTATGGCCAGCAAGAATTCAACTCAGGTTAATGATTTTCTGCTGTTGGCATGCCTGATGAGTTCCCTCTTTGTTTCAACTGAATGAGACCTATGCATTTTATTGCTGGTATCAGCTATTTAATATTTGTTTACCTGTATTTATAAAATAATAGGGAAAAGTACAAAAAATGTAAATAATTGCTCAAATAGTGCTGTGTACACAAATACAGTGAGGCTGCTGAAATGGAACCACTGGCTGAGAGGTGACTTGGAGAAAAAATATGAACGTCTGAGTTTGGCTTGGAAATATTTTAGGATTATATCTATCTATATCTATCTGTCTGTCTACCTACCTACCTACCTACCTACCTACCTACCTATCCATCCATCCATCCATCAGTCCATCTATACAAATGTATGAATTGTTTGAAAACTGAATGCGTGAATGTTGAGGCTTTCTGGACTTTCTGCCTCTCTCATCCTTTTATTTCCCTTTGATCTTGTTAAGCCCTGAATTTTTCCCTTTCCAGTCATTGATGTACACTCTCATTCATTATGTTTCATTGGTATACCACTCTCATTCATTATATTTCCAGGACAGAATTTACTCATGTCTCTACTATTGCCGATGCCTTTTACATAGAAACCCATTCAATTATTCCACCAACCCCTTGTGAACTTCGGGAAAAACTGAAGGATTTACAAATAAGCATGTGAGATCATCAGAACATATTGCATCCCAAAGGTTTGGGACAGGCTGGTGATGTTAATTTTCTTTGACCCTTGGCTGCAGATCATCAAGCATTAGAAGCCTGAAAGGGGAAATACCAAGGGTCTTAAATGCCCAAAGTGGCACAAGTGGATAGCATTTTAAGTTCTTGTAGTTATTATAAGATATCATCTAACAATCTGAAAATAAAAAAAATTTTGCTTTCTGAGAGTAAAACATTTAAAACAAGTGTATAGTGAATTTTTTCTATAAGAAAGAGAATGACTCTTTTGTCCAGAAGACCAGATAGAAAACTTACTGAAACTATTAACATATCAAAGGAAAGTCTATGTCAGGAGGTGAAGATAGTTAAAATCATTTTGGAAGAGAGAAAGTGCCTGAGAGTTTGAGCACCCACCCAAGGATTTGATATATCTGGGCTAATGATCTTCTTATTGTAGAGAAAAATACATTGTGGAATTTCAGCCTGATGCTATTAAGTATTCACTTCATAAAACTAACTGTCTTTGTTTTGAATCTGTGTTCACCAAGTCACTTCATTGTTACAACTTGGTTTTCTGGGTAGTTAATGTACCTATAGGAAGAGAATGCCCGGAACAGTGGGCTGAATATATTGGCCTCTTGGTGTTTTATTTCACTGTAAGTGAATAGATCAGTATTCTGGTTTCAGATATGAGACTTAGAGTTCAGTCAATCTGAGCCGAGTTCTGAGCAATGGATTCTAGAAAATTCACTAAGGCAATGCCACTCTGAGTCCACTTTTGAAATAGGTAGCTGGTAACACATACCCCTTCAGATCTTGGTATCAGCTGATAAAGTGTACCTATTGACCATAAGACCCTTAACCCTAAAGGAGAAAAATACAGCAAGGGAAACAAACTGTCTTAGAGGTATTATAGAAATATGGCTCTTTCTTCACAGACCAAGATGTGCTATATGCAGTCTTATCGCTAGATCTCCATTATTCACTCTTTTCAGTTTTCCCTGCTCCCATTTTGATTACTTTAGTTACAGAGAGTGTTCATATTACACATTCTGTCCATCCTGTCTCCTTTTCCTCTCTGCAAGCAGTAGTTAATGCAACCACTAATTTCCATAGAAGGACCTCAGTTCAAAGGGCAAATTTTCAGCTTCCCTGTTGCAGAAATTGGGACTGCATGTGACTCAAGGAAGCCCTGATTTCTTTTCTTTTTCTTGGCCACGCTGAGCAGCTTGCTAGTTCCACGACCAGGTATCGAACCTGTGCCCTCGGCAGTGAAGTGCAGAGTCCTAACCACTGGACTGCCAGGGAATTCCCGATTCCTTTTCTAAGGCAGAGTGTAAAGGTCCAAGTATAGGGCGAAGCTCTTCAGCTGAGGGACTTCGCTGGTGCAAAAGGGAAGGTTAGAGGCAGTGGGAATTTCTGGGCAGCCTAAGGCAACAGCAGCTCCCTTCTGGTCATGGGTTTTGGGGAAAGCCAGGTCAGTGAGAAGGATTCTTTCAAGATGAGTGAATACATCCTGATTTCTTCCTAACCTGATTCCAACATCATTAGTATCCCTATAGATATCTTAACATCCTAAATAAGCAAAGCAAACCAAAAAAAGAGAAGGAAAAAGAAAGTTTCTAGGATGATAAAAATAGGCATATCAGAAAACACTCTCTTCTCCAAATTATAAAACAAATTACATGTCAAAAATCTGCTAGGCATTAAAATTAGGTATTTTTTACTCTGTTTAAAGCGGCAAATCTTCATAGGCCCTGTGTTAGTCACAGTTTTCTGTTTGTTTGGTTTTTTGGTCTTTATGGGTAATATCACAAAAGTGAAAACCCCAAACTGAGTGGCCCATCATATGACACAGATGTCAGACTGGGTGATAATTTTGAATGCATGCAGTGCTGGTTCTGGGGCAAAATGTTGACCGCTGGCTTTTGGGGTTTTAATTTTACATTTACATTGTATTCAGGCATCCGAGTCTTCACTGGCAAAAATCTCAGAATCTTTTAGTAATAAAGCAAACGTTTCTGTGTCCTGGTTTATAAGTCACTGAAATAGCAAAACTGTGTGGAGCTTGGTTTTACAAATGGCACCGTTCATTCACTGGCTATGTGCTTAGAGGGATGAATGACATCCAAGTGTGATATTGGAGACTTACTGCTGCTGTGAGCGTCTGCCCTTCCTCAGGAGGTCACCTCAATTTCCAGTCATTTGTTTGTGTCTCAAGCTGTCTGTCTGGGATGTGTGAGCTGGTGGGCAGAGAAAGCAGCTCTGAGCATAGAGTGGGAGATTCCAGAGATGGGCTTGAACGACAGACTGCCCAGCCTGGGAGTCACTCTCCCCTTCTTGCTCACATTCACACGGGTGTGTCCCTGGCATTGTAGCTTCATACATGACCCAACCTTCCCCTACTCCTCTCACTTCAAGACACAGAGGACACTGGACTCAATTTGGACAATTAGAGTCTCCTTCCTGGCAATAGGGAGAATTTGAAGCTAGGGAAGTAAACTCTAGAGTGGTGGGCAAATAGTACCTCATGGATGAGAAAGAAAGAGGCCTGTCTTCAAAGGAAGACAAGAATAAAGAAACTATGCAGAAGTGGGTGGAGACAAGAATGCAGAGGGGGTGCTTTTTCAGATTCTCCAATTTTCCAGTTGCTCGCTTCTGTTTCTCATTAAGATCTGACTATGTTTTTGCTTTTGGATTCAATGAAACACCTCTGTATAACCTTATAATAAAATCCTCCTTTGGTTTAATGCTTGAATTACTTCCCTGTAACCCAGAGAGTCTTAATTAATAGAAAGGAATAAACAGAAAATGACATACTGTCAAAGTTTTATCCTTTCTCAGTAAACGTTGTTTGGCTACAATCTGAGAGCTGTTTTTTTTAATGTTATATCTTCAAGAAATCGGGGTCCCTCTTAAAAGCAACATGCACATTTGAAATAATGTTTCTTTTTGATCCGAGACACTGTTAGTAAGCCAAAGGAGGATCTGATAATCAATGATATCTCAGAATCAAGGAAACAAAGCATATTAGTGCAACACACTTCATGTCCCTCTCTTCTTTATACTAATATTCCTGGACTTCCAGATTCTTAGACTGTAAGAAATGGCTGACCTACTTTGAGGACTCTTGTCAAAATGATTGTACTTGTAGAAGGTTGGTTTTATTTCCCTGAGACATCTTATTTGACCTGGGCCAAGTTTTCTTGTTGTATTATTTCCTTCTTGCAAAACGAAGGCAATAAAAATGGAGACACCTGGCTTGGGAATCTGCATCCATCACGGGAGCAGGTGCTGCTGGGAGAGAGCCGGTTGTGTTCCTGGACTTCTTTTTGGGTCTCCTACTTAGTGACTCCTTTACAGTGTCATTTTCCTAGAAATTAAAACAAAAAATAAAACCTCAAATACGGTACTGTTTAACAACAGCAACAACAGCTCTTTGACATCTGAACGCTTTAGTCCTTAAGTAGATGCCACTTACCTTTTATTACTTAGAACTGCCTCTTAGGATAGCTTGCAATTTAAACACATAAAACCACTAGAACGAATAATAGGAAAATCAGTCTTGATTCTTTCAGATTAAATAAACCTGCTCATGAAACAATACCTTACATGGATACTAAAATGCATGTAGAGCTGTTTTTCTTGGTTGGGGGTGGGGAAGGTCATTAGTTAAGTGGGTAAATCTTTTAAAGTAGGTGATTTCTCTCTCTTTGTGGGAAGGCTGATCCTCAGGACCTGGAAATTCTTGGATCCAAGTCCACACTCTATCCTAGAGTGTTACAGGGGGAAAATGGTGGGCTTTGAAAGCAGAATGACTTTTTAAAATGAAGACTGGTTTCTGGGCTGACTGGCTGTATGTTCTTACTCAATTCACTTAACCCTTCTGAACTTTTGTTTCTCAGTTGTGGAATGGTAGTAATGTTGCTTATCTTTTGGGATGATCACATAGATTATAGGAAGTGTGCAAAACGACCAAGCTGGGTTGCTGATCTGTGTATTGGCGGGCACTTAGGAAACTTCTGTTGCCTTCTTTGTCATTGTTGGCAGTTTTGTTGCCTCCTAGAGATCTCCCTTGGGCAACAGCTGTCTAGGACCATCCTACGTGAAGTCTGCATGTCTGTCTTCCCTAAACAATCACTCTTCCCTTGCATAACTGCTAGAGGAGAAGGTGCTGCTTTAGTCAGAGTTCTCAGACAACACAATCCTCTTTAGCAAGTTTCAGCAGAGCTGAAGTTATGCAGGGATGTTAATGGCACAGAGGATCATTGGAGGGCTGAGAGAACAGCATCTTGGCGCAGGTTGCTCTTCAGAGCCACACTGCAGAACTGGCCCAGGGAGGGGCTGCTGCCACCACCAATGCCAGAGCCCGGCTTTTCTGCTACAGTCAGGGTACTTTTGTCACTTCCCCACTCCAAAGCCATGTTGTTTCTTCCATGATCAAAAGGCTACCAGCACCAACAAAAACTCCAGAAATTCACCAGCAAAAGAGACGTGCTATCCTCCACCCATCCTGTCATATGTCTCTTCAGAATCCATCTCACATGGGTGGGTCTGTGCGGTGGGACCTAATATACAAGTCTGTTCTCTAACAGAAAAGGAGATTAGGAAACAGGTTTTGTTGTTGCTTGTTTTGTTTTGATTCTATGCTGAGAAGCTGGAATTAGCAATGTGGAGGATTATCAAAAGATTTTGACAGCCACAAGTGACAGATTTCCCTGTAATGTCTTAGGTGTGTTAGAGGCATCTTATTCTTACCTCACTAAGTGGTCAGGCATGAAGGCAATCCTTGAAATCAAAGTGACAGCCACTGACATCAAGATTTCCAGGGTCTATTTTCATCATGTTGCTGCCCAGGTTACCAGGAGACACATTGAAAATATAACTTACGTTTCACATGTGTTATGATTTATGAAGTTCTTTTCACATTACTGCACTATTTTTTCTCACAAAACTCTGGAAGGTGGTAGTTATTAGTTCCATGTACATATGAGTAAATCGATGATTGCTGAAAGTGTATTTTGCCAAAGCAAGTAGTTCTTAGATCTAAGGGTACAACAGAAGTTTTATCCAAATTGGTTGTTTCTAACTCAGAATTCATAAATGGTTAAGAAAACAGATTTTTGAGTCTGAAACATGTGGGTTCAGATCCCAGCTCTGCCATTTGTTAGTTTGTCACTTAACCTCCTTGAGCTCAAGTTTTCTCATCTGTAATGTGAGAACAATGGCAGTATCTACCTTTTAAGGTTACTGTGATGATTAAATAAGATACCATAAACAAAGCATCTAGTAGAGTGTCACGGTAGGCAGTCAGTGAATTGTGTGTGATACCATTTCTGTCATCGGGATAATCATCATTTATATTACACCTCACCATCTCAAGAGAACTGTGCATGCATATCTCTTATATCCTCATGAATGTGTGCTCGGAATAACCCTAGAGAGAGGAAGAAGACTTATTTATAGAGTGCCCAAGCAGACAGGACTTTAGCTCCTTTTACTGACTTTTACATAACATATAACCATCTTTTTGGAATTCTAAGCAGTTTTCTTTCTCTAGGTGAGAAAATTTCTTCACCCTTGGGCAGACTCACTTGGTTCTGGGAAGGACCACTATGTGACCCTTTTAAGGTATTTAGCTACCTGGTGAAATCCCACTCTACTCTGTGTCTTTCCACAAGTTTACAAGGTGCTTAAGGAGGCTTTGAAGTTGTGACGGACTGGAGCAGAGCCCACCTAGGTCAGAGCTTCAGAAAGGCTGGCAGGAGCTCTGAGAGGAAATCACTGGAAGGGTGGGAGGAGTGTGAATGAGTGATCCCCATTCAGCACCAAGGCCAGGACTGTTGGTGAGTGATTTCCTCGATGCAGTCCTTGGCCGATGTTAGAAACTCTGCTCCAGCACGTGGTCTGCACTGGGGAAAAAATGGGTGAGTTCAGAGAGCTAGGAATGTAACAATCATAACTCTAGGTTGGGTTTGGGTGGGGACATCTGTGGTTGAACCTGGCAGTGGGGTTTAAGGAACTTTTACAGGAGACGGCCCTGGGGCCACCAGTTGTGGGAACCCCCTTGGTTTGAGTGATGACATAGTGTTCTGGTAACAACAGCAACAATGGAAGCAAATGGGCATTGCTTCCAATCCCCCGGATTTTCTAGTGGCTGTTCCAATGAACAAAGCCTTAGTTTACCAGTGCTGCCTCTGGATTTGGTAATAGCATCAACATTGGAGTGATCGGGGCATTTCTTTGGCTTTTTAGTACCATCACCTTCACCCTTAAAGTGAGAAAATCCATGTGTGGACTGAGTAAGCATACTTGGGAATTCTAATCAGTACCTAGGAGGGAGCTTCTCTATGTGAGTGTAGAAAGCTTAGATTTTCTGCTAGTCTGGGTGTGTGGGGGTTCAGTGGCATTGTAATTGGTATGTGAAAGAAAAATATTGTATTGTGAGTCCACTCTGGTAAAGTTCGGGTTACATATATAAAAAACAGTTGTAAATGTGCTTAGAAACAATCAAGTGCTATTGAAATTGAAGGTAGTGGTTTATCAAAAACCAAGAAAAGGTCGCAGACTAACACTAAACAGTGAAAGTGGTAATTTTCAGCACACACAGGCTAAGTGCCACTTGGAATTCAGTAAGTGGCTAAAATGCCTTTGTAAGGCTCGGCAACCAAAAGGAAGGCTCGCAGGAGGGAAAGTATCACATGGCCCCAGCTCTTGGCGTTCCTTGGGGAGCCCACAGCTCCTTTGGTCCAGTGGAAAGAGCACGGACACTGTAGGCAATTGGAACTGGATGCCACCTAACCTTTCTGAGCCCCACTTAACCTTTCTGAGTCCCATCTGCAAAACGGGAATAAACATACCTATTTTATGGTGCTCTAATGGCCCTGGCGTGTCATAACATAGGAAGGGGGTCTAGCACAATATCTAGAGCATTTTGATTTCTTTCATCCATTTCCCCTTTTTCTGTGTTCAGTGGCTGTGGGGGAAAGGGGTGGGACCAGGGGCCAATGAGTGCTTTCTTCATGCTGCTGGCCGTCCTCCAGAGGCGTTTCTGTTGATGATTTGATGTTCTTCCCAACTCCTTAAAAAACACCTACTCCTTTGGGGGCTTTATGATTTAAAAACAGCTAGTGGAATTATGATGATTTGGACTAATTTACTGTTACAGGATCGGGCTAATGAGGTCATGGGCTCCATTTCCTCACTGGCAGTTTACTTCTCATAAAACAAAAGTCTGTTTCAGACCATTGTCTGCCTTCTTCATTCTAGAGTCAGTTGGTGAGGGCGTTGTGGTGAACCTGCGGCAGGTGGTGAAATTGCATTTACCTTGAAGGGGAGGCCTGGGGGGATGAGGCTGCATAGCGAGGCCAGGCTTGGGGCAGCCTGCAGGAACCAAACCACAACAGGCTCTCCAAACCTGTCATTAAACGCCAATCCAGGAGGAGGATTTTTTCAGCTCTATTTTATGCAAGAAAAAGCTGAAGCTCAGAGTGGTGAAATGCCCTGTTGAAGAAAGTCTGGAGCAGAAATAGATATAATCCTAAGGTTTGGGATTCAGAAAGCTTATCCACAAGGCAAGAACTCAAGGCCACGCCTTCCTCTTTTCCATGAAGGCAGACTTTTTCACTGCTAAATTTGTCTTGGTTTTTTAGACTTGCTTTGAAATTAATAAAGGTCTCTTTTCCTAATTGCACAATCAAAATAAATTACATCCACAAATTAGAAGGCAAGGAAATTGCATGTGCATTTTGGGTGCCCCGATAATGTCCTGCAGTAAATTGTTTTCATATAAATTGCATGCTTAATTAATCGCTTTCAAAAATGCCCATGTATTTCTCTGCAAATACATTTCTGCCTGCAATTCATAAAATACAAAGACAAATTAAATTGCCAATCCCCATATAAAAGTGTTGCCCTTGGTGCATCCTGGCTGCAGTCAGTCATTCTGCTCTCTTTGCAGCCAGTGCAATAAACCCAGTGAGACGCTTCCTTTCCTAGTTGCCCCTGGGTATCGGATTCAACAGATTTGAGGTCTTTCTTAAATTACAACCAGAAGAGGCAATAAAGCTGCTGTATGTGCCACAACTGGGTGCATCGAATATCCAGCTGGTGTCAGGTGACTCCCAGGACCTCTCTCAGACTGAAAGACAGCTCAAGGCAGTGAGATTTGGGGAAGCTAGTCACACGAAAGATAAAAATAAACATTTGCAGCTCTATTTACAATAGCCCAGAGATGGAAACAACCTAAGTGTGTCCATCATCAGACGAATGGATAAAGAAGATGTGGCACATATATACAATGGAATATTATTCAGCCATAAAAAGAAACGAAATTGAGTTATTTGTAGTGAGGTGGATGGACCTAGAGTCTGTCATACAGAGTGAAGTAAGTCAGAAAGAGAAAAACAAACACTGTATGCTAACACATATTTATGGAATTGAAGGAAAAAAAAAAGGTCATGAAGAACCTAGGGGTAAGATGGGAATAAAGACACAGACGTACTAGAGAATGGACTTGAGGATATGGGGAGGGGGAAGGGTAAGCTGTGACAAAGCGAGAGAGAGGCATGGACATATATACAGTAGTAAACGTAAGGTAGATAGCTAGTGGGAAGCAGCCCCATAGCACAGGGAGATCAGCTTGGTGCTTTGTGACTGCCTGGAGGGGTGAGATAGGGAGGGTGGGAGGGAGGGAGACGCAAGAGGGAAGAGATATGGGAACATATGTATAACTGATTCACTTTGTTATAAAGCAGAAACTAACACACCATTGTAAAGCAATTATACTCCAATAAAGATGTAAAAAATAAAATAAATAAAGTACCCCCAAAAATGTAAAAAAAAAAAAATTAAAAAAAACTCCCAACAAAAATGCATGCATCGTTTTGATTTGAGAAAAATATAGAAAAGGATGAAAAAATTGCCTTCCATAATCCCACCACTCAGATATAATCACAGATAACCACATCGTGTTCGAACAGAATATTAAATGTCAAAAAATTTAAATGATCATAGGCTAATTTAGATGATTTGTTTAGAAAATTATTTTTAGGGATGAGTTTGGGTTTGCACAATTTGTATTAAAGACTGTGTCCTCTGTTTCAAGCTCCCACGTACAGTATGCCTCAGTAGGCAAAAGTTAATGTTTAGAAATGACCCTAGTATGGCCAGCCTGCTGCAAATCCTCCTGATCTGGTTTCCAGAAACGAATTGTGCTAATGCAAAGTGGAGGGAATGGTTTGTTAGATATTAGAATTGATTTGCCAACAAGAACTCAGTGCCTGAAAGTTTTGTTTTTAAAAAACATTTCAACTGCTCTTGATACAGAAACCCTCCCTCTGGCTTCCCCTTCAACACAGGGGGAAAAAGTCACCAGGTGACTGTTCTCTGCTCCGCCAGTGTTACCCGAGGGTAGAGGGGACCCAGCAGAGGCATGCTCATCAGCCAGCACAGCTTGCCTTCAGCCGGTAATTCTTGCAGCTGGAGCTGGAGGGCTTGTCTTTTGAAAGCAGAATAAAACACAAGTCAGAAGGCGCTGCTGACATGGTTCAGTTTGTGGGGTGCTGGGCTGAGGTGCCTATTCATTCCTGTAGAGACCAAGGTGGACTTCCTGTTAAGCTAAATTGTAATGGAAGAGTCAAAATAGGGGTTAAAATCCACTAAAGTGTTATTTCCAGTGATAGCCAAGAGGAAAAATGGAAACAAAACTGAATACGTTGCACTGATGCGATTTTGCAGATTTTGTGAACTTGGCCTTGCTTCTGGCTCCAGTGCTAATTGAGGCTGCATCATAGAAAATTTGGCTTTAACAGGGGCCCATTTCTTCCCTCAAAAGGCAGCATGCGGGGCTTCCCTGGTGGCGCAGTGGTTGGGGGTCCGCCTGCCCATGCAGGGGACACGGGCTCGAGCCCTGGTCTGGGAGGATCCCACGTACCGCGGAGCAGCTGGGCCCGTGAGCCATGGCCGCTGAGCCTGCGCGTCCGGAGCCCGTGCTCCACAGTGGGAGAGGCCACAACAGTGAAGAGGCCCGTGTACCGCAAAAAAATAAAAAAAAAAATAAAAAAGCATGCGAGCTGTTGTTTACAGTTGTTAAGAGGCCCACCACAGCGTGCCACTGATTATACTGAGAACTTTCTGGCTGACTCAGGCAGCTTTGGAGGTAGAGATTTTTACAAAAGCCTGAAAAAGAAGTTGTTTTCAAGCAACTCTGCCTTGGGCCCTACAAATGTACTAAAGTGAGGAAAAAGGTGACCAGAGGAAAATACTGAGACCAAATTTAGATATAATGCTCATTCCTTCTCATTCTTGCAGAACTGAAAAAGCCAGACAAAATAAAAAACCAAAACATTACACCTCAATAAATTATGCTACCATAAAATGTTAGTTTAAAGAAGATAAAAGTGTATTCATTTGAGATAAATACATGTGGCATGTGCCTGAGCATGTGGGGACACACAATCAGACACACATTCACACGCATGCTGGAGTGTTGATTTTTGTTAAGCTTATGAAACTGACAAAATTTGTATTCAGCATTTTCTAAACCCTCTTATTTTGATCATTCCTTGCCTTTCTTAGCTTGTTAAACCCCATATCCCATTTTTCTGTTTCCAACCATTATTTCCCGCTGAGGTTTGCTTTTTGTTTGGTGTCAGTGAGTAACCTGCAGATGAAATGAGGTTTTTTTAAAAAAATTAATTAATTTATTTTTGGCTGTGTTGGGCCGTTTCTGTGCGAGGGCTTTCTCCAGTTGCGGCGAGCGGGAGCTACTCTTTTTTTTTTTTTTTTTTTTTTTTGCGGACCGCGGGCCTCTCACTGCTGCTGCGGCCCCTCCCGCCGCGGAGCACAGGCTCCGGACACGCAGGCCCCACGGCCATGGCTCACGGGCCCAGCCGCCCCGCGGCACGAACCCGCGTCCCCTGCACCGGCAGGCGGACTCCCAACCACTGCGCCACCAGGGAAGCCCGGGAGCTACTCTTCATCGCGGTGCGCGGGCCTCTCACTGTCACGGCCTCTCCCGTTGTGGAGCACAGGCTCTAGACGCTCAGGCTCAGTAGTTATGGCTCACGGGCCCACTTGCTCCGCGGCATGTGGGATCCTCCCAGACCAGGGCTCGAGCCCGTGTCCCCTGCATTGGCAGGCAGATTTTTAACCACTGCGCCACCAGGGAAGCCCTGAAATGAGTTTTGAATGCAAATGTGCTCTTGTTTTGGAAACTTAAAAATCTGTGAGTATGATATTTTACAAATACCTTGTGTAAAAGATCCATCGTAGAACTGTACAATCCCTGTATAAATCCAGTGATCTCCTACTCAGTAATGTGGGTTCTTTTTATAAACCGGACCCTCAGCCCTCATAAGGGTAAAATGATGCATTTTCTTGGAGGAGACAGGTAACTATCTCCCCACTCTCCCTTTGTGGGTGTGCCTCCTTGAAAACATAATAAGCTCAATAAGAGACTGGACCTTTTGATTTTATGATGCAAAATCATGGGCCTTCTGACCTTTGGAGCTGTAAATACATACCTCTGAAATCACTCCCCCCCACCCCAAGGTGCACAGGAGATAGTCACAAGGTACATCCATTTATCTCTCAAGGAGATAAGAGAAATTGTAATTGTTCTTTCTTCCACTTCACTGTATAAGTTTGTGTGAAATTCTATCCAGACTTTGTAGTCACTTCTGTGCTGTCTTAACATGTGTGTAAATCTCATAACGCCTACTCTTTTAATAATAATGCCTACTCTCTCTTCTCTATTGATATGGAGGAGTCTTTTGCTGGCAGGATTGTTTCACTCCCCCACCACCACCACCTGCCCAAACCTATTGCAGCTTTCTAAGTGTAGCTATGCCTGTGGGCTTCTGGGTACTTCTTTAGAAAAGAGATGTGCGAGTGTGGAATGATTAATATTACATGCATTCAGATGGTGATATAGTTGGAAATACACCCCTGTGGTTACCAGTGACTGTGGGCAGACTCTTACATTTTGGAAGGAGTTAATACACCTAGGATTTGTATAGGGTTTAAAGAGAATGAATGCCTTAGGAAGTTGGGATTTAGTTAGTTTTGGTGCATAGTAGGCATGCAGTAAACATTTGTGGAATGAATGAATGTCTGGTAACTGTGAGGTGGGTTTTCTAGAAGTCTGTCTTTTTAAGGTGCTGAGGAAGCTCTTGGGAAAAGCGCACTGGTAATGATGAGGTTGGCTCTGGTGAAACCGAGCCTCGGAAAGGACATTCTGGGTATACTCTGAAGGCTGCCACTCAAATCTCACTTTTTCTTGTCCAGACTCAGGAATTCATTTCTGGTTAATGGAGATAAAGGGATGGGGGTAAAATATGGCAGTTATCCCTCTTAAAACACCAAAAAGCAGAAGAGCAGGGTGATACTGTTTTCAGGCTCATCTGAGTGGGTCTCCCATGGCAGAGGGGTGAGTGTCATCTTTTCCCTCAGTCACCACAGGCCAGGGTTTAGCATCTCGAGGGCTCTGGTGTGGAGGTAGAGGTGATAGAGGTGCCTGGGAAGAGTGGACTGATTTGTTAGCACATGTAAGGCCTTCCTTGGGGGAGACTCCCAGAAATAGAGGAGATAATAAGGCATTATTTCATGAAGAACTGTGGTCCTGTAGTAAAAAGTGGAGTCAGGAGCCTATGACACATAAGTTGTCATTGTCACTATAACGGTTAGAATACTCTCAGATAAGGTTAGGTGAATTTGTGTTTTAAAAATAAATACTGGGCTTCCCTGGTGGCGCAGCGGTTGAGAGTCCACCTGCCGATGCAGGGGACATGGGTTTGTGCCCCGGTCCGGGAGGATCCCACATGCCGTGGAGCGGCTGGGCCCGTGAGCCATGGCCACTGAGCCTTCCCGTCCGGAGCCTGTGCTCCGCAACAGGAGAGGCCACAACAGTGAGAGGCCTGCGTACCGCAAAAAATAATAATAATAAAAAAAAAAAATACTGCATTTCTTCCATTACCCTGTTAGACAGAAAACTTTAGCACTTAAACCCAGATTTCCTCCTATCTGTTCAGAGCAGTTATAACAAGGTAAAAATTCAGGTTTTCTCAATTCCAAGTCAGTTATAAGCACAACAGTATAGTCTGCCTGGTGCCAGTCAAAAAAAAATATTCTGTATACTCTTTTCCTTAGACTGTTAAATTTTACTGCTTTTTAATAGAGACAAAGGAATATGGTATCACCATGCTTCTCTAACTACTGCTTCCAGACCAAGGTTTCAAGGCAGATGGTTCCTGGCCTTTACCTCTATTTCTTCCACTCGTCCTCCCCACCCCCATCCCTTGTTAAAATCTTTAACTCCTTCACCAGACACTGTAAGAAACCAAGCTCCACGCATCTGTTTTCTGTCATCCCAGTTGACAGTATATTTTCAGAGCCCTGGAATTTCTGCCATTGCTTGATCTTATATCCGGGAGCAGAATCTATGAAGCGAGAGCAGGAAGCAAAGTCTGTAAACTTTCTGGGATTCTGCCCTAAATTTTGCCTTTTGGAGGGCTGGGGGCAGCTGTCAAGTTTCAATCTGTCAGACTGTGTGCCAGGCTCCCTGGGACTTCCAGCAATAATGGAACAAGGATTTCTCAGGCCTCTGAAGGTGGTTGAAAGTGGGGAGCTACAAAGAAGGTGCCTGGTTTTGAATGAGTCCCAGTTTTGGAACAGGATGTAGAAAATCAGAACCAGAAAAGAGTGGAAATGCAGAAAGCGTGGCACAAGTATAAAATTAATTGCAGGATTTTTAGTTGCTCAGTTGTGTAAGTCAGCTTTCTGAGGCCCATAAATTATTGCTTAGAGAGTACAGAAGAGAAGGCAAATTATCATCAGGCAGGCGTATAGCTCTTCAGACACGTAATCAATTTAAATTGAATTTTCTGCACAATATACAGTGCTGTCCTTCATCCTTCCATTCTTACTGAGAGTGGAAGTGGGGTATAGGGCAAGAAGCACAGTCTTCAGTGCCAAGGGATTCAGGTTTTGTCATGATTATGCTGATTCATGGGCAAAATCTTAATCTCCCATAGTCTCAGTTTCCTGATACACAAGATGGAATTGCAAACCATCATATTATATATTTCTGAGGATTGCCATGAGGATCAAATGAATTGTCATGTGAAAGAGACATGTGGAAGCAAAATAGCTGACCTGCCAGGACCGGTCAGAATCCACCCAGCTCCCACTGTTACCACCTTTAGAGGCCTGAGAAGTCCTTAATTCACTTTTTTTTTTTTAATTTTTTTGCGGTACGCGGGCCTCTCACTGTTGTGGCCTCTCCTGTCGTGGAGCACAGGCTCCGGATGCGCAGGCTCAGTGGCATGGCTCACGGGCCCAGCCGCTCCGCGGCATGTGGGATCTTCCTGGACCGGGGCACGAACCTGCGTCCCCTGCATCGGCAGGCGGACTCTCAACCACTGTGCCACCAGGGAAGTCCCCTTGATTCACTTTTACAGGGAAGTCCCGAGGAGCCTGGCACATGACATATTGAAACTGGCCAATTGCTCCTCACCTGTCTGAAAAGCAAAATTTAGGACAGGATCCCAGAGAGTTCATAGACTTTGCTTCCTGCTCTAGTCTCATAGATTCTGGTCCCAGACGTAAGATTAAACAATAGCAACAATAGTAAAGCGCAGCTCTGAAGTTGGGTCTGTGATATGTTGAGCTCATGGTTGGAGCCCACATACTTCCCTGACACCAGCTCAACTCTTCCTTTTCTCAGTGGGGGAGCTTCTACTCATTTGAGACAGGAAGGAAGGACAGACAGGGAGGACGGACAGGAAGGAGGAAGAGGAAGGAAAGAAGGAAGGGAAGATAGGTTGATCTTTTTGGCTTACTGTGACCCTGAAGTCCTTTCCTATGACTGTTTGTTCAGTGAATTTAGACTTGAAATCAGCTTCTGGGCCCCTTAAAATCCGCCCTTTACTCCACGTTTGGCTGGTTCCCTGGACAGTTTGTCGGAAGGTAGTTGCCTGGTCTCAGCCACAGGGTTTCCCCTCTTCTCCTGCCAAGGGCTCCCTTTCTTTCAGCCGGGCAGTCTGTTCCATCATCTATTTTTCTGTCATCCTTTGCCTGTCCCTGTCCAGCCTAGCCTCTGAGCCAAGCTTCGCAACGCCCCACCCCCCAACAACCTCCCGACGCCCACACACTGTTGATGGACAGGCAGGGTGACTGGTATAAAATTAGACTTGAACAAAGCCTTAAGTGCAGAATAACATATGAGATCAGATGTTCCTGCATGAAGGTAAATGATCCCTCTTTAGCCGAGAGGTGTGTTTTATTTTATCCTTAAGGTAGGATGTCTTTCTTTAGAGAGACAGGAACAGTTGTTTGGCTTTATTGTAAGGCCCCAAACTCAGAGAAAGCTTTCTCAAACTCAAGATGAGGTTGTACAAAAAGAAAGGTTAATGCACTTTTCCCTATATGGATATGTAACTCATTCTAAAGTTTGCAAATTTTGTAATCATTTCTCTTGTTTGTTTCAGTGTAAATACTGAATGGATGGGTCTTGGCAGGGAGAGGGAACCAGGGTGGGAGATTCTTCTCGCTGCCAATATCAGGCTCTTAATGATGGAAAATGGATTTGGGAGAAAGCCTATCAATACACAAATGCTGAGTCTAATATAGAAACTGGAGCAAGTTGCCAGAGCGCCCTGGGTTGGGTACTCTTGGAACAGAGCAGCCAAGCCCTGAGGGGCCTCCTGAAGGAAGAGCAGAAATAGAAGCAGACATGCTTGCTGTAGGAAGGCACGGAGCTCTCCGGGGAGTGCTGGAAGCAGTAGGGTGACCTACTTTTTCCATTTTGTTTCAGGTCTTCTGATAAGGGTCCTGGAATTCTTGTCCTAAATCAACTTTGATTGTAAGTGGGTAGGGGTGGGGGGATGAGTGTGTGTGTGTGTGTGTGTGTGTGTGTGTGTGTGTGTGTGTGTGTGTGTGTGTGTGTGTGTGTGTGTGTGTGTGTGTGTGTGTAAGAGAGAGAGATTTGTGTTCTATACTTCCGTAACATCTGTACGTTTCAGGTTCCTCATTTTCCTTTTAGGATACTGTGTGTTTGTAGGAAGCCCATAACTATCAAAGGACCCTCTCCATCAATCTCCCTATGAAAATAGAACCAGCAGGAAAAGAAGGACTTTGAAAGCAGAAGTACCACCTACAATGCACATAGTATCCTAAAGGCAAAATGAAGAATGTGAAACATTAGAGCCATTAGGGAAACACTGACACGGATCTCTGTCTCACACGCGCGTGCGTGCGCGCGCGCACACACACACACACATTCATCCCCCACAACCACACCCTGCCCACTTAAAATCGAATGGCAAATGAATTTAGGATAAGAATTTCAAGACCCTTATCAGGAGACCTGAAACAGAATGGAAGAAATTATATTAAATAATTATGTAATTTTTATAATATATGAATATATGCGTACACACACATAGTCTACCTGTAGTAGTTGCTGTTGTTCCGGGTCTATGTATGTCATATTATTGTGAAATAATAAATGGAGACTGCATAGTAACTTGAGCTTGAACACAGCAGGTCCTGCCTGTTTCTGTGCCTATGTGTTCCTCCATGACTAGCTTCACTATTATTGCTGTCAATCATTGAGACTCACAGTGGATTCACCAACTGTCCTTTACACATTACCACGTACGTGTGCACACACACATTTACTTACCCAGTCACATTTTCACCTGTTCGTTCATACCAGAAATTTCTTTAATAAGACACAAAAGCTGAGGGGTCTATGCATTAGCTTCTATCCACTTTGTGTGAATGTGTGAAATAAGAAACTTTCCTAAGAGCAGTTTCTAATGGGGAGAAGGCATTGGGCATTTTAGTAATAATGCCTTCTATTTGAATAGCATTTTATAAAGTACAGAATATGTTCACGTTTCTCACTTATCCTCACTTGCTAAAATTGGGTCTCTTTGGTGGCTCCTCCCATCTTTCCCTGGATTCATAGAAGCCCTCCAGGAACTGCTATGGTTGCTGGAGGGTCCTCAGTCCTGGAAGGGACCTTCATTGTTTTTATTCCACAAAGTTGCTGTAAAACTTCAACCCTTGCCCGTGTGTTGGGTGTTTCTTCCTTGTAATACAGGCCATTAAGAAGACTTCACAGTGACTCTCTCCACTAAAACCATGGCAGAAGCCTCCTGCTCTCTCAGGACTTAGAAGACAGACTCAGAGCAGGTTGACCTTTTAGGAAGTGGGGGTGGAATTACCTTCTCAGTTTTTTCAAGCCTATTAGAGAAGCCAATACAATATAAAAATTATCTTGATAGTTTTTCCTGCCACAATCCTGGAATGGTAGACATGGTCTTTTTAAAAAAAATAATAATAATAAATTTATATATTTATTTTTGGCTGCGTTGGGTCTTCGTTGCTGCGGGTGGGCTTTCTCTAGTTGTGGCGAATGGGGGCTACTCTTCATTGCGGTGTGTGGGGTTCTCATTGTGGTGGCTTCCCTTGTTGTGGAGCACGGGCTCTAGGCATATGGGCTTCAGTAGTTATGGCATGTGAGCTCAGTAGTTGTGGCTCTCAGGCTCTAGAGCGCAGGCTCAGTAGTTGTGGCGCATGGGCTTAATTGCTCCGCGGCATGTGGGATATTCCCAGACCAGGGCTTGAACCCGTGTCCCATGCATTGGCAGGCGTATTCTTAACTACTGTGCCACCAGGAAAGTCCCTAGACATGGTCTTTTATGTGAAATCTCCCCATGTTAAATCAGAGGATAGTGAGTGAAGGCTGTGGCTGTACAATGCTTGGACTGCAAGAAGCAAAAGTGTGCAAGTCACCTGCATTATGTGGGCCTGGCCAACAAATCTGCACACTGTATTACTGGTCTATACACACACACAGCATCTGAGAAAGAGTGCAAACCAAGTTTTTCAAGATCTAGACCTGACTGCCCAAATATCTCTTGGGTATCATCATATGGATGAAATGAGGGAACTCAGGTTGAACTTCCTTGCCTCCCAGAGTTGCTCCCCTATGTTGCTTCATCCTGGTCAATGGCATCACTATCTACCCAGGCAACCAGTATAGAAACTACACAACCACCTCTGCCATTTTCCCTTTCTTCCCGATCTTCCTTTAAAACTCAACTTGAGTTTCATCCCCCTCTGTGATATCTTCCAGTAGTACACCAAGACTTTTTATACCTCTGTTAACAAGATTTGTTAACAAGTCTGTTACGTAGGTCTCAATTACTTCCACCCTCATTGTTGTCCTCTCTCCACTTGCACTCTTTTTGGTACAGGTCTTAATGCCGTCTTCCCCTTTGTATTCTTCTACCTCCAAGTACCTAATACAGTGTCTTATGTGTGGTACAGAGTCACTGAATGCTTGTGGAAATTTAACCACTTAGATCTGTCATATCTTCTTCCTCATTTCCCCTGTGATCCTTTGATGTTGATGCTATTTCTTGATTAAGGCATCATGAGGTTTTTTGATGTTCCAGGTGCAGGTGTTAAGATTAATAAACTTCTTTAAACCGTTCTCATTGTTATCCTGGCAGCACTCTCAAATTGTCTTCTATGATAATCCAACCTCTCAAAATGGAACTGCTCTCCATGACTTTAGGTTGCAGCCCACCCCCCCCCCGCTCCGCCCCCATGAGGCCTAGGGCTCCGTGTTCACCCTGTGCCTTGTGGCGTAGGTCTCTCACTTCCTTCCTGATGGCTGTGAAGCTTGCAGCAAAGGGAGGAGAGAAACAGGAAGTGCATGACTTGTTAGTTGTAGCAATTGTACATTGATTCCCTGAAATGTCTTACAGGGCTTCCTAGTGTTGCTTTTTAGAAAGCTTCCCTTACATCCCACCTCCCTGGATAAACTGTTTGCCCTCTTGTAGACACAAGGTTTAAAGAATCATAGTGTAGATTCTTAAAGGTATTTAAACAAGATGGCTTTCTGGATCCTCAGGATCCTGTTAAATGCACCACTTTTGATCTCAGCTCAGCTGGGAGATCTTTTCTTTTGTACAAACTTGGGAAAAATCAATATAAATGGCTGTGAGATACTGAAATTAATCCCCACTCCCCTGCTGTTTCCTTACACGCCATCTGATTGCTCCTGTAAGAAAAATGGTCTTTGCTTTCATGAGACATTTTACAATACTGGCTACAATGGGAATAATTATTTTTCTCTTGGAGAAAAGTAAATGATAATTCCTGAGTTACTCAGGTAATGAAGGCAAAAACTTAGTTTCTGCAAGACCTAAGTGTTGTGTGGTTTGGGTAAAAGGATCCCCTGGTGGGTATCTGTGGCGACATCTTTCCACCCTCCCTGGAATGTGAGGGATGTGGGCGAGAGAGTCATGGGCTTCTCTCAAAGTAATGAGACTCTCTAAGCACTGACCTCTAACGCTGCTCATTGAAAATATCCCTTTTCACAGCATGTTTACACAGCGACTCTTTGGCTGTTAAGCAAATACAGTATTTAATAGGCCCAGAGTGATCTGCTTACAGGGGGGCCTGTAGCAATCAGAGGGAGACCATGCCAGAATATTAAGGAAATAATACGTGGCTTAGACAAGCAATGATCCTTGAAGGGAACAACAGTTTGTGGAAGACAATTCAAACGCCACCTGCCACAGTGACTCCAGGGGAACATGCAGGGTATGGTCTCTTCTGGAGCAAAAGCAGTTTTCTAGTATCTTGAACAGCCAGCTGAGGTGGAACGCTGGGAGAATGAGTCCACTATTTGATTGTTCGCTGGGTAGTTAGTTATTTCCTGTATGAGTGGAGCTGACACTATGCCAAGTGGTAGCAGCTGGTGTGTTCATGCATCATACTTGCACGTTCTGTGGCACCTATAGATCTGTGTGAACCTCAGAGGATCTGTGAGAGTCACATTTGTCATTTATTGTGTACCTAATGTGTGCCAGGCCCAGCACTCATGCTCTTTACATGCATTAGGTCGTTTAGTCCCAATGGGAGGTATGTATGTTTTAAATCTCTGCTTGATAGACAAGAAAGCAGTAGTCCATGGAGGATAAGTGACTTGTCCAAGGTCCCACAGCTTTTAAGTGGCAGAACTAAGACTCAAACACTGACTCTTTTTAGTCCAAAGCCACTGAATTAGAATACTCACTACACTGTGATCAGAGGAAGGTCAGAGTAGCTGGATAAACAACTTCACGCTAGCAAGTCATGGTAGGGGCACAAACATGATAGTGAGGTCGAATGTGACCTCACTGACATGGTAGTGTCAGCTTAGGTGATCCCCAGGGACTGTAGCCTTTATAAGGCGACATGGATTTCCCCAGCCCCTGCCACTACTGCAGTGTCTACAGACCAACAGGCACTTGAGAGTGTTTGTGGATTTGGGATGTTTGCCTTTTAAACATAATCCTGAAGGACACGCCTCTCACATGGAACACTGAACATTTATAATATGTCACTTCATTCTAAGGCTGGAAATAATTTTGAGGGGCAAAAAAATTAACATAAATATTCTCAGGTATGATACCCTTCTGTTAATTTGTTCAGACCCCAGATTTTGTTTTGCTGATGAGGATAATGGGTGATGGGAAGAGAACCCAAACTGGTTTTCCAAATAAAGCTCAAAAAGAGAGTTTGGACAGGGACAGGGCGAGGCAGTCTGGAGCCTGGTGGAGATGCAGAGAGCAGAATTGGAGGAGCTCTGGTGATGAGTAGATTGTGGGACTGTGGAGAGGAAAAGAGAATCCTGTAGCCATTAGTTATGTCGTAATCATCTACGCTTTTTTTCAGGATTGATTTTTGTTTCTTTTGGATGTGGCACTCCTAGGATTTGCCCAGGAAGCATACAGGATTATTTGGATTATAAAAAGTGCTACCTTCAGCTGTGCACAGCACCTTAGAGTTTAGAAAGCATTTTCTCACTCGATTCTCAAAATAACACTGTTGTTTTGTTGTGACGTCGGGAGGAGGGATATCATCAAGCTTATTTCACAGATGGGTTCATGGAGGTTTCAAGACTTTTCTGCCATCGCACAGTTCTTAAGCCAGGCCAGGGCAAGAGCCCAGATTCTCTGATACCTCTGTCTATGGGCTCCTCAGAACATGCCACATTGGGTTAATCTATTGGCTTACTCCACCACATATTTCCTTTGAACAGGCTGGAGTCAGGGTTGTTTTGTAAAGGAGTGTGGCAGCTGCCTCTGCAACTTCAAAAGTTGGGAATGCATCCAGATACCTCGAACCTCCCTTCAACGACCGGTAAGAGATTGGGCATCCGCAATTTTTCAAACCCTTCTTGAACCTATTTACATTTCTTGGCTTGTTCAACTCTTTGGGAGTAACAGGTTCCACATGTTTACCACCTGCTGGGTGAGGAAGTACTTCCTTTGGTTATTATTTTAAATAACTGCTTTTCAGGCTGAAGTGCTCCCATACCCAGAGAATCCCCTTCCCGACCAGTTATAGTCTCCAGGATGCAGCGTCTGTCTGGCTCACAGCCCCTGGCATGCACACTTGTGCTGCTGTTGAGGCGTACTTGGTGGTTATATATACAGCATCACAGCATGAGGAAGCATGCACCCAGGGGATTGCTTTTGGGGTGCAAATGCTACCTATGTGCTGGAATAAAAATTGGAATGTAGCTTTCCCCCACAATGCTCTGACAACTTGAAAACGTGAAGCCCAGATTGCCATTATGAAACTCTTGCCTTGTGTGTAACTGTGTCCCTCTGAAAACCTTCACTGTTCTAAGGAATTCCACACTAGTCCAAATGGAATAACTGCAAAATCATACTTGCGTGAATGTGCTATTCTGGTTTGAATCCTTTCTAGCAACTGACCTTGCTAATGCATACATGTTCATATGGTTAAGATTAATGAGTCAATTATTTTTATACAAGTTATCCCTCGTGTAGGCTGTTTTCCTTGACTTGACTATGTTAATTAATAAAAAGCGTTCAGCCCTCCTTCCAGTTTAGTTTGTGGTTAATCAAGTGCAATTATCAATAAGGTTATGGTGAATGTCTATGTGCTCAGGATCCTCTAATGAAAATAGGATATATTTGGCTCTGAGGACAAGTACTTAAAGTTTCTCTTCAGTGAGTGCTTCCAGAAGGAAATAAGGCTATGGAACTTAGAAGGCACAGGCTGCCATTATAAATATAGTTTTGCTTTTAATTAAATAAATACTGAAACAAACGTGATTGCATATGAGATAATCCAGTCATGTGGATATGATTTCATGTCATGCCTTAAATTAATGTTTCCTAGGGCTTGGCCTGGCTCTTGCTAGTTGAAGAGCAGAGTGTGCAAATATATCTTCCATAAATACACAAAAGCTTGCATGCTCACAGTCTACGTGCACCAGAGCTCTGAAATGACAGCATTACTTGAGGAAAGTCCAAAATAAAAAAAAATCTCAAAGTTACAGAGAAATTTAAGTAGTGATTTTTTATATCATCAGTGGTTTCCTTGCTCTGTGGAAGGTGGTAAAGGAATAAATTTACATAAAACAGTTTGCTTAGTGACTGGCACACAGTAAGCAGTTGGAATGTTAATCATCTTTGTTGTTGTTATTATTACCATAGTTCCTTTAAAAATAATGTCTCTCAG
This sequence comes from Lipotes vexillifer, assembly GCF_000442215.2. NCBI lineage: Eukaryota > Metazoa > Chordata > Mammalia > Artiodactyla > Lipotidae > Lipotes > Lipotes vexillifer. The sequence goes on from NW_006796259.1 coordinate 171,560, forward strand.
CACTTAATATCTGATTTGATTTTTATCATTTGTCAGGGACACAGTTCTTACATGAAATGATACATGCTTGAGGGCAGTTTGGTCTTGGGATGAGATGGTTAAAACAGGAGTTTGAAAACCCTTGTGGAGTTGGTAGATACCAAGCCTTTAAAAAAAAAAAAGGGAGTCTGTTGAATTGATGACTTCCTGGGCTTGTGTGTTTCAGGATGGACAGGTGAATTTAGTGAATGGTCAATGTGCCTTAGTTTAGGTTAAAACACAGTGGATTTTAGAGTGTCACAAGCTTTTGCTGCCTGAGAATATTTGTAAATACTGAAATGTCATTTTCATGAGAGATATTTCTATAAAGCTGTTCCACATACATACAAAGTAAGTGGCTGCCTTCCAATTTTGACTCCTGCTTGCTGTCATTGAAATTACCTTAATTAAGGTCAATGAATCATTGCCCAGGGAGAGCTAAGCCATTGCACTCTTGTGAAAACAAGACATTCAATTCATCTTGAGGTGTAAATGACTCTGCTACTAGAAATTTTCCTGGTAGTACTTCCTGATGGGAAAGGGGAAGAAAGAGGAAGGACACCGGGAAGCTAGAGAGGAGTTTGGGAAGTTGAGGACAAGCCTCATGAACTTAATAAGACCAGTTGATTATCTCTCAAAGAGGGCAGGAGTGCCAAAGGGGATGGAAAGCTTCCTGTGACATCACTCACTCAAAAAGCATTCACTGAGGACCTACTTGGGGCCAGGGAGTGTGTCAAGTGCTGGAGCTGTTAACAATAAAGTACTGGTAAAGTTTCTGCCATCAAGGAGCTTACAGTTTATTGGAATCAAGTGGGACAGACATAGAACCAAATGACTACATCAGGTAGAGCAGGGCCAAGTATAACAGGGCACAATGAAAAGAAAGGTTGATTTTACGTGGGACCACTGTGGTGTATTGCCGCCTGCTCTTCAGCTTGTAGAACTGACTATGCATATCTCTTCCAAACTATGTGTTCAGTGATGTCATGTTGGTAGCTTAAAATCAGCCATGGTGGGAGTATTCACCCTACATAAATTGGCAAACACTGAAAATTAGGGCTTTTCCCCCTGCAGAGAGCCAGTTGTTAAACATTAGTAGCATACTCCTGCCTGGGGGTAGGGAGGGGGTGTATAAGAGGACAATATAGAGAAGGGGATTATTAGGCTGAATCTTGTAGTGCAAGTAGAAAAATAACCATTATTGGATTTTTAGGAGAGGAATTTGAGTGTTTTTTTTGGGGGGGGGTGGGGACTTTTATAGAGATTTTTTCTGAGGAGATGGGGAAAAGCAGGACTTGTATGAGATATATTTCTGTTGATTATAAACTCTAGCCAGTGTTTCAATCATCAGCTGTTTTCTGAGGTCAGATTCTAGATTTTATTTATCTTTGTGCATATGTGTGTGTGTGTATGTAAGTGTGTGTGTATATATATCTATGTATATCTATATCTATCTGTAAAAATCTTACACATGGTGAACAGAAAATAAATGTGTCTTGAATAAATGAATACATGTCATTATTCCTCAAGCCTCTTCGATTACCCTATCTAGATGGGGTCAACTATTTTCACTAACTATATGTCAAGCACTGTGCTAGGCACTCTATATAATTTTATGTATACATTTTACAGAAGAAGAAACTAAGACTTGGAGAGGGTTAAGGAATTTGCTCAAGATCATAATAGTGCTCACAGCAGTAGAAGCAGTCTTCAAACCTACATCTATTGGATTACAAACCCTACGTTTTTTTCAACTGTACCGTATTTCAAGTCAGGAGCCATTTGTTACATGTGGATGATGAGTAGAGACTGTAAGGAGTCTGGGAGAGATCATCAGGGACTGTGGACATGAAGTAGACGGTCTTTAGCTTGAAACTTACTGGTTTAGGTGATTTTGCATCCTCCCTATTTGATCCCTTTGGTGACATTTATGTTAGCACCTTGGCTGATCTAGGATAATCTTTTCCATGGACTCCTAATCTGAAATGCAGCTTGACACACTTATATAGTACAGCAGAAGGCTGAAGAATGAGGTTTGGATTTCTTTTCCTATCCCACCCTCAATTCAGTTACCAAGAAAAGATCTTTCAGATCAAAACACTTTATTTCCCCACCCGCAGAAAAGATGTCAGACAAAAATGTTTAGAGATAATTTTGGATGTGGTGCACTTGAGTACTGCACTCAAAGACCAAACATGATAGATACAGGGTTTAGGATTATCAGTCAGAAATGGAATACTAAATTTTGGTACTTCAGCAGCTTGCTTCATACTACTTAACTTAGCCCCTCTTACGACCTCTGAGTGAGGCTGAACACTATTTTTATTCCCATTCTTCACACGAGGAAATTAACCCTTAATCCTTATATCATCACTTAACATGACTCACCACTGACGTGTGCTGTATCTAAAATTCTCACAGTGGGGGAAAAGAATACAGAATTGAATTGCATAGAGTTGCATTTTGCAAGTGAGGGATTAAGAGCTAGAGAAGGGTTTGTAGTTAGACGTTGCCATGTTATAAACATCTGTAGGGTTTAGGGCCATGTGGGTAACTTCTGGATAACCAGTAGTTAAAGGAGCAGTAATCAGACCCCCTTATGTTACCCTGTACCAATAGAGTTCTCGGTTGGAAACAGCCAAAGCCCACTGTGGTTAAATTAAGGAAAAGAAGAATTTCTTGGAAGGCAGGTGGGAGCTCATGGAATCTAGGAAGGTTGGAACAGGTCAGGTAGTAATCAAGGTGTGGCCGAGGTATGGTCATGGCTGTGGGGTGGGGATCCTCTTTGTCAGCTAGGGGCTCTCCAATGCTGCTGGCACCACAGTCAGTGGACATTCATCATGCTGCTGGATTGCTTCCCTGCTTCTAGATCCTCTAATCTACTACAGCCAACATAAAAAATCTCCGACTGATCCCACTCTTTTCTTTTAAAGATGTATGGGAGCATGGGGTGGGGGCCTGTGATTGGCTATGCCAAGTCACATGATCACACTCTAGCCTCCTGGGAGGAAAGAGGGACTGTCTGTCTTTCTTTGACTTCCCCAACAGGAAGTGAACTCTGTCTCCTGTCGATTCTGTGATTTGCCCAAATAGGAGGGGAGCTTAGATGCTGGGCAGCCCTGAATGAGCCATGTTTCCTCTACATATCGTAGTGTTGGCATAGAAATGTGCCTAAGAGAAGCTGAGACAGCCTCATTTATATGGAATACTGTTCAAATAGGCATGCTGTTATACTAATGGCCATGAGTCTAATTGTGATACATTTATTTCTCTAAATCCACAACCCTCTTGAACCTATTATGTACACCAAGTGAACTTGTCCAGGCTCTGGGTTCATCTGATTCAAGCAAGAATGCTCGCACGCAGGCTGACTTTTTTCTCCCTGTGTGGCTTTGCAATTCAGAAGATGTAAAGAGGTTTTCCTTGGCTTTCAGCCTCCCTATCTATTTTGATCATGCAGGTTAATAATGCCGAAAAGCACTCAGAGTATATAAGGCCGCTGAGGAAATGAGAGCTCTATGTTTTATGGCTGGGACATGACTGGTAATGTATCTGCCAGGAAAGTTGCCATTCAGAATGCAGCAATGAATATTGGATTCCATCAATTCTCAGCCACTTCTCCCTTCTCCCACCCCACCCTCCCCCTTGCTTCCCACTTGGGAAGGGAGCATTCAGAGCCCAGATCTGAGCACGTGGGGAACTTCTTTCTTTGTAGGGCTCTGATAGTGTTGGGCAGTGGTTTACCATTCTGGTTGCACATTGAAATCGCCTGGGAGCTTTTAAAAAGCTTGATGCCCAGGAGTCTCCCTAAACCAATTAAATTAGAACCTCTCAGGAGGGACCCAGTTGTCAGTGTTATTTAAAGCTCTCCAGGTGCTTCCAATGGGCCTGGAGGATTGAGAACCACTGCGTACTGCAAGCCCCTAACCTCTACACGAGCTAGCCTTACTTCAGGACAAACGCAAAGCAGTAGAAATGGAGACACACTCCCACAATCCCTTCCTTTTTTCTTCTTCTTTTTTTTTTTTTTTCAGGATTGAAGTAGACATTCCTTTTCATTTTATTTTTTTTTCGCGGTACGCGGGCCTCTCACTGTTGTGGCCTCTCCCATTGCGGAGCACAGGCTCCGGATGCGCAGGCTCAGCGGCCATGGCTCACGGGCCCAGCCGTTCTGTGGCACGTGGGATCTTCCCAGACCGGGGCACGAACCCGTGTCCCCTGCATCAGCAAACGGACTCTCAAGCACTGCGCCACCAGGGAAGCCCATGAAGTAGACATTCCTGAAAGAAGTACCATGCAGTATAAGGAGCATAGACTTCCATTCTAGTTAACTAGCTGTGTGGTCCTGGGAAATGCACTTGAATGCTCTGGCCTTCAGCTTCCTTGCCTGTAGTGCTTTCTGCCTCACAGTGACTTTGGGAGGATTAAATAAGAAATTTGATTCCAATGTCTTAGTGTAGTACTTGGCACATAATAAGGGCTTAATAAATCCTAGGTAGCCTTATTATTGTACAGCCCTTAGAGTTTTCAGAGCATATCCATATCTTCTGTTTCACTACATTTTAGGTACCATCCTTTGCTATAAGATAGTCTGGAATTTATCTCTCCATTTTAGAGATGAAGACAGAGATCCAGAAAGTGTGAGCGAACTGCTCACATGTACAGATGGCATCATGATAGTAGGACCAGGACTTTACTTCAGGTCTTCTCAGGTCTCAGACTAGCATTTTTATAGCACAGTGAGTCATATTACAGAAGGGGGCAAATGAAGAAGGGAAGCAGGGATAACATAGGGATAAGTGAGGTTGGGGGGGGGGTCTGTGTTGGCTTTAAACGGTTTGTACAGGATTTAGCTTCGATGTGTCAAAGTCACAAAAGTAACAATCTTAGAATTTGTTTAAGCAACCCCTTGATTCAACTCATGTTTCTCTGCTGGTGCATTTCTGGAGTTGAGGGGGTTAGTAGAAAGTAATCATATACCACTTCTAGGAACAGGACAGGGGTGAGAGTGAAATTAAAAACACCATGTGTTATTTTGAGCCTGAATCAGTGACTGTGACTATTATCTGGGGGTGTGTGTTTATACATGCATGCATGCATATGTGAGTGTTATAGTCTTATATAAGCTTAAGAAAAGAGAGGAAAGTAAAAAATAGAAAGTCTAAGGGCCGTTGTCAGAGAGTGGCTAAAAGCTAAACTTTCAGACTCAGTCAGAGCTAGGCGATCTGATTAGCTATACCTTGAGCAAGTACCTAATTGCTCTGACATTTGGTTTCCTCATCTGTAAATTGGAATAATTACAACCCTTAGCTCATAACATTTATGAAGGATTAAATTAAGTAGAAGATGTTAAGTGCTTAATTCAGTACATGATGCATGGTCAACTCTCAGTAAATGTTAGTGTAAACAATCAATCCGCCAACTCATCAGTCAGTCAAAAATTGGAATTCTGAGTCTGGGGACCTGGCCACCAGTCCCTGAGCTGCTTCTCACATAGTTTTGAGACCTCCATGATATCAAATTAATCTGTTATCTCCAGTGGTTTCTCCATCCACATCATGGTAAAAATTTACCTTTGTTAAAAACTTTCACCTTTCTTCTTAAATGTCACTTGAGAAAAGTTAGGGTGAAGTCGTCCTTGTAGGAAAAAGGAAGATCTGAGGAGTTCTGAGATGTATTGTTTAAACACAAATCTCCTAGGGCACTTAGAGCCCGTGCTCCGCAACAAGAGAAGCCACTGCGATGAGAAGCCCGGACACCGCAACAAAGCCTAGCCCCTACTCGCCATAACTAGAGGAAGCCCGCGCACAGCAACGAAGGCCCAACGCAGCCAAAAATAAAAAACAAAATAAAATAAATTTATAAAAAAAAGATGGCCTGAGACTAGTCATTGTGTTTTAAGAACAGTACAGTCCACTTTCTGTATCTGCAGGTTTTGCGTCCGCAGATTCAACCAATGGGCTGATCAAAAGTTCCTACTGTGTTCGATCCATAGTTGGTTGAATTCTTGGATGTGGAACCCAGGGATTCGGAGGGCTGACTGAATTCACTGTACTTGGACATTTTATATGTGGGAATTGAGCATCCACAGATTTTGGTATTCGTGTGGGCTCCTGGAGCCAATCTCCCACAGATACTGAGGGATGACTGTAGTTAAAAGTTTTCCTTCAATTTGGTCTTTCATCTATTCAGTTAAAAACACACACATAGGGCTTCCCTGGTGGTGCAGTGGTTGAGAGTCCGCCTGCCGATGCAGAGGACACGGGTTCGTGCCCCGGTCCGGGAGGATCCCACGTGCCACGGAGCGGCTGGGCCCGTGAGCCATGGCCGCTGAGCCTGCGCGTCCGGAGCCTGTGCTCCGCAATGGGAGAGGCCATGACAGCGAGAGGCCCGCGTACCTCAAAAAAAAAAAAAATTAAGAAAAAAAAAAAAAAAAAAAAATAGGTATAAACCTATCATTGGCGAACTGAGCCTGCGCGTCCGGAGCCTGTGCTCCGCAATGGGAGAGGCCATGACAGCGAGGAGAGGCCCGCGTACCAAAAAAAAAAAAAGCACACACACGATATATATGTACGTGTGTGTGTATATATATGTATGTATATATTTAATGCAGTATTTATGGAGGGATGCAAGGTGATACTGATATACTGTCATTTCCCTGCTTTCCAGATCTGTCATTTTGTTTTCCCTGTGGCAATGTCCCTTGGCCTGTGGCTCTTTCACAAAGCTGTACTAATGGCAGACAGCACTCTGTGGGATCAATTCCAAAATTGCTTGCATGCCAGACAGTAACATAAGAGCTGTCCTGAGAGGTGGGGGGGAGGAGAAGGCTGACAGTGAGTTGTGAGCTGCCTCCCTGGGAAGGGTTAGTTTCAGGGCGAGGATGGGAGTCAGCGGTGCATAAGTAACGGTAAGCGTCTTAGAGTTAGCTTCCTCCAGACCTTATATCCTGGCATTGCCACCAGCTGTGGGGGTGGACTAAGATACTTCTCTATCACCCAGATTTCTCATCTCTAACGTGGGAATAATAATAGTGAAAGGCCTGTGTGAGGATAAGATGAGAAAATCCCTTTAAGGTGCTTACTGAAGTTTTAGGTACATAGAAAGTATTTTATACTTTGGCTGATTTTTAATACATTTATAAGGCGATAATTTGCTCTTTGTCTTCTGGTACAGAATCAGAGCAAAGGGGAGAAATCTAATATATACTGACCATATTTTATGATTCAGGAACTTTCCATATTATTTCTTCAAGTACTCCCCATAATACTAGGTGATGTGAACATTTAGTCCCATTTTACAAATGAGCAAATTGAGACTCAGGTCAAGCAATTTGTTTAGGGTCAACGCAATTACAAGCTGTAGGCTCTAGATTTAAACTTGATATATGTGACCCTAAAGCCCATGCTTTTTCTATTTAATTGAACAGCATGTATCAAATGAGCTTAGAAAAAATGCAACCCGTCTACCTACCATGATGTTTACCAAATCAAGACACAACGGATGACTTTATTAATCAACCAGTTATAGGGATCATGTAGACCTAGAACTTAACCAAGAAATGCTTCCTTCTACTTGAGGTCAAACAGCGTACAAAGAAATGTGGTAGACTCTCCCTCCCCCAGAATTCTCTAAAAACAGGACAGGTGATTTGTCTCAGCCTGTCCTATCACTGGCCTTTGAAGGGGCAATGGAAGCAAAACAGCCTTTTGGAACTTCTTTGTCGTCTATGCTGTCTCTGCAGTATGTTGCAAAAGGCATTTCTTTCCGTCACTAGGCAAAATCGGGGAGTAACTCAGAATATAAAATAGTATTGTTGAAAGGAGTCAATAGTAATAACTAACATTTTTGTATAAGTATTTTAGAGCTTCCAGAGCTCCTTCATGTATGTTTTCATCTGAAATGTACATCCCCTCCGGGAAGAAGGGTGAACAAGTATTGCAATTTCCTTTACTTTTCATGAGGAAAAAACAGGCTCAGAACTTAAAGAATTTACCTAGTATCCTGAGGGTAGTAAGTAACTGAATTCAAGGTTGAATCTGTCTAACGCCAAAGGCAAAGCACTTGACCTAAGACATCCCTACTCAAGGTGGGACTCCTGCACTAGGATCCCGGGGTACTCCGGGGAGCTTGTTGGAAATGCAGAATCATTCATCTCACCTCAGACCCTCTGAATCCAAATCTACAGTTTAGTGAGACTGCTCCATGATTAGAATGTTCTCTGAAATGAGCTGATTCTTAGGCAACACCACCTGCCACATTTGTGGCATTAGTATTAAGTATATTAGCCTGAAAGCACAGGTTGACATAATAAGAATTCAGTAGCCTCCCGCTTTTCAGTAAATGGGAATTAACTTGCTTTTAAGCATGAAGCAACCTTGTTTTTATTTTCCCTTGCTGGTGGTGTCTTTGAGTCATGTTTTGGGGAATCTAAAATGACTAAGTCAGGGTGAGGTGGTAGAGGTTGCTTAGGCAGTAGTGCTGAACCAGGTGGAAAGGGAGCTCCAGGCCACTGGGCATGGAACCAGGAAGTCCTCTGGTCCTGCGAAGCACATCCTAGGAGGGCAACACAATCTGTAGAGCCTTCTCCAGGTTTTGAAGCAGTTATTTCTAACTGATTTGGGGACAGATGTACTGAGGCCAGATGCCCTGCTTGAGGGGACCCTCTTCAAACAGCATCTGGCCAGCATCATTCAACTTTAGCAAAGTCCCAGAGAGCCAGAGCAGGCTTTCCCTGCCCAATGCTGGGCTTCTCTTCTTTAAAGATCCAGCTATTTTTCTAAGAAGTGTGTGCCCTCCAGCTGGGTCCCTCAGCTACATAGCACTTCCCCCACCCCTGGAAGAAGTGTCTAGAGAGGGCCCAGCGGCCTGCTGGATTTTGGCCCTGATGAGCACGCTGGCTTCTTCCCAGGATGACTCTCCATCCTCTACCAGATGATGCTGGTGAGGAAGAGTATGCTTTAGCACATTTTTGCCCTGCTGTAAAAACAAGGCATTTATGAGCGTGCCGCTTGAAAAGAGGGCTTGGGGAATCATTACCGAAAGCATAAAAGGCTAATTTTCTCCATAAAGCGGCAGCAATAAATGTCCTGTAAATATGGGCCTCCACTGACTCCTTTCTTCAAAGGCATATTTTTACCCCCAATCCAATAGAGTCTATTTCATGTTTAAACAGAGTAAATGACATAGACTCAGTGGCTATTCTTGCAGCTGAAGTGAGGCAGTATATAAGGTGAGGGAGAGTAACCCAGGAGGACACCAGTCAGCTCTGGCTGCCTCTAGTTGGGGGGAGGGAGGGAGGAAGGATGGAAGGAAGGAGGATTGTGAATATGAGGAGGAAAAGATGGGAAAGGAACAGTGAAGGAAGCTGTCAGTTCGTGGAAGTCCAGAAAATTCTCAATGGTGAAGTGAAGCCATTGCCCTCCTGAAACTCCCAGAGTCTGGGAGGATTCTTCTGTTGATTATCAAACGTTAGGAAAAATGGTATTTTCATACTATCTATTTAGGAAAATTAATAGATATTATACATTATATAATCATATATTATGCATGTATAGTAATATATACATGTATATAATATTTATATATTATACATGTATAATTATACATCTCCCAATTTGTATACGTGACAAAGCATTTGAAATCGAGGGAGTTCTGGAAAACTTTGAAATTTTCACTTACTTTTGCGTGGTCAGCAGATCAACAAGCAGATACTGAGTTTGCGAGGTGTCAGCCAGGAAGGGGATCTTTGCTTTTCTGAGACCAGGCAGCATGTCCACGGAGAGAGGCACTGCTCATAGGATGTGTCCCTGGGTGTGGGGGAGGCGTGGGGAGGGAAAGCCATGCCAACTGGTGACCAAGAAGAAGGAAGGATCAATGCGTTCTTTCATTGTCAGTAAGAGAACCTCTAGCAGCAGTAACGATGGGTTAAAAAAAAGAGACACAGGGAGAGAGAGAGTTGGTAAGAATGTTCTAGATCATTTTTATGCACTATACCAATAAACCTATAAATATATCTTTGTTCAGATTTTGCTTTCTGAGGGTGGACAGTAGGGCTGATTAAGGAGTTCCAGGCTGGGAAGATCCAGGGAACGAGGCTCTGGATGGAAGGTATTGGTTGGGGGGAAGTAGATAGACCTCGGCTGTTGCTTGTCATCTCTCCAGCTTAAAAGGCAAAACCACATGGGGATGGGGAAGAAAACAGATAAGACCAAGGACTGAAGAGCCAGACACACTGGGTTCAAATCTCAGTTCCACCGTTCAGCAGCTGGGTGACCTTAGGAAGGAGATTTAATTTGCTTGTGTCTTAAGATTCCTCATTTGTAAAGTGGGGATAATAATAGGGTTGGTGTGAGAGTTAATGTTTGTAAATGACTTACAACAGTTTCTGGTACATGGTAGCTACATAGATGGTTGAGGTTGGCTTCATATACGTGTTGGCTACTATGTTGTTATGAGTTATATGAGTACCCAGCTTTACATGCTGTGCATCATCATATCCAGGAGAGTATCTGTTATAATAGATGGGCTGTGTTCTTTTCCCCACACATACTTTGGAGACATTGCCGATGCAAGATTGTGTCTGTGTATTTAATCACTGAAGAGTGCACATTTTTAGATGACCTCACTGAATGACATAAAGTTCTGGGAAATTTTCCTCACCCACCCCCCACTCTATCATACTGTGGTGCTTTTGTTTGTTTGTTTGTGGCACGCGGGCCTCTCACTGTTATGGCCTCTCCCGTTGCGGAGCCCAGGCTCCGGACGCGCAGGCTCAGCAGCCGTGGCTCACGGGCCCAGCCGCTCTGCGGCATGTGGGATCCTCCCGGACCGGGGCATGAACCCGTGTCCCCTGAATCAGCAGGCGGACTCTCAACCACTGCGCCACCAGGGAAGCCCAACTGTGGTGCTTTTAAGCTGGCTTCACTAGAGATGACCGAGGATTAGGCATGTTCTAGTTCCTGGGTTTTCTGGTGTGACTATGCTTCAATTCCTGATGCTTGAGTTTTGATCTCTTCTACTTTTCCATTTTTGTAGTGTTCAAACTGTGATCTCTCCTCTTGTCAAGGTATGCCTTAATGCACGGGCACATTTCCGGCTGCCTTGCAGGCTGTTACCACCCTGCAGGACTCACGCTTTCTCATTCCACAGTGGGCAGATGTCTTAGTCTGCTTACTCTCAGCCACCATCTCTTTCCTCTTCTTCCTCCATGACATTCCACCTCCCCCCACGCTGTCACAGGAGGAGCCTCTGAGAGACTTTGCGAGTTGTGAGAAGCTGGGAGGGGAGGGCCACGCTAGGGCAGTGCCAGGCATGGTGGCAGGATACCTGGATGCTGGCGAAAGTTACTTCGGTTTCTGGGGCTATTTACACATGGACGAAGGATGGGAGGGACGTCCTGCACTTCTGAATCCTGGGAAACAGGTGGCTGAGACATCTTCCATCAGCCAGTCAGGTGTTAGAGTGTCCGCAAGAGCCTCAAACTGTCCTTTGGATTGATTACAGGAGGTTAAAAAAAGGGTAGCAGACGTCCCTCAGCTACGAGAATGTAAACAGTTTTGAAATTGTTTGGTTAAGAATGAAAAAAATTGGGAAAATCAAGGTTTGGATTACTAATCATGGTCTATAGGAATAAAAGGAGCTTAGAAATGGAACCAGTCCTGGTGGTGGCAAAGAAAAACTGAAATTTGAAGGACGAACTTGGTTTATTCAGGGGGTCTTGGGCTGGAAGGAGGAAACATTCTAGGTGGACAGTGGAACGTGGGGTGTGAGGAATGGTGTCCATACTGGCCCCAAGGGCTCTAGGTGGGGGAAATGGGAATAATAATAGCAAAATTCACTTAGAGAAATCTAGTGCTTGTCTGTTTCCCAAGCAAATTCACATGCGTTCTGGTTGGAAACACAACTGCTAAGGTTGGAGATCACAGAACTTAGCTAAACTGAGATCACAGGTCTTGAAAAAGTGAGAGTGCTACCCCCAGTAGAGTCAGGGCATTGGTCTATCTGGCTATTGTACTGTGGATTCATGGATTCTTTACCAAGAGGGACAATCCTAATTGAACTGTTCTTCGGATGTCTGGGACCCCAGCCTCAGTTTACTGGATCTGTGCCTCCATTTCCCTCCCATTTCATAACCAGCCTTGCATTTGCTCTGTCTCAGTAACTCCCTCGGGGTCAGAACGTGAGCTCAGGTAGAGAATGTGAAAGACCTGTACCAATGCTCTGTCTTTCTTTCACTTGCTTAATAAGAAGATGGGCCCGTCTGTTTGTAGAGGATTGGAAATAATTAACAGTTTCCTTTAGCTGGGAAGAAGCACTTGCTAATAGAGTGGGGTCTTTTTTTAAAGAAAAAATGAGAAATGCATATATTAGTTTGAATTCGTGCTTTATTATTAGCTGTCACTTTCAGCTTCTCAGAGTGCCGTCACCCACCCGCCGAGGACCTTCATCAGGCTGATATTGGCACCGATTCAGATTACATTAGTGTAAATTTGGGTTTTCCATTGCCTGCTGCTTAATAACTATCAGCGATTTTGTCCCCATAGTATCATTAGCACCTTCTTCCTCCAGGTGCTGCAGAAAGCCCCCAAGCCTGTAGCAGTTCACACCTACTGACTCTCCCTGCAGCTAATTCATCTTCATGATCTGTCAAGTTCTTCAGTCACCTTAAGTCTCTCTACTCTGATGTAGTTGGCCTGTCCAGAGTCAATAGATTTTCGAGCCTTAGAATAAGATTAGGGAGGCAAGGGACTTTGCAGATCACCTTGTTGATGTCTTCTGCTTTCCAGATGATAAAAACAAAGGTCAGAGAGGTTAAGCAATTTGTCTGAAGTCACACAGGAAGGAGTAGAGACAGAGTTGGACCTAGACTCTGCTCTCACTAACCCTCATTCCACATTCTTTCATTTGCCCTGACTGTAGCTTGGGACCAAGCAGGCAGCCCCGTGACCCGGTCAGCTCTTGGATGTGTGATCCCTTGAGATGGAAATGCGGAGGCCATAGCACTGAGGGACTGTATCTAGGTTGAACAGTCACATTTTAATATAACTGAAAAAAGCTAAAATCAAATGTTGCAGAAAATTTTATAATGTTGTAATGTGTTATCCTCAGAAGGCTGCACACATGTTAAATTTCTATTGAGTATATTTATTCCTTACCATTATGTGTCAAATGGTCACTCTTGACTTTCTCTTTCCTTTTCTCCCTGTATCTGGGCAGTCATCAGTGCAACTGAGTATTGCCTCTTCAAAGTATTTCTCAAATTCTTTCCCCAGTTCCTGCTGTACAATCTCTCTCCTGTTTCACATCCAAAGGACTGCAATAGCTTCCTAGGTAGTATCCCTGAGCCATCCACTCTGGAGCCCCATAAATCTGTCTTCCAGGGTCAAGGGCTAAAACTGATCCTGTCCTTTCTCAGTACATCTTACAGGTGATGACTTCTCACTGAGAGAATAGTCTCCAAACTGGGCTACACAAAGACTTGCCAAGGAGTGAGTCCCTTGGCATGTGCATGAGTAAGTTTTAAGAAATCAATTTCCAGGCCTTTAATATCCAAATGAGCCTGCAATCACAAGATTCATCTACCTCTTATAAAAGAAAGTTTGGCTTTTCAACCATCCTAAATCTTATTTTCGTGGCATTACCCTCGGATATAAAAACCTCTGTATATCAAACAATGGGGTAAATTGAAATATTGGTTTTTAGAGAAACTTGCTTTAATGATTAATCCCTACACCTTGATCTCATTGAGCTTCCTATTTATCCCATCTTATACATTTCTCTGTTAAAAGTAGAGCTTAGGGCTTCCCTGGTGGCGCAGTGCTTGAGAGTCCGCCTGCCGATGCAGGAGACGCGGGTTCGTGCCCCGTTTCGGGAGGATCCCGCGTGCCGCGGAGCGGCTGGGCCCGTGAGCCATGGCCGCTGAGCCTGCGCGTCCGGAGCCTGTGCTCCGCAAATGGGAGAGGCCACAACAGTGAGAGGCCCGCATAACGCAAGGAAAAAAAAAAAAAAAAAAGTAGAGCTTAGATTTGGCTGGTATTGGGTTGGTCTAAATTCAGAACAGCCAAAAGAGTAAAAGGTTAATGATGCCAATTCTTTTGAATGTAACTGGAATGCTTCAGAGACTGTCACATTTTTCAAGATAACTGTAAAAAACCAAAGATGACTCTTTTACATGATTTCTCTCAGATTGTGTGCTTTATCAACAGGGTATTTAAAATCTATCAAATCATAAAATATAATATTTGTTTCATAAACAACCGATTCTCATCTAATTTCATTTTATAAAATATTTAACATTTTCTATGTCCTTTGATGTTAAAAAAAAAAAAAGTAAATCTACGATAGAAAAAAAATTAAATATCTGTAAGGAGTAACACAGTTTTTTCTCTCCTAACATTTTTGTTATGAAAAAATTTAAATATATAAAGAAGGTAAAGAATTATACAGTGAACACCCATATGTGTTCCACTTAGATTCTATAAACCTTTTAATATGTTTGCCTTATCACATATTTGGCCATCCATCTATGCATTCATCAATCCATTTTGTTTTTTCAGTGCAATTCAAAGTAAGTTGTAAACATTAGGCACATAGTTTTTCAGTTATTTTACGTGTTATATGAGTAAGAAAAGTTTGAAGACCACAGAAAACCCAAGCTCCTCAGCCTGGCTTTCAAAGACCTCCGTGGAGGGCAGGAAGCTTTGGCAGATGGTGGTTTTTGTTGTGCTTTTCTTTTGTGCTTTGTCCTTGGCATTTGCTGCATCCAGTGCTCCAGCGACATGAAGCCACTTGAAGCTCCCCTGCACCAAGCTGATTAACGCCTCTTTAGTCTTGGTAGCATAGAGTGTTCTCTGTGCCTGGGGTTTCCTCCCTGCCTCTCAGCTTCCCTGTCTCACTTCTACTTCTCCTTTTAAGACTCAGCCCAAGGGGTACCGCCTACATCTTAGATGCTAAAAAAAAAAAAAAAAGTTTATTGAGTATGGTATGGTAAAAATTCCTTGCATTGCAAATCAGAAGATCTGAGAGTAAAACTCTTCCCTCAAAATTACCCTCAAAAATTTTTTTTACATATCTCACATTTTGTTTTAATGTATCTATCCTAATATTACCCCTCCTATTATGATGTAAGAGCTCCCCGTGGCTTGAATCCTCTGTGATTTGTATTCAAATAGATATAATTTAATAATAATAAGTATATTTATAAAATAATATGTTCATATTTAATCATATAAATATGTGTATTTAAGTATATTCATATTTATATTCTTAGGTTCCTGGTCATTTTAAGGAGTGAAAGTCGAAGTCTGGGGCCCATCAATACCAACTGTGTAGCTTTTCAAAGCTTACCTATTAGTTTGCATATCTATTAAATGGAGGTAGAGATACCTGCTCTACCTACTTCATGATGTTTTCTTAAGGATCAAATATATGTGAAATAATATTTCCAAGTGCTCTGGAAATAGGAAGTGCTGGAGGAGTTTAAGATATGCTGGGTGTTTACATGCCATATGCAGGGAGGAGGCATTGCTGGCAAAGGTTAGTGCTTTGGGCACCATGTTGTTTTTCAGCCTGTGTGATAATTCTGCTCACACCTCCAAACCCACTTTGTCCTCTAACTTCTCCCACGTGGTGGCTCTTCCTGTCTAATCTCAGGACGAGCTGAATCCAGTGTGAGAGGCCATCAGAGCCCTGACTCAGCAGATAAACTACGTGGAGAGCCTGTGGAGAGGAGTATAGGGGACTCTGATCAGAACCAGATATGGGCCTCAGTGAGTTTTATAGAAAGGCTTTACTACATTATCTCATGCAAAACCCGATGACAATGATCCATCTCCAAAGTGTCCACGTCTGTGCCTATTTCCCAGCCAGAGCACAGCAAAGATATGGTACCTCCTCGTATCCCTTGTATTAGGATTCCCTCAGTACAAGCAAGAGAAATGTGAAGCAGCTGATTGAAGCAGTGAGGACATTTATTTTCTCACACAGCATGAAGTGAAGCGGCAGGGATTCCAGGGCTGGTTAGTTCAGTGGTGCAGTCGTTACGAGTCAGCCTCCTACTATTTCCCACTCTGCCAGCAGCTCCGGGTACCACATCCAGACAAGACAGTATCCAGAGAGAGGGGGAAAAAATGGTCTCTTCCTTGGTTCCCTTTTGAAAATTAAGGAAACTTCAAGCCCTGCAGGTGGGACTGGCCAGAATTGTTTCACATGCTCATTCCTGAACAAACCACTGGCAGGAGGAGGGCTGAGGCTACCATGGAAGGCTGCACCAATCAGAATCCACCCCTGGATGGGGCCGGCCTGTCTTAAAACTCACCTGAAGGAAAAATGTTGGAGAGGCAACCAACAGCATCAGGTAAACTCCCTCTGTCTAAATTAACTAGTAACATAAGGGAAACTAGGGCAATCCTTGAAAAGTAAGGATGATGCGAATAATTGGTGCAAAGCATGTTTTGTTGATTTAGTTTCTTCCCTCCTTCTTCCCTTCTCTTTTCTTTTTCCTTTATGATTTGGGCATTCTGACCAATTATACTGTTTTAGCTACCAAATTACTAACCTCTGCAATTCCATCAACATATGTTAACCTTTCATTTTATCATCTTAAAATAGGTATCCTTCAAGTTGCTCTCTCAGATCTTCTCTCAGAATGAATGTCTGTCTCCTCTGTATTTCCATAGCATGGTTTGATAATGCTTAACATAGACTTCCTTCTGCAAAGCTATTTCTGTAGGGCTTTGCTTTCGCAATAGATGGTGAGCAAGCAGAGCTCAGGGGTTATCTAGTCTCATTTTGGTTCCCAGAGCACCTTCCCCGTGTTTCACACGTAGCAGGTACCTAATCCAGGAGTGTTCATATGACAAAAGGGCTGTGTCTGTGGCCATGTGCAGATGTGGTCCGGAAGTAGTGTCTTTACTCTCTTTTGAACGAATTTAACAGCCATGACATTGATCCCTTTGCTTCTAGATGCTCTGGTCCAAGCATTTTTCAATTAGTCTACAACCCGTCTAAGGATTAAAAGCCAAAAAATTAAAAGGCTCTGTGATTTTCTTTGGCCTAAGGGGAGATTATCTGCACCCAGCCCTTCCTAATGGCGGGTTTGAACCAGATACACTGGCGACGTTCCCATCCTTTACAACAGACCCCTTCAAAGGCTCTAGCCTCCAGTTTTCAAAAAAGCTTTCCTTGAGACAGAAACAACTATTTTCTTTTTAGTTTGGGGGTTGTTTACTTTTACCACTTCTTTTTCCTCTTGTATGCTCACTGCAGAGCGCCCTTACTTGTGCACTTTGAAAACTCAATCCTCAAAGCTGAGCTCCTTCAGGAAGACTGTACAGCCTTCATTCATCCTGGGATGCAGACCTGAGTGGCCTGTGGAGGATTCCCTGGCACGACTCAGGGCATCGACACACTTCAGTGGAAAAGATTTCCATTTCTGTTTGTTTTAGCTTCTTCTGTTTTCTTCAGAACTTCTTGTGTAGTGACTTGTAGGCACGTGACACATGAATGCCCATTGCAAGTGTTAAATTGAAGGAGTAATGGATTCATCGTGGGGCCCTGGGGGGTCAGAAGTGTCCTTTGAAACAGTATATTCTCTTTTTGATCCTAAAAGTTTATCAGTGGCTGTTGGGTCTGAAGTGGGGAAAAGAAAGCTATTCATAACGTGGCTTCCCTCTGTCCATGGCTGGCCACCCTCATAGGTTATCTGGGAAAGGAGGCAGAGTGGCTGGAGGAGGGAAGCGACAGGGAGAGGGAGATGTGGTCCCCGGTACTCTAACATAGTGTGCCCTGCGTGGAAACCATGCTACAAATAATGCTTAGGTTCACAGGTTAACCCAGGAAGTTCTTAATCCATAAAGTGCCTGGAGTCACAAAGTATCCCATATTGTACAGAACTGTGGTTTTGGAATGCTTTTGTGTAGAGTACTTTATTTGACTTTAGTAACAACGCTATATGCTAATATTACCATCCCCATTTTATAGATGAGGAACATCCTTAGCTTACAGTGTCTAGCACATTCCAAGTGCTCAATAAATGTTTATTGGATGAATAAGCAATCAGTAGAAATCGTATGCTCAGTATCGCATGGTGTGGTGGTGAAGCTGGGCCTTGAATGCAGGTGTTCTGTGTTTCAGGTTCAGCCCAGGGATCTTTGCATCTCTCTGTTTCTCAGGCTTTTCCATGGAGAGGCCTCTGATGGAGGAGCATTAGTGAATCAGCTGTGTCTGGGGACACAGCTTGAATTCGCCCAGTGAGAGGTTTTTTTTTTTTTTTTTTTTTGCGATATGCGGGCCTCTCACTGTTGTGGCCTCTCCCGTTGCGGAGCACAGGCTCTGGACACGCAGGCTCAGTCAGTGGCCATGGCTCACAGGCCCAGCCGCTCCACGGCATGTGGGATCTTCCCGGACCGGGGCACGAACCCGCGTCCCCTGCATCGGCAGGCGACTCTCAACCACTGCGCCACCAGGGAAGCCCTCAGTGAGAGATTTCTTAAGGACTCTATGCTTTATTGATTTAAAAGGGTATTTTTTCCCACATATTTGTAGACATGCTTGTTGGAAAAAAGCAACTCAAACAATGCAAATTTATATAAAGTAGTCACAGGGTTAACTGCTTTTAACAGTTTCTATGCACATCTAGGTTTTATTTTAAAGGTTCATGTGGATTTAGCCTTCTACTCCATACACTCATCTACGAGTTATGTTTAAAATGACTCATCATGAAGTACAACTGATTCCAGGAAGACACCTTTGTGTACCTGGGACCGTGGAGTTCCTGGTGTGTCAAGGCTTGGTCCTGTGGGTGCAGGGAGCATCCCAGTTAGAGAGCAGTGGAGTCTTGCTGCTGGTCCTGCCTCTTGAGCCTGAGCCCGATACTAACCATAGTGACTAATACTGTTCCCACAGGGCAATGCAAGCTCCGTACTCAGCAAATGAGTATTTGGAACCCTAGCTGGAGACTGTGTGCCTATGAAATGATTGTTGATTTCAGAGTGGGTTAATTTTAGTCTTAAACTTTTTGGAAATCCCAGATTGCACTGGCAAGCTATAAAATTCCTCCTTTCCCTTCCTTTTCCCCACTGGCCCTATCTGGAGATACCGAGAGGGTATGTTATGCGTGCTTTGTGTTGGCTGCCACGACGCCACAGTCTCGTGGCTATAAAAGCAGCGTGCCACCATTCTGGGCAGTGACTCTCTGATCAAACCTCTCCTTCTGCTCCTTTAAATCAGCTTTGGTGGCTCCACCCTCATCTGCCCTGACCACAACTCCCTGTAAAAGGCGGAAGGTAAAGGTCTTTAAGAAGAGTGAGGGTTACACTTTGCTCTTTGCAGTCACGCTTGCATGATCCGAAAAATGAGCTTCAGCTCTGAGTCAGGAGAGGGTGAAACGGATGCTTCCTCCTTTCACCCTCAGCTTGGTTTTACCTGCTTACTCTGTGAGTCAGCTTCTGAGGATTCAACATGAATTTTCTCACCCTTCCTTTCCTCTCCCACGTCATCCCTCATATCTAGATATACCAAGATGAATGGCTCTGATTTCATTGAGGGAGGAAATCACTCTAATTTAGATTTTGAAAGGGGTGGAGGGAGGGAAACAAAGGATGAAAGGGGTGGAGGGAGGGAAACAAAGGATCAGTTCAGTGGGAAATACAATGAGGAATGTCCCCTCATTCCTGACTCAAGAAGAGAAGTATTGTACACAGTGATGGAATTTTGGATAATCTCCCTGTTTATGTTCCTACACATTTCAGGAAATGGCCTATTTGTATAGTCTTTGCCTCCCTATTGTGTTAGGCCCATCACCTAGGCATGCCTTGGCTGATTAAAAGCAGCACATGTCCTAGGGCAACAGTAATACAGCTCTTCTAAAAATATACATGTGTCTACTGTGGTGTCCTTGTATTGGGGGCCAGGAAAAAGAACTGTCCTCCCAGGAGGAAAAGAGAAGGGAAAAGAATCAACTGCATGATTATAACTCACTTTCCCCTTAGACCCTCTTGTGGCGTTTCTGGCAAGTATTTTTCCTTCTATGCACTGTCTTGGTACTTTTCATTAAGGAAAGCTGGTCCCTGCTGCATTGTGGTCCTGTGATCAGAGGAGTATGATTTCCTCTGGTTTGTTTTACAAGAAGCCATTTGAAGTGGGGGAGAGCTTGGCTTTAAATTAAGATGTCACTGACAAGCATGAGAAAGTGTTTAATTAATGTAATGACCTTCTGTTAATAAGGGGAAATAGGACCTGAGATATGTAAGAAGAGGCTACCTTGGAATATAGTGAAATCCACTAGGCAAGCTGGCTCAGAAATACTGATCATCATCCCTGTTGTGTGAGGCCTGGATTTATGTTAAGGATGTTGTTACATTTAAGTCTGTAACTCACCCTGTGAGGGAGGGGTTTTTTTTCTTTTTTTGGGTTTTTTTTCGTATTTTATAGATTAGTATACTGAGGCTTAGATCAGTTCAGTGACTTGCCCAATGTCACAGAGCTTGAAAGGTGGCAGAGCTGAGTTTTGCACTCACTTCTGCCTGACGGTTCTCATTATACTACATAAAAGGGCAAGTGTTAATCTTAGCGTTTGTGACCGAACTAAACACATATCGGCAAGTTTAATATGATGTAATTTGAAGATTTATAGGAGGATCCATGCTCCAAAATAGCTTCTCTATCAGTCCCAACCTACTATTAGAGTTTTATTCCTTTGAATTAAATGCTAGCTCTTTAAAATATCTAGAGGAAAAACACATATTAAGACCCTGATGTTTTGTTTTGTTTTGTTTGTGTTTTTTTGTGTTTTTTATTTTTTGTGTTTCTTTTTGCGGTACGCGGGCCTCTCACCGCTGCGCCTCTCCTGTTGCGGAGCACAGGCTCCGGACACGCAGGCTCAGCGGCCATGGCTCACCGGCCCGGCCGCTCCGCAGCATTTGGGAACTTCCCAGACCGGGGCACGAACCCGTGTCCCCTGCATCGGCAGGCAGACTCTCAACCACTGCGCCACCAGGGAAGCCCCTCGACCCTGATGTTTTAATGTTTGATGTTCGATGTTTCTCTACAAAAAGGCCAAATTTCATGTATCCCAAATCTTGAGAAAATTAGTAGCTGCTTGTTGGCAGAGATAGGGGTGGTGGAGATGGGATGGTAGTGGTGAGGACAGTGCCACCAGTGATAAGCAGGGGAGGGGACCATCTACCACGTCACTTTTCTAAAGTACTGGAAGTCTCCATAAATCAGTAAGAAACATGGAGGTAGCAGTTCTGTAACCACCTGTCACAAATCAGGAGCTGAGTCCAGACCTCAAGGATGTGTCTGAAATGCTGGCAGAAAGAGGGAGAGGTGAGAATGCATCGCGCTGGGGGGTTGGACTCAGCACGTGTTGGGGGGCGAGAAGAGGGTGAGGGATGAAGTCATCCTCTCTCCTAAAGCCCTCTTCCAAAGTCCCCCTGTCTGTTTATGTCACCAGCATCCTTCCAGTCACGCTCAGGCCCAGAGTCTCAGTTTTCTTTTTTTTTATTATTTTTCCTGGCTTATTGCCTCCACCCTTACCCAACACACACACACACACACACACCACACACACACACACACCACACACACACACACACCACACACACACACACACCACACACACACACACACACACCACACACACACACACCTCCTTATAGATGATACTTCAAGATCTACTTAGGATCTTGCACAACTGATTGTGAACGGCTTTCTTCAGATTTTCTAATAAATATTTAGCACTAAAGTGTCTGTAGGTGGCACTCTTAGCTCTGATCACGACTGTCCCAACAGGAATTTAAGCTGCTTGTGCAGAAAGTACAGTTGGAAGCTGAGTTTGGCCAGTTTGCTTTAGGACAGGGAGCCCTAAGTAGGGTTCAGGATCCCTTTGGCACCCAAAGAGGGGGTCCCATCAACCCACCATATTCCCTCAGGCTGACCCCCCCTACCCAATCTCATTCACCAGTATAGCCTCTTCACTCCCAGTTTCTAAAACATGTTAGCAGTTGTGTGTTTTTATGGTTTGACCTTATGGCCTCCCCTACGTGGCTGCTCCCTGGTAGAAATCCTAGGCGTTCCACTGCTGTGCGCTGTGATTGTGGTTTCCCAAGGAGATCCTGTAGCCGGGGCACAATCCGCTGGGTACACCCCCCTCCTTGAGAGAAAAAGTTGAGTGAGCACAATCGCTATGAATCCATACCCTGACACCACTGGTGACTCGGTGGCGTTTCTGACCAAACCTTGGGGGGAGGGTAGCTCTGTACCTCCCCTTTTATACCAAACAAACAAACAAGTGAACAGCAGCAAGAGATTTCAGCCAGGATAGGGGAACCCCTCCTTCATTTCAGCCGCATTTGTGGTTCAAGGAGAAGCAGGGAATGATATAAATGTTCTGACAAGGACGGGAGGTATTTTTATGTTGATAGATGCACACCTGGGAGCTGCCTGTGGTACCACTTTAGAAGGAAGCCTCCTGATAGGCCAGGTGTTCTTTCTTGCTTGAGTCTTATCCTCCCCTTGGGGAGAAAGCTTACTGTGTTCTGCGCAGACCAGACTGGCCCCACTGGTGAGAGCAGGCTTGTGCTTTGGTGGAAAGAAAGACTATTCAGTTTGTTTTTTTTTTTTTTTTTTTTAAAAGCCTGTTGTTTATTGGGAGCTGACGATAATGGATGTGGCTTAGACCCCCTGCTCTGTTTCTGTGGGCCCGGAAGGCCTGAAAATGGCTCTAACAGTTTATAAACTGCCAGCAGCCCAGAGCCCAGATCTGGAGGAAGTGACAGGAATGCTAAGTGAGACAGGGGGTAGTGAGAGAGAATCTTGTTCAAGTTCACTGTAGAAGAAAATGAACATTTCTTCTCCACACCTTCCACTCTTCTGATTTGTTTCTGCTTAAGCTACCAGCATTTCCCCAAGGCTAAAAATCTGAATTTCCTGCATCCTCTTTCACCCTTCATCTTTTATATCCAATCAGCAGCCACATCTTGCCAGTATTACTTGGTCCTTTAACTTTTACTTAAGTCTGCACTTCACACACACACACACACACACACACACACACACACACACACACATCCATCTCTTTTTGCCAGTCCATGGCACTCACCACTACAAGGCTGATGGTCTGATCAGGTTACTCAGCTCCCCATGAATCCTCAGTGGCTACTCATTGGATTCATTACTTAAGGACTGTATGCCCACTGAGGGAAGAACCATATTTAATTCATATTTTTTTTCTTTCAGAGTGCCTAGAACCCCCAAGTATTTACTGATTTGAATTCCAATGAATGGAATACAAGGTCTCTGATGTTGCCTCATAATTTGGTGGTTTAGCTTTACTCCCTGTAGCAGATGCTGTCAGTGGCTTACCTGGGAGTGTCACCAGCAGCTCCATAGAACGTTCACTGTACACTAGAAAGGCTTCTTGCCTCAAGTCCCTGTGTCTCCTTGCCCGAGGGCTTTCTCCAGCTGCAGGAGCCTGCTCAGCTGGAAGTGCTGTGGAGTTAACGGCCCTGAAGCAGCAGCCTTCAGCCACTGATGGATGGGAGTTGGGTAACAACCCCAGCTCCCTTGTCCCTTGGGAGGACACTTCTGAACGGTGTTCTACACAGTCTTTCAGTTGGTGTCTAGTGGGACCATGTTTCATTTGCCACAGTGGCAACCATTAACTCACCCTTCTTTGGCGTTCCCTCCTTGCTCTGCTGATTTTACTAACTACCTCTTTTCAGTTTCCTGGAATCGCTCTGAAATAAGCTATATGAACCCAAATTCTTGTCTCAGGTCTGCATTTAGGGGAACTCAAGCTTCCCTACCCT